>NC_047036.1:17310000-17910000 GCF_011762595.2 Tursiops truncatus
CACATTCCCACCAACAGTGCAAGAGTGTTCCCTTTTCTCCACACCCTCTCCAGCATTTATTGTTTCTAGATTTTTTGATGATGGCCATTCTGACTGGTGTGAGATGATATCTCATTGTAGTTTTGATTTGCATTTCTCTAATGATTAATGATGTTGAGCATTCTTTCATGTGTTTGTTGGCACTCTGTATATCTTCTTTGGAGAAATGTCTATTTAGGTCTTCTGCCCATTTTTGGATTGGGTTGTTTGTTTTTTTGTTATTGAGCTGCATGAGCTGCTTGTAAATTTTGGAGATTAATCCTTTGTCGGTTGCTTCATTTGCAAATATTTTCTCCCATTCTGAGGGTTGTCTTTTGTCTTGTTTATGGTTTCCTTTGCTGTGCAAAAGCTTTGAAGTTTCATTAGGTCCCATTTGTTTATTTTTGTTTTTATTTCCATTACTCTAGGAGGTGGGTCAGAAAGGATCTTGCTGTGATTTATGTCATAGAGTGTTCTACCTATGTTTTCCTCTAAGAGTTTGATAGTTTCTGGCCTTACATTTAGGTCTTTAATCCATTTTGAGCGTATTTTTGTGTATGGTGTTAGGGAGTGATCTAATCTCATACTTTCACATGTACCTGTCCAGTTTTCCCAGCACCACTTATTGAAGAGGCTGTCCTTTCTCCACTGTACATTACTGCCACCTTTATCAAAGATAAGGTGTCCATATGTGCATGGGTTTATCTCTGGGCTTTCTATCCTGTTCCATTGATCTATCTTTCTGTTTTTGTGCCAGTACCATACCATCTTGATAACTGTAGCTTTGTAGTATAGTCTGAAGTCAGGGAGCCTGATTCCTCCAGTTCCTTCTTTCGTTCTCAAGATTGCTTTGGCTATTCGGGGTCTTTTATGTTTCCATACAAATTGCAAAATTTTTTGTTCTAGTTCTGTGAAAAATGCCAGTGGTAGTTTGATAGGGATTGCATTGAATCTATAGATTGCTTTGGGTAGTAGAGTCATTTTCACAATGTTGATTCTTCCAATCCAAGAACATGGTATATCTCTCCATCTATTTGTATCATCTTTAATTTCTTTCATCAGTGTCTTATAATTTTCTGCATACAGGTCTTTTGTCTCCTTAGGTAGGTTTATTCCTAGATATTTTATTCACAAGTTCTATTCTTAATGTGTTGGCTGAGTTCATAAATTTAGAATTAACATTTCTACATTCTTGAATAAAAAACATATTATCCTAATATTTTTTAATCCTCCTTGCCTCTCTAAGGACTTGAAGTCCTCATGATTCACCCTCACGATAATGGGACAATATTCCTTAGAAAAACCCAAATGATTTCCTAGCTGGCTCATACTTGAAGCATACTTTCCCAAACAATATTCATGAATCACTGATACATTCTACCAGTCCCAGAGTGAGGATTCTACTCATTCCTTCTACAGAGACATTTTTGTTCCTTCTTCCATTTCATCCAGTTCTGTGTCTCCCAAATAAACTTCCCTTAAATCTTTAACTCTCATCTGGGTCATAGCAATTGGCTCACAATTTCTTTGGGTGTAGCTTTCAAGGAGATAGTGTGCCCTCAATTTTTTGCTGAGGACGTGTTGGTGTACTAAGAGTAAAATCGTGTAGCAGGGAGTCAGTACTTCTGTTATGCTACATCCAATAATGGATGTTGACATTTTGTTCTACTAGATTTATGTCCCAGCTTTGCTCTGTGGCATCCAGTTCAGCACCTGTAGGTACCTATGTGATTTGTCTATTTTTTGACGACAAATAAAAGGGTACCTCAGATAAATATATCCTTTTTATGTATTCATGACAATCCAGATCAACAAAATCTAATATATAAATTGGTTATCATATCTTGCTAATTCCTTTTAATTTTTGGTTCTTCAGGTCTCCCAGTTTGGTTCTTCAGGTCTCCCAGTTTGCAAAAACTAGTAATATTAGGTAAGTTTATTGTATTCTTTAACTTCATGGAAGTATTTCTATCATTTCTCTTCTAAGGAGGTGTAGGTTTTAGTGGATGCCATTTGTCAAGTTAAAATTATTTTCTTCTATTTTTTGCAACCTAGGAATTTTTACATCATGATCTATGTGGAATTTTATCAAAAGTTTTCTACATCTGTTGAATTGATCATTTTTTCCCATTTTAATTGGTTGAAGTGGTAAAGAACATTATTTCCTGGGCTATCCAGGGAGATCTTAAGAATAATTTAAGGGTTCTACTAATTTTGAGAGTGAAGGAAGATTTATATAAAGTTACATTATTTTAAGAAGTATCCTCTAAGGTACTTCAAGGAATGCAAGTGAAATACTTGAATTCACTTTTAATTTTTTTTTTTAAATTTTCTAGTAACTTTCCTTTTGACTATATCCTAAGACTCCAAAATATATCATGCTTACATAGAAAAGTAAGCCCATTAATGCATGTGTAAGTACAACTAATACATATATATACATATATATGTACTCATATATACATACACACATTTTCATATATGTGTATATATATGTTCTTATGTACATAGTATACATACATATAAATATGCACAATGTGTATGTATGTAAATATTTATATGTAAACAATATGTCTAAGATTTATCATCTGGGAATCACATTCAGGCAAATACATGTAAAAAAAATATTTTGTACTACTTCGAGGCATAGGTTTAGAATTTGACAGCTCCTGATTTTGGCTTTGAAATTACTAGTTATGTAATATTAGGCAAATAATTTAATTTTCTGAACCTCTTTTGCCACATCTATAATTTGGGATGACCTATATGTATAGTACAAATTTGTTGTGATGTTTAAATACAATGATATTTGTAGAGTGACTAACACAGGACCTTATACACAGCAAGTGCTCAAAATGCTATTATTATTTTCTTTGAAAAAATATATATTGTGCACATTTAGAATAAAAGTCACTCTACAAGGTAAGATCAAATTGACTAGAGCACCTCAAAAACTGAGTTGTGTTAGGGAGGGTGGGAGGGAGGGAGACGCAAGAGGGAAGAGATATGGGAACATATGTATATGTATAACTGATTCTCTTTGTTATGAAGCAGAAACTAACACACCAATATAAAGCAATTATACTCCAATAAAGATGTAAAAAAAAAAAAAAGAAAAAAAATTGAGTTGTGTAGATATTTTTCTCAGTTTCAACTTGCGGTAGTTTTAGTTATTTACTTGTTTAACATTTATTAAAATTTGTATAATGGGAAAATTAAAATAATCCTTGCCAACACTGTAGGCATCAACTGAGAAATTAATTACGTCATGTCTAAAGCATCACTTTGAGAGCCAGGATGCCAATTAAATTTTAAAATATTTAAAACACAAATATGCAAACCTTTCTGGGTTTCAAATTTCTATCAAACCAGAGGAAAAAGTTCTGGTATAACTACTCATTCAGATTTCTTTTTTATTTTGCTGTACACGGGCCTCTCACTGTTGTGGCCTCTCCCATTGCGGAGCACAGGCTCCGGACGCGCAGGCTCAACGGCCATGGCTCACGGGCCTAGCCGCTCCGCGGCATGTGGGATCTTCCCAGACCAGGGCACGAACCCGTGTCCCCTGAATCTGCAGGAGGACTCTCAACGACTGCGCCACGAGGGAAGCCCACTCATTCAGATTTTTAAGTATATGAGTTTATGATAATGGTATTAATTTTTCTTTAATTTAGAGAATAATTTTATATATTCCCATGTATCATTATCTGGACATAGGGTAATAAGGTACTAGCTGGAAACAGAATAGTGCTAACACTAGTATTATTATTCTTATTATTTCACAACAGGCTTGTAATTCAAAATCTATTAAACGTGCATCAATTTGCTAGGCTTTCCATAACAAAATACCACAGACAAGGTGGCTTAAACAACAGAATTTCTTTATCCTTACAATATGGAGTCCAGGAGTCTGAGATTAAGGTGTTGGCAGGGTTGGTTTCTCCTAGGCCTCTCTCCTTGGCTTGCCAATGGCCACCTTTTCCTTGCTTTGTCTTCACATGGTTGTCTCTGTGTGCACACACGTCTGCTGTCTCTCTCTGTGTCCTAATCTCTTTTTATAACAACACCAGATATATTAGACTAAGGCCTACTTTAATGACGCCATTTAACTTATTTACCTATTTAAAGACTTCAAATATTGTCACACTCTGAGGCACTGGGAGTCAGGGATTCAACATATGAATTTGATGAGGATACAAATCAGCCCATAACACATTGTTTATTATTCTACCAAATAAAGCATCAATTCAACTTGGAGCCTTCATTTATTTTATGGAAAATCAGCACAATGGTACTGTATTTATAGAAATGTAAAACAATTCACCTATTTCTGTCTGGTGGGCACCTATGCATATGCATATTTGAAAACAAAGCTATAAAGCCAGCGTACATCTCAACACATGCGCTCTTGTGTACTGTTATTTTTAAGAGGACTGCCTTTCAAAGAGTTAGAACAGAGTTTCATTGGTTTAATATGGAGTTAGACTAGACGTCTGGTGGCCCACATATAGTGTTCTTTAGGATTAGTTATTTCAGCCTATGTTCAGTGCTATGATATTGTCTCCCAGACACAGAGGTCTGATAACCCCTGGCAGATAGGAGAGAGGGTGTGACACTGAAATAAATGGATATGTGTGCTGTCATCCACATTTAGAGTAATGAAGAAGCTTTGAATTTGAGAGAAGAGCATATGCTCCCTCATTATTTTTTAAAGAGTTTACTGAGATATAATTGGTATACAAGAAAAAGTGAACATATCAAATATGTATATCAAATATATACAATTTGATATGTTTGGAATTATGCATACCCTTGTGAAACCATTACCACAAGCACGGTAATACACAAGATCTTCATTTTAGATATGAGGACATAGATAACTGAAACTGAAGGGATGAATAAAGATATTCCATGTAAATGATAAAAAAGAAAACAGGGGTAGTTATGTTTATATCAGACAAAAGAGACTTTAAGTCAAAATCTGTCACTAATGACAAAGAAGGTCCTTATAGAACAATAAAAGGATCTCCCTCATTTTTTTTATTGAAGTATAGTTGATTTACAGTGTTGTGTTAGTTTTCCCCCTTATTGTTTAAGCTTTGGGAATCAGGACACAGAAATTAAGAATCTGGTGAATGGAGGACTCAGAGCTCAGTTCAAACCAAAAAGAAATGGATGTACTGTAACTGAGCAGACCTTGAACATATGAAAACTTCCAGGGGTCCTGATATTTGTCTTGGACCTTTGGGCCCTGAGAGTAATCACTTTTTTTTACCGTGGGGAAGCCACTTTCTGTATTGCACTTCACTTCTCTCTTAAGCCTCTAGAAAAGTTTTGTTAAAAATTGCAGCCAAGTAAAGGCCAAGTTCTGATCAGTGGCAGAAGTGACTTATGTCCAATTTTGGTGAAAAGTTGGTATGGGAAATGCAACACAATCCGTGACTCTGTGGAAATATGTGTTGACCCCCAGTGTGTTAAAGCAGCAATCAAATAAGACTTTCTGGGAGAGGAAACAAACAAACACCTGGATAGACTTATGACTGTTCAAATATCACGCAGGGATTCTCAGAAATGCCTTGCAGAAGAGAATTTAGTTTAAAAAACTGCTAATTGATTATTAGGGCTCACATTTGTTGCAATTTGGATACTACAGTAAATAGATATACACAGAAACGTGAGATTTTCAGATATACCAATACCTGACCAATAACTCCCGAACTATAGCTTATAATAATAGCTCTTTTATAAGTGTTTTTACTGCAATGATAAAAACAATAACACTTCTTTTTACATGTATTTTTCTTTTTTTTTTTTTTTGCGGTACGCGGGCCTCTCACTGTTGTGGCCTCTCCCGTTGTGGAGCACAGGCTCCGGACGCGCAGGCTCAGCGGCCATGGCTCACGGGCCCAGCCGCTCCGCGGCATGTGGGATCTTCCCGGACCAGGGCACGAACCTGTGTCTCCTGCATCGGCAGGCGGACTCTCAACCACTGCGCCACCAGGGAAGCCCCTACATGTACTTTTAATGTTTCCCCAATGAAGATAAGGGTAAGAGAAAAGAGGAAAGAATCTAGCACGTGTAATTTTATTTCCTGTATGAAATCTACTGGCTGATCACATTTACATATGTATGTCTACCAGATCTTTCTCTCTGTGTGTCTCTCTGTCTCTCTGACACTATGAAACAGAACACCTAATTTTATAAATGTATCTTATTTTTATCATCATGCCCTAAAAGTAAACATACCATTGGTTACCCAGTCCAGCTTCTATTCATCTCCAAGACCAGAATCTTCTCCCACCTTAAAAAAAATAACAGAACAAAAATAAACATATCAATTGTAGCAAATTTCTAGTACTATGTAAAACATGAGCATGCCCCAGAAATAGAACTAGTCCATGCTTTACTAAAATATATATTTCTTCATTAAAAGTGAAATATCAAATGTTACTAGGTCACATTCAAACAAGGCATATTTATATTGCTTCAGTTATAATTATAGTCATTCACAGCTAAAATATCTGGGATTGGTTTATGCAGATATTTATATTAGTCACCAGTTTTTCATTCAGTTTATATTGTCGACTACATTAATGAAAAATATATCAAAAAAATTTCCTTAACTTAATTCTGGCAGGACTCTGAACTTCACTGTTTTCCTGAAAATATAGTTTTGTGGGACAAATTGCCAATAAAAGTTTTCTGGATTTTGGAAGGCATGGCATGGTATGATAGTCAATAGAGAAATGAGGCCTGTGAAATTTCCTAAACTATTACAAATATTTTGCATTACAATTATTATTTTAGTAAATCATTAAATAGGTGTTCCAAATTTTTCTATTATGGTAGAATTGATTTTCACATTGTTTTGATATCCTGTGGATATTACCTCAGAAGTGTAAATATGACCTTGAGATGCCTCTTCATTTTTATTTAATAAATCGAGACAAAAGCCCCCAGATGCATGCATGAACCCAATACTCTACATTTCAAATGTGTTAGAAGCTCTATTAAGAAGTAATAAGATTTTAGCCACATTCCCCGCAGCACTTTGGGGTACTGCTGCTTCATGAGATTTTCTCTAAAGTAACCTTTCAAAGTCAGCCACAAAAGCTCTTATTCTAGATCATACTGGCATCTGACCTTTGTAAACTTACACACAAGAAAAAAATAGGAAAAAGGAAGATGCTAAGGGAGACATGGTTATCTATTTCAGACTGCAGTTATACCCACAAGCTACAGAGATATCGTGACCTATAAAGTTCAGAGTTGTGTTGATTCTTCCTAACAATTACCCACAGCTATTATGATTTTTCTCCCATCACTAAAAATGTCATTGCTGAGATAACTACTCCAGTTTGAGATGGTAGATTTAACCAGTAACTCATATGTAAAAGATAGGGGGAGGAGGAGAAGTGGTTGATTTGATTACTGCCATTTTAAACTGCTAATAGGCCAGTGATAAGATGTCTCATTCTCTCTGAAACTTTATCGTTATTCAGGCACTCCTCACAGGGTTTTCTTCTCATATATTTCCTTGAGATATAGTATTTTTTTTCTTCTTTTAAATTGGCTCTGAGATGGCCAATGTCCAATCTAATTATGTGATAATGACAGTATTATCAGACCGTAACTGGGCTTCATTAATGTGTCTCATTACGATTTTCAGTCTCTGGTGGAAGGTTATGAAGGGAGGAACTTGGGTGTTCCAGATTACATCTGAATGTAACAGTTATGATCCATAGCCAGGGGAAAAGAAGGTATCAGAGACACCCTTAAGCTTTTTCTACAGACTTTGCTTCCCCAAACCTAAGCATCCATCAATTCCTTCATAAAATCCACCATAGACCTTCTCAACATAATGAAAAAAACAAGGTCCTGATTTGACAACAAAATGTGTAAGATCATCTGAACTGCCAACGTTGATGTACTTTGGTAGAAGTATACAGAAGTCCATGTACAGAACACTGCAGGCTTGATTATCCATAAACAGCTTCAAACTGTTTAGACAGAAGAAACACTTAAAAGTGTTGCACATTTTTAACTGTGTTCACCTACACAAGTAGTAATACTCAAACAGGTATTATCAAGTTAGCACAGATTACAATTCCCCTGATGCGTCCTGCCTACTTCTTATAGCTTCTATTTAAAATAACTGTGTGTGTGTGTGTGTGTGTGTGTTTATGTGAAGCATGTATTAGGTTAACAACTAAATTGCTGTAAGTAAGAATCAACTAAAACTTTAAGATTTACTTATGACCAAAATTTGGTCTTATTAATATGACCTAGATTTAAAAATATGGGTAAGACATATCTGTCCCACAGTTTTACAATTTAGGAGTTTTGAGAAATAAAGCTTTGTTATGTAAACAAAACATTTTTTTTTTTCCTGAGGGAAAATGAGCCTTGTTGAATAGGCAATTGTAACTGAATCACTAGGGATGTCACAAGTGCTCCACTCTAAATAGGATGTTAAATGGAATATGTTATTATATTTTAAAAGTAGAGACTAGGTTGAGGTTTATATTTTTGAGTATATGTGATTGCTTTCTTATATCTAATAAAATATTTAAATAAGGTTTGAGCCTTCTTAGGGCCCAGAGCAAGAATAATAATCAAGACCCATATAATATATATTTCAATATTTAAAAGTTATAAATCAAGTTAAACTGTCAAATAAAATATGCTTTGTTCTCCCACTTTGACAAATATGCTGTCTTAATAAAAGCCAGATTTGAACTACAGTTCTTGGATCCTCAAAGTTCAACCCCAGATTGTGAGGGCATGAAGCGAGCTGGCCCCCAGACCTTGTACCATAAGACGCCTTGTAGGTAGGAGTTCAGCTGACCTGTCCAAGCTCAGTCTACCGCCCTTCCTCCTGCAGAAAGCTTCTTATTGGTCACTATGGTCTCTAGGTTTGCACATTGTCCATGTAGCTCGCACGAAAGACAGAGCTGAAGGAGAGGAACGTGGGTCCTGGAAGCAGTCTCAGAGCCCTCTGGGGACAGAATTCTAAGTTTCAATGTACTACAGCATGATCTAAAAGGTGGAGGTAAAGTGGATGTCATCAGTTCCAATTAGCCCCATCCCCTTAGCCTTGTAAGTTCCTTTTCCTATGGGGAGGAAGATGGCTAGAGAACAACCATGGTGAAGCCCTCTAAAGCCCAGGGCCCAAGGCAGGGTATTCTCTGGCTCAACCTTACAGTATTAGTTTCTTAATATATAGCGGTACTTGTGTGTTACCACAGAATGATTTCAATTTAATACTGCAATAATAGAAAGATAGTGGTCTGCATAATGGAGGGGTCATTTGTTAGCTTATTCAGTAGGAAGACACTCTTTTTAAACAAAGTATCTAAAGCCCCCCCAAACCCCCTCTCTATTCACAAAAGGATACTGAATTTCTTCCATGCTAGAAAACAAGAGATGTTGTGTAGTGATTAGAAAGAAGACAAATAAAGACAAATAGCAATAAGGAAGAAAAGAGAGACCCCAAACTTCACATACTTTCAGAGACTATTCTAGAGAAAAATGAAGATTTTTATAGAAATAGAAGCTAAGGAACAGATATTTAAGAATGTGCTTGGAACAAGTGTGTGTAAAATAACTAAAGTTTAGTACAAAAGTCCAGGGAAAAGTATTTTGTATGAAAATAAGAACTCATTGAATATAAGAAAATTGGATGCCAAAAAAAAATATTGATTGAACTAATGTCATTTCCTCAGGCACTCTGATTAATACCAGTTCTTTAACTAAAGAAAGGTAGAGATTAACATCAGAAGGCTCAGTATAGCCTTTTTATTTTATTACATATAATTATTTTGGCCAGCTGTATAGCTTTTTTTCAGAATACAGGTTCATTTAAATCTCAGTAGATGCATTTCATATGTTTATAACTTTCTGGATTGAAAAAACAAAACCTCTTCCATCTAGTGCAGTAATTGAATATTTGGACCAGATGATCATTACATGTCTATTGCCAGTAAGATTCTCATGCAAGATTCATTACAATAAGGCAAGTTGCATAGTTGATAATAAAGTTCTCAATGAACACTACTTTTGACTGAGTGTGTTTCCTGTTAACCCAGCAATGCACCATAGAGGTAAGTATTGGGACTTCATATGGACAATTTATAGAAATGTAAATTTGCTACTTCTATATGCAATCCATTTCTAAACATGATATATTTTAGATAAACATTTACTTTCTGTCTGAATAAAACATTTCTCCCAGGCAAGTGTGATGACTTTATATCATTATTTGCATGCACCAAAGAACATTTTTTATGTTTTCCTTATTGATGTATTCTTAATTCCCTGTAAAACATTTTAAGAAAAATAAAAGAGAAATTAAGCTTAGACTATTCCCATGTATAGGCCTGAAGTCTCTTAAGATTCAATAATCTGTCCTCTTTTTGCATATAAAGCTTATAATAAAAGTAAATAAACTGAGAGTTAATTATTGGTCTCAAGAAAGTCACAGAAATATCATTGCTCACCTTTCTCAGAAAGATATATTTTACTTATTATTGTATGGAATATGTAATCCTTAGAACTCTCGTGAGATATTTATAAAACTTATCTGTTTAATGTTTCAGGTTATTATTAAGGCAGAAGCCATTTCAAAAGGTATAAAAAGATGTCATTACTGCCCATGATTTCTGATCCAGGAATGGTTAGAAATGTGTAGACAACATACCATAGTACTTCTGCAACATACTGCAGGTAGTAGACAAAAAACCAGGCGTCACCTACGCCCCCGTTAGGTGGGTATCTGAAATCTCACATGGTTACATAAGAAATGTCTCACCTTCCCATAAAGACTAAAGTCAGTGTGTTAAAATTATATAATGCGAGTATTTTGAATACAGAATAAGCATTTCAATTTTTTTTTTAATCTCTCGGTTCCCTAAAATGTGTAATTTGTTAATTATTTTCAAAGAACAACAAAAAATAGAAGCTACCTGTGCTTTTGGGAGGTACCTAATATAAACTGTTGAAAAATATAGGGGAAGTCAATGGAGAAAGATTATAAAATTCCATCAACTTGTGGGCACAGAGCACAGGGTCATATTCTTGAGAGCAGGCTGGAGCTCTGGAGGTTATAGGTACAACATTCAGTGAGAGATATACTTACCAATTCTCCAATAGTCAACTCCTTTCCATCTCATTTTGCTGATGAAGAGGGTTGAGTTTCATCTCCTCGGGTTCCAAAATGACTTACAGGTAGAGAAATGTTGTCATGCTTGCCTGCTAGCCCATTCCTCTCCCTCTCCATCACCTCCTGGAGCAAGAAAGAACAGCCTGTGAGACTGAAAAGTTTTGAGTCCTCCCCTTCCTTGCCTTGTAATGGAGCGCAGCACCTCATGGGGCCTTACAGGTAGAGCTGACCCACATTTAAAATTAACAGGACTATGACAGTTTAGTGAAATCAATCACCTTCATTGAAGAATTTCTCATGCTGTTCCCAAACAGATTTCTTAGAGCAAAAATTAATTGAGGGAGTCCTCATTTTATCTTAAAAATGAAGACTGCTTAAGATAAAAGAAAAATCCTTATTCGACAGTGTTTTAGGATGTGATGATAGATGAAAAGGGATCTAAAAATTTCACCAACTGTCCAGGGATCTGGCCATCTCTGTACAGAAGTCTTCAAAAATAAACTTATTAATTAAAGAATGGATGATCATGAGGATAACATTTCAAGGCCTGTGCAGGAGTTATTTACCCGTTAGTAACTCTTTTTTAATGTGGGAGAGTGCCTCTTTCTGACTTGACATTTAAGTATCCATATTTCTGTAAAAGTGCTTTGACCTTTAGCAGTGTGGTATGATCAAAGGTATTATAAACTGATTTGGGTTTAAAAAAAAAAGACACATGTGCTTTTCAGAGATTTAGAACTAGGTATCTGTTTGCAAAAATTGCATTCCTATATTTCAAGCACAAAATTTAAAACAATTAATTGAGACATAAGCCTACCCTTTGGAAAGAAATTTAAATGCGCACACACAAACACACACAAACACACCTATATACACACACATCACACACACACTCCTGATTTTCTGAAGCTTTTCTTTCAAAAATGGATGCTTCAGGAATAAAGTTGTAAGCAGAAAGAGACATGTTTTCAGTATGAAAAAACTCAAAAGTTGTGGCATTTATCAATTTGAAGCTGCTCACTAATTTGACAAAGCCAAAATGTGATTACTGTTTTAAACCAGTAATTTTAATTTTTAGCACTTAAAAGAAAAAAAAAATGTCTATTCTACTGTCCTGGAAATTGGCAGTACAACAACATAATCACAGAAAACATGCCAAGAATATAGATCAGGTTTTGGGTATTTAAAACAGATTTTTTTCTGAGAATAAAAAGTTGAAGAGGAAAAATAACCAGGTTTTTAACTATTTGCATGGTCCCAATTTCTAAGCTGAGATGCAAAAAACTAAAAAAAAGACCTTACATATTATGTTTCATAAATATGTATGAAATATGTGTATGTATGCATTACGCATGTACGTGTATGCATTTAAGTGTATATACTTATACTTTTATAAGTATATATATGCATACATACAGATATATACATATACATGTACATATGATTGCATATTTGGGAAATTTTGGTTTTCTTAATTTAAAAAAAAAATGTAAGTTATAGAAGCAGACATTTTAGTATTTTGCTTTATGGTAATTTTCTGCTTGGAATGGTGAAATGTGTTTTTGTAAGATTAAATTACTTAAAATAGCTTATTATTTTCACCAGGGTAATCTTATGGTTACCACAAAAACAAAATAGGGACAACAGTAATGATATACTTTAATCCTTGCAAAAATGCAAATATTTTCATTTCAGGCAAAAATGACCAAAATTTTCATTACTGAAATTTTCTAAATATTATATAGAATAAAATATGTAGTGTAATAAGGTGCATAGTATAAGATCACTACCCAGACCGGGAAAGGAGAAAGTATGGCAACAAGGACAAATGGAACTTATTTCAGTCTTTCCTATGTGTGTAGTAAGAAATTTGGCCTTTCTCAAAGAGAGATCTGGCCTTTGCCCTCAGCTTCTGGGAGGTAATCTATGTCATACTTGATAGGAATTTTATATAGTATCTGAGAATGTCTTAAATCTCAGCAAGAATAGCAATAAACACTGGACGTATGTAAGTGGCCATCCAAACTCATTTCCTACTTAGGGTTTTAAAGCACCTTTTAAAAATAATACAGATTTCTTCACATTTCAGAAATGTCGTTTTAACACTCACTGTTACCAATTAAATAGCTCAAAAGTACTCACTAAATATATGTCAGGAATTTCTACCACTTAAAACTTTTGACATATTTGATATAATTTAACTAAATAATCTGAAAAAAATAATATCAGGAATGTATATATCCCATGTTTTCATCTGGCAACTAGTAGAAGATGATGTTGAGAACCCTGTCATTTTTGCAAAGTTTTATGTTCTAAAAGGGTTATATTGTGCAACAGTTAATATTTTGAACTGCAGAATTCAACTATCTGCATTTGAAACCATGCATACCACTTTCCAGTGGGGAAACTCCAAAAAATTACTTAATTCCCACGCGCTTAAGTTTTTGCCATTATACCTCATACATTTGCTGTGAAGCACACAAACGCTAACATGCAATGCTCTTAGAAGAGCGCCTGGCACATATTAAACAATAAATAAATATCATCTATTTTAATAAAAATATTGAATTACTAAATTAATATTATTATAAATGCAAATATCTGATATGGAACATGGAAAAATGAAAAATGGATAAAACAAAACAAAAGAAAAATAATAGTTTTTCTTGAAATATATTTGAAGAAATCTACTGTGTACTATACCTAAAGTGCAAGACATTTAAAAAAAAACCTTTTGAATGATTACATTACACATGGAGATGTATAAAGTAGCTCTCACATTAAACAAAGGCTTGCCTGCATATTTCCAGAGTTAATTTTTCAAGCAATAATCTATATCTATTCCTCACTGGACTGATGGCCAGGTATATTTGGGAGGGGAATTATCATCAGATATTCCATTATATTCTACTTTTCCTTCCCTTCTTCTCTACACAGGTAAGAGAGAAAACAACAGAACAGAATAAAAAGAATATAACTCACAAAGCAGAAATAATATATTGTGGAAATATTTTAGGTAAAATATTTTAAAATATTATTGTAAATATTCAGCCATCAATGAAGACATGGATTTATATTTCAGCACTAATATATATAATATAACTGGGTATCACTGGGCAAGTAAATATATAAGCCTCAGAATCTATATCTTATGGAGAATACCTAAGGTCATTAAAGAGGTTAAATTTCACAACCAATCTGAAGCACTTAATAAATTACTTGATATACAGAAATTGCTCAGTGATTTCCCATAGTTATTATTATCCTCCCCACAAAAATTATTTTGAAAACCAGATGTATCTTTTTAAGGAATACTAAATCTGACCGGTAGCTGTCATCAATAGAAGTATCTCTCAATGAAACATTTTGTTTTTGACTATATAGTAATAATTCAATCATCACCGAATTCTTTATCTGTGGTAGTAAAGAGAAAAATTGAAGTTGGGTTATAATAAATTATTGGCTCCAATTTTTTATTGTTTTGCATGTTCTTCGCCATGAAACTTTGCAGTTCCTTTAGCAGTTCAGAAGTAGTGAACTTGCTCTCTCTTGATTTGGGGGCCAGCCATGGGACTTGCTTTGACCAATAAAATGTTAGCAACTGATTCACATAGAGACTTGAAATGTGCTTGTGAAGTTTACTGTGCCCACTCCATCTTCTATCATTGCCCTTAGAAAAGCATGCCCACCCTGACTAGCACCAGCTCACTGGAAGAGGAAAAGATACATAAAGCAGAGCAACGCTTGTCTAAATGGAGGCAGAAGAAGAGCTACACCAGCTGACCTTCAAGTCGGTGAAAAATAAATGCCTATTGTCTTATGCCATTGGGATTTTTAATTTTTTCTTATGCAGTTTGACTAATATAGTAGTTAACAATAGCATTTACCATGACATACATACATATACATATATATAAAATATATTTTAGGCACATTATTATCTTCCCCTTCTACCTATGCAAATCTTTACAAGTGCAAATCTATTTGTTAAAAAAAAAAAAGCAAGCAAGATTCTGAAATTAGAGCAGTTGCCTGATATTTATTCCTTTGGACATGTCAATATTAAAATTTAAAATGACAAAAATTTTCAAATCATCTGAATATGCCTATCTTAAATACACACACACACATACACACACAACAGTTAGCTCTAAAGCCTGCCTATAGCATTTATCAGGCATTTATTAGAACACAAATAATCACTTAAGGAGATATGGAAGGAGTTCTTGATTTTAATTAATTCTGCCTGAGATTGTTTCAAAGATTTGTAGAATTATTGCCTTTAGTAAAAATTGGGTAGATATGGGGATTCAATGAGATTTCCTGAGGCAAGAAGTAGAAACAACATGAGCATTCATTTTTCTTTCTATGTCACATAATCTAAGGATATAAATATTTGAGAAAAAAGAGTGTGTTATATAGATATATATGACTTACCACCATTTTCCCATCTAAATGCATCCAGTGTTAACTTTCTATGTCACCTTTTTTTCACATTTTCTTTTCTAATATTTACATTTGGCTTTCCACTCTGAAAAAGGTAGTTCATAAAAATTTCATCCGACTATAGATGACTATAATTAAAGCAAAGTATCATCAACTAAAATTGACATTCTCTACTATAAAAATATCAATTCTTGAAATATTATTCTTGAAATATTAATCAAGACTAGAAAAATTTTAATTCCTGAATACCGTAGTTCTGAAACATACATGAGTGTTAACGTAAATATCTAAAGGTGATATGTTGTACCACTTGGCTGCCCACCCTTTATCATAAAAGTACTGATTCTTTGGGACTTCCCTGGTGGTCCAGTGGTTAAGACTCCACGCTTCCATTGCAGGGGGCATGGGTTCAATCCCTGGTTGGGGAACTAAGATCCCACATGCCGCATGGCATGGCCAATTTAAAAAAAAAAAAAAAGGTACCGATTTTTTAATAGGACCCTCACCTAGGTGGTATGAAAACTAGGACTTATCCATTCCCCAATTTTAATTCAATCCTAGTGTTTAGCTTCAGGAAATTATGTGAAAAATGAAAGTACTATGGTAGGCAGAGTAATGCCCTCCTCAAAGGATCCACCTCAATTCCTAAAACCTGTGAATATGTTAAGTTACATGTAATGAGGGGATTAAAGCTGAAAATGAAATTAAGGTTGTAAACCAACTGGCCTTAAAATAGGAGGATTATCTTGGATTATCTGATTGAATACAATGTGATCACAAGAGTTCTCAAAAGATGGACCAGGGAAGGAGGAAAATCAGTATCAAAGTAATGCAATGTGAGAGAGATTTGACCAGCCATTGTTGGCTTTCAAGATGGGAGGGGAGCATGATTCATAGATTCCGGGCAGCCTCTAGAAGCTGGAAAAGGTAAGAGATGGATTCTCTCCTAGAGCCTCCAAAAATGAATGCAGATTTGAGGACACCTTGGTTTTAGCCAAATAAGACACGTTTTGGACATCTGACCTCCAGACCTGTATGGTAATAAATTTGTGTTGTTTTAAGCCATACATTTTATAATAATTTCTTACAGCAGCAACAGAAAATTAAAACAGGTACTGATAAAAGGGAGATCTCCCCAAGCACAGTATAAAATAGAGAGTGGCCTGTGTAGGGTTAGAGGAGCAGGCATGGAGAAATTTCTGCAGCACAGTCTCCCTGACATCTCATCTTCAAAACAGTACTGGGTCTGACAAAAAGGGAAAATATTGTCAAATCATTGGGATAATTCTATGCTTTAGAAAGATATGGCAGCTTTCAATATAAAAGATCAGTGACATTTTAGCCTTATAAGGTAGATTAAGATTTCTCCCCTAGGAGAGTAACACTAGGAGACTTTACTCATCAATCAAGTTCTAAGAGCTTGAATTGATTTTATTTAAAAAGCATATTCTCAATTTAACAATTCTGATGGCATTTAATGTATCTACAGATCAAAAGAAGACATATTTCAATTTTTAAAAAAGAGAACATAATAGTGATAAAACTAACACTTTCCTAGGTTTTTTTTTTTAAGTTTTTTTGTGAGTCAGTGGATTTAATTGTGTGTATTCAAGCGTGTTTGAATGTGTATGTGTGTGTGGGTGAGTGGACATAGGGGCAGCGGTGAAAACAGGATGATTACAGCCAAAAGTTGTAAATGCCACCAAATGATAAGAACAGTTACACAGTGACAGAGATTAAACAAATCCTTTCAAGAACTGGGAGGCTTGAAAGCATTTACAGAGGAGAATAGAAGAGGCTGAAGATATAAAAGATAATTTCGAACCAGATTGGAACATTTTCCACATTAATGGTAAAAGAACTCCTGGTTAAAAATTAGGGGACTAAAATGATGAGGATAGTCATTACTTTTTATCTTGCTCTCTAGAAGAAGATGGCTTTCCTGAGGACTTTCAACGATATAGTCCAGCTCCAAGTAGAATCAGCACCAGCTACATAATTTGTGAGGCCCAGTTCAAAATAAAAATGTAAGGCTCCTTATTCAAAAATCATTAAGGATTTCAAGATGGAGACAACAGAGCACTAGACCAAGTGAGAGGCTCTTCTGAGCCTGGGACCCTGGGCAACTGCACAGGTGGTACACCCATGAAGCCAGCCTTGAGTGGAATAGTGTGTTAAGAAGGTATAAGCTGAGGCTGAGAAAGGACTTGAAATAACTGCTTCTTACACCCCTGTTGTGTTTCTTTCTTTCTTCTGTGGGCCCTGGGGGCAAATCCATATGTTCCTACACACTAGACTGCAGTTTGGAAGGGACTGAGAATGGACAGGTGTCTGTTTTGCTTTCTGAGGGGGTGGTAACAGTGTAAAGTGGTTGAAGACATAGCTAATTCTCTGGTACTGAGAGCCCAAGCCACATAAACGTTGTGGGCTGAATCTCAGCGTGAAAGCATCAGCAGTGAGCCTGAAGCAGTTGGAGAAGAGACTGCCCATCTCAGCCCCTCCCATTCTCTCTATCCGAGTACAACATCACAGACATCAACAGTGAAGACAGAAGAGAGCCAACCAGGGCCCAGCTGACCTTTTCTGAATACCATAAAATAATGCCTAAGGCCCCGGAATATGGATCTTTTCTAATAGGAAGAGGAAATGAAGAGCAAGTGGGTATGTATGGGGCGGGTGTATTAAAAGGTAAACTTGAGGGTGTACACCTCACTGAGGGTGTACTAAAAGGTAAACTTAATTTAAAACCAGAATTGTGTATGTAGTTATACATGGAGAAATTAAGTTTTTTGCTACTCTGAAATATGGGTAAAAGAATTTTGGTAAAAGAAAATTAAAATTGTATTTTTTTATACATGAAACTTATAAACCATAAAATGTGTATGGTTATGCTGTTTAAAATATAAAATGGAGACTTATTATAATTATTCTAATATACTTATGAATTAAGTAAATATTACAGATTTTTTAGTTTTACTATTTTACTAAAATAAAATACCAAAAATTAATCATTGACTTAATCATTAATTATTGAAAAGAGAATAACTGGGTAAATATATTTTTTCACATTTTCGAGTATAATATAATCATATAATGACTTACCACACACTATATATTTTAACTATATAACTGTCTTTTTATGCTGATTAATGGAGGATTATATAATTTGAATAAAGCATTGGATAATAAGAAAATCCTCAGACAACAAAACATAAATGATGGACGTATTACAATAAACATCCTTTTTAAATCAATACTTGGAATTTCAGGAAAGTAATGGAAAAGAGGAGACTGAAAATGAAAGTTGTATGAAGGTTTGATGCTTTATCTGGAATAGAGTGATCTCCCAGAAATCAACGAATATGGTATTTGTTGCTGTACAAGCATGGGAAAGTAGGTACTGAGTTCATACCAACTGGGACAAATTAGTGTTGAGAATCCCACATAAAGATGGGAAACTTGAGAAGTCATGTCAAAGGTAAACTGGAACACAGACCTAATAAAAAAGGGGATTCCAAGAAAGTACGAGTATCTTATTTTTGATGCTTCGGAATTTAAAATCACTCACATAGGCTTGTAGAGAAATATGTTCTCCAGCAAGGACCTGGTGTCGTCAAGGTGGAATATTTACATTAAAAGACAGATATTGAGGCAGGATTTCTGGAACGATAGAGTATGAAGCCTGGCAGACTTTCTCCCCAGGAAAACAACTATTTAGCTTGTTAAAAAAATATAATGTTATTACAATGATTTAACTTTTAGGAAATTGACATAAGGGCATGTAGCATATGGAGAAACATTCATTTAAAAAAATCTACTAAATCTTGGTAAGTACAGCCAGTCAGTTGCAACCTGCTTCCTCTCTACTTCCCCATGTCATCCAGCCTCTCCTCCAGGTTCTCTACTGGAGGAGCGTCTGGGTGGCAATGGCCAAGTAGAAGGGGACTCTCTTCCTCTAGTTTCCAGTCTACGACTAGAATTTTACCCTTGGAGTGACAGACTGCTCGCACTTCTTAATCCCATCTAATGCCACCCCTCCGCTCCAGCGCCTTGTTACAGAAAATTTATCCTGGGTGGACTGGGCTAAAAGACGGAGGCTCCCTTTCCCACTCAGCCCACATTAGCAGAGGAGAAGCTCCATTTCCGAGCACCAAAGGCCAAGAATCCTGGTGAGCATGGATCCTACCTCAGCTCACTTATAGGGAGGAGATTTGACACTCAGAAGGGCAAGCTAAGGAGATGATGGTCTACTCTTCCCTACTCCGATAGTGCCTGCTCATTGAGCACGGGTGTCTCTCAGGAAAAATGAGCTGCTGCCCGCACTCCTAGCTCCTTTGTTTTGGTGCAGTTTCTTTCCAGGGGAAGAGGCAAGTTAGGAGTACAAAGATATCCACTGCTCTGCCAGAGGGGATTTTGTTTGGAACAGAGCATGAAGAATGTTATGCCCAAAGACATTGTGAAAAAGAAAGGAGAGCTTGGTGGAGAACAAGTATGAGGATCCTGATAGGTTCATGATGCCAGTGGCAACAAGTGAAAAAACAAAGCAGCTAGAAATTCATCAGAGAGAACCAAGCTGGCCAAGAAAAATAATACTGGGATCCAAGGAGCCTCTGATCCCTGAGGGTTGGGGAAAGGCACACAGCATGGGCTAGGCTAACCCGCTGCGCAGCAAACAGAGTAGGGCATGAATTAGTTCAAAAGCATTTCCCAGCTGACACACAGATCCATCGATGCAGGGAAGAAACCTCGCAGGCACAAGGACCTTAAGCACAACCTCTAATGAAAACTGGCTGAAGCATGAACTTCTCTTACTCAGGGGCAACAATTAGGAAGCCAGAAAAAAATCAAATTGCACACATCCTTGACAGTCTGTAGGACTGTACATGTTCAAGGATTCACCTTCTCAGGAGTGATCAAAGAGCAAACCTCCAAGCAACTGTCATTGTCTGAATATGAAGCAAAAATATAAACTCCCTGTAGCAGCTTCTAAGTCACACAAATAACTAACAAAGAGGAAAAATCTAACTGGCTAAAGGGGTTAAGCACAACCTGTAACCAATAAGAGGCATACGCCAACCCAGTGGTGACACCCTAAGTAGCCAGTTTAAAAGATGAAAACAGGAAAAATAAATTATCTGAACTGAGACATCAAAGGCAGCATAAAGCGAGAGAATTAGACTTCACAGAGACAGTTCAACCAAGTCACTAAAAAAATAAACAACCAAATAAACAACAACAACATCAAGCAGGGATGTTGTTACCTGAAGCTGACTCTGGAAATAAACGCGTGCTCTGCCAGAGACTGCAGGTTTGTTTCTTTGTGACGTGGAATGGTCAGAGCAGCCCTCACTACCCCCACCCCACCCCATTCACAGCACCTTTCCTCATTTAGCAAAAAAAAAGTATTTCATGGAAGATAGGAGGAGAGAATTTACTGAAAAATATTGTAGATAATTTCAGTGTTTTCTGTAACCACCCTCCAAAAAAGCTGTGTCGCTAAAAATGGCTTTGGCTCCAATTCTGCCATTTGCTCTTCCAAACATTTATACTGTCTACTATTTATAAAGGTGTGTTTGGAGAATTAGAAACAAAAAACCAAACAGATTTACCAAAAATAAAAATAAATGCAATTATTACCAAAAAAAGAAAACTGCATTGAAGAAATTAGATAGTAACTGGAGTCCACATGAAGAATGAAGAGAAACAGAAATGGATGAGAAGGTTAATATAATAAACTATAAACTATAAATTCTCTCTCTCTCTCTCTCTCTCTCTCTATATATATATACACACACACACATATATATATTTAGTTTTCCTCTTAGCTTCTATAAAAGGCATAAGATTATATGAGTGGTAATTATAACAATATGTTGGTGGGTTTGTAACATATATAGATCTAATTCTTATGAGAACATTAGCACACAAAAGGCGGGATGGAGTGGAGCTGTAAAGAAATGAAGTTTCCGTATTTCACTGCATTCAAGTCAGTACAAATGTGAAGCAGATTTTGATGATGTTAATTGCCATTTTTAAGCCATAGAACAACCACTAAAAAAACTAAACAACAGAATTACACATCACTAAAGAAATTAAAATACTGTACTAGAGGGCTTCCCTGGTGGCGCAGTGGTTGAGAGTCTGCCTGCCGATGCAAGGGACACGGGTTCGTGCCCCGGTCCGGGAGGATCCCACGTGCCGCGGAGTGGCTGGGCCCGTGAGCCATGGTCGCTGAGCCTGCGCGTCTGGAGCCTGTGCTCCGCAACGGGAGAGGCCACAACAGTGAGAGGGCCACGTACCACAAAAAAAAAAAAGAAAAAAGAAAAAAAATACTGTACTAGAATATGTTTATTTAATAAAAAGGAACACAGTATAAAAGGAACAGAGCTACAAAAAGACATGAACCATATAGAAACAAAAATAAAAATGGTAGCTATAAATCCAACCATATCAATAATAACATTAAATATGAATGGATTGTATAAAACAATTGAAAGTCAAAGATTGTGAGATTTGATAAAGAAAATCAAGATCCAACTATATGCTGTTTAGAGGGAGGCACTTTAGATTCATATATAAAAACATATTGAGGGGTTTCCCTGGTGGCGCAGTGGTTGAGAGTCCGCCTGCCGATGCGGGGGACATGGGTTCGTGCCCCGGTCCGGGAGGATCCCACGTGCCGCGGAGTGGCTGGGCCCGTGAGCCATGGCCGCTGAGCCTGTGCGTCCGGAGCCTGTGCTCCGCAGCAGGAGGGGCCACAGCAGTGAGAGGCCCGCGTACCGGAAAAAAAAAAAAAAAAAACATATTGAAAACAAAATACTAGAAAAAGATATGTGAAGAGCAATCATGAGAGCTCAGGTGGCTTCATTAGTATCAGAAAAAATAAACTTTAAAACAAAAAAATGTTACTAGAGATAAAGAGTGACAGTATACAATGGTGAGTCAATTGATCAGGAATATACACAAAAATTAAATATATAAGTGTTATTCAACAAAGTCCCAAAATGCATTAGGATGAAACTGACAGAATCGAAGGAAAAATAGATAATTCAACAATTATAGTTTTGAGTTTTTAATATTCCTTTTTCAATAAGGATGGAACAACCAGGCAGATTAACAGGGAAATAGGAGGCTATAACAACACTAATAAACCAACTAAACCAAACAGACATCTACAGAACACTCCACTCAGCAAAAGCAGAGTACATATTCTTTTCAAGTGCACAGGAAACACTCTCCATGATAAATCATATGTGAGGCCATAAAAAAAGCCTCAATAAAATCAAAAGCATTGAAATCATACAAAGTATATTCCCCAACCTGTACAAAATTAGAAATCTTTATCAGGAGGAAACTCATAAATATATGGAAATTAAACAACATACTCTTAAATGCCAGTGGATCAAATAAGAAATTTAAATGGAAATTTGAAAATATTTAAAGATGAATGAAAATGAAAAAGTTATAGCAAAATTTACATGATGTAACTAAAGCAGTTCTCTGATGGAAATTTATAGCTCTAAATAACGGTATTAAAAAAAAAGAAGAGATGTCTAAAGTTAACATTATAAAAGAATATTTCAGGTTCAGCCTGAGAGAAAATTCATAGCAGCAAAAAGACATATTTAAGGATTACCACAGAGAGGCAAGGATGGGAGAATCTGAAAGAGAGTTTGAGAGATGTGTATGCAGAACGAGAATGTCTAACACATATCTAGCAAAAAGCTAGGAAGCCATGGAGTGTGAAAGAGGGAATCCTACTTAAGGGATACCAACTGAGATTTTTCCAGAATTGATGAAGGACATGATGTCTTTTCCCAGATTGAGGCAGCATGATTCCAAAACTGTTGCATCCTACAGTCCTAGACGAGTGAGTGACTGGCACTTAGCAGACACTCAATAAACATTTGTTGAATAAATCTAAACACATTCAGGTAAAACTATGAAGAATCAAATATAAAGAAGAGATCTGAAAATGTAACATTCATTCAGATTTCCTAAGAAATAGCAATTAAATGACAACAGAATTTTCAACAACAAAAATTGAAGCTAGACAACTTCCTAGAAGGAATGCTGGAAGAAAATAATTCTCAGCTTAGAACTGTACACACAAATAACCATAAATCATACTTGAGGGAAAAATAAAAATATTATTAAATAAACAAGAGCAGAGAACTTAACATTAACAGACTTTCAGTGAAGTTATTGTATTTTTTTTAAAGTGATAGCTTTCAGAAAGTAGGCATAGATCCTATTGTGATATCAGAAATTGGTAAAAAGGGTGGTGAATCTAAAGTGTTAACAATAAAATATTTGATGCTGGATATCTGGGGGTTAGAAAAGATGTAATTAAAATACAGATACAATGTCATTTTAGAAGAAAGATGTCTCAGAAGGCATGAAATATTAATAATATTTTATATTGTTCACAAGGAGAACAGAGATCTATTTTTATGGAATTTGATCAGTTGAATGTATACGTAAACTTTTTTTTTTAATTTTTATTTATTTATTTATGGCTGTGTTGGGTCTTCGTTTCTGTGCGAGGGCTTTCTCTAGTTGCGGCAAGTGGGGGCCACTCTTCATCGCGGTGCGTGGGCCTCTCACTATCGTGGCCTCTCTTGTTGCGGAGCACAGGCTCCAGACGTGCAGGCTCAGTAATTGTGGCTCACGGGCCTAGTCGCTCCGTGGCATGTGGGATCCTCCCAGACCAGGGCTCGAACCCATGTCCCCTGCATTGGCAGGCAGACTCCCAACCACTGCGCTACCAGGGAAGCCCACACATAAAATTTTTAACTAACAGACTGAACATTTAAAATAGAATGTGCAATTTCAAACTGATAAAAAGAGGCATGGAAAACCAAAAGTAATTGATAATCTCAATCAAAGTAAAGAAAGTTCAACACTGTAATAATATAACTATATGAAACACAGGTTTTATGCACATATCATGGACATTTGAAAGGTCAAAGGCATTTCAATGGCTTGATTATTTTAATTATGTATCCTTGTTCTAAGTCCAGGTATGGAACTAAATCAAAAAGGAACTGAATTTAGCAATAAATTATATGTCGGGCATTAGTAACTAGATTTTTTATTTGCTATAGACACTGAATACCTATGGCTATTGTTTAGTTACCTATTTTTCAATATTTCTTGAGGGCTAGTTTTTCACCTTCACTTCAGTGAAAAAATATACATTGATTCTGACTCTTTGAAAGATGATTTGCAATTAGTATCTGATGATACATTGACCCCCTGCAAAGAATTCATTAAGCAGATGATACAGAGAAACTTAGGTATAATTTAGTTCACATCATTCCAATTTGACACAGCCTATTTAAAACCATGACCCATTTAAAGATGATTGAGAAACGTGTAACAGAGCCATTCACTTTCCTTATTTATTCTCTAAAGAATTTAGAATGATACAGAAAAAACAGTGTGCAATTTTTCAATGGCCCTGAAAATTTCCATTGAAGATGACAAAGCCTAATCAAAAGAAATTCCTTTAATGAATGTGACTGTAATGGAGATGATATTTTCTCAGAAGCTGGTGAATGTTACTGTCTTCATGATTTGGCTGCTCTGATTTTAATAAATTGTTCTAGACTTCACAAACTTTATGAAATATACTCTCAAGCAAAATATTTTATAATTAAGAAACAAAATATCATGGCCCATATTATCTGTATAATAAGCCAGTGTTTTGGGGGTTATGTTCTAATTTCCAAGATATTTTGAAATTGAATATTTGCTCACAATATTTTCTTTTCTGCTATTAAGCGAAGCTGCAATGTGAAAAATTTTAGATTTTGAGAAATTGTTTTTAGTTTTCCTTAGGTAATAAGGTCATGTCTTAATTTTTTTCATATTGAACTGGAACTCTTTTGGTATGGCTTAACTTTTAAAATTCTTTTGGATATACACTGTTGGTAAATGCAGTACAATGACAATAGAAGGTTAAAAATAAATGAAATGAAAGGAGAAAAAATATTGTTCTGGCTTAATTTCCATGTAAAGAAAAGAAGAATGACTAGTCCCAGAAACTCCTAGTAGCTCCTTATAGGTTCTAACATAATATTTTGGTATGCTTGTTCACCAAATCTGCTTAGAGACCAAAAGGCATTTTCATACTCTTTTGCTCTAGTAGTTAATGTTTCAAAAGATAACTTATTAACCCAATGCTATGATTGTTATTTTACTATCCTGTTCTTGGAATCTCTGTTTTTGAAGTAGGTTATGCAGCTTATATTCACAGGCATATAACTTAATGCTCACCAATAGCAGAAACGTTAAATATAGCATAAGCATAGGCACATTTTATTAGGAAGGAGTGTGATCTACTACAAATTGACTTAACATGCCTTCAAGGAAAAGGAATTTCTCTCATATAACAAGTCCAGAGAAAGACAGCATAGAACTGGGGTAGGGTCTCCATGACAACATCACAGAACCGGGTTCTCTCTCCCTTTTCCTCCTCTAATTCCCATCATGTGGACCTTTATCCTCACTCCTGCAGCCTCCTAGCTACCACAAGGCTGTTGTACCACCAGGTATCATGTCCAGGCTCCAGACAGAAAAGGATCAAAGGGACAAGATATCATGATTATCTATGCTGCATAATAAATTAACTCAAATTTAATACCTGAAAAAAAGGTTATTTTTAATATTTTGATTATTATTAAAAACAATGGCTTATTTCACAGATGCTGAAATCTGTGCTATGCTCGCCTGAAATGATCTATTGATCTTGAAAGCTGGAGGATTAGCCGGAGACTTACCCAGATGATCTTTCTCTCTTTATCTCTCTCTCAATCTATTGACCCAACTATTTTATCTCTTCTGTCTGCTGGAAAAAAACGCTTATGTGGTCGCATTTTCCAAGAGCCCAAATGCAATAATAGCTAGGCCTTCTAAGAGATTTGGCTTGGTATCATTTTTGCCACCTTCTACTCCTAAAAGTAACCCCTAGGCCCATCCCAGATTCAAAAGAAGAAGACTATACAAGAATCTGATACCTGAAAGCATAGTTCATTTGGAGCTATCATTTAACAGATAATTGTAGTACGTCATCTGGCTCCTAAGGATTCATATTTCTCCCCCATTTAAAATACACTCATCTTCCCTAGTCCCCAGAGTCAGGAAGTCAGGCTTGAGATGTGGAATATCATGAGGTCCACCTGTGCATAAGGATTTTCAGCTGTCAGAACACTTATCTGAAATCCTTTAAACTAAGTATACAAGTAAACTTACACACACACACACACACACACACACACACACACACACACAATATGCAATGTTGAGACTAGGACAGGAAAACAAAACAAACACTTAACTTTCACAAAGAGAGAAAATAAGAGGCACAGAGCAGGAAATAGTAGCTTATAATTCTGAAATCCAATCAGGTACATGTTGCCAGTTACTTGATTAGGGCCCAGTTCTGCTCCATGTTTCTTGAGCACTCTCTGAGTCATCTTTCCTTTTCCATAAGAAAAGTTCTTCTTCATCTAAGTGTCTTTTTGGCCTGTTTCTTGCCTGAGAAATTTGTGAATATTGAAGACTCTTTTAATTTGGTGTTTCATGTTACTATTTCTTTTCTTAAGCTTATATAATTCTTTTGCAAAACTGTGTATCTCTTAGGTCTCAATAATCACTCCATTACACAAAGGCAAGACCACATCTCTTTTTGAGTCATGCCCTTCTTTGGACTGAGAATTAGGGTGCTGTGGTACAATGCCATCAGGATTCTTAGAATAACTATTATCTAGCAGAGACTGTCTAGGAGGAATGCATAGATTTTCAAGTCACTTTTTCCTCATTGAGCGTGAAGCATCCATTTGACATTTTCTGAGTATCATCAAAGACTCTAAGAAACACACCCTAACTTAAGGCTGCTTTTAACGGCAGGACCCTGTATTTAGTATTTGTCTTAATAACATTTCTTACTTTGAGACTTTTGCCAAGAGGGACTGCGAATTAGAAACAGTTTATTTTTGAACCCAGTAACCACTGGCTTTTTCATATTTCCCCTAAATTATGCTTTAAACGTGAACAACTCCTTCTGTAGCTCATCTCACTCTTTCACTATTTTATTCTATGCAGCTAATAGAAGCCAACTGGTACTTTCAACATTCTGTCTGGAAATTTCATAACCATATCCACTAGTTCAATATGAGGACTTTCTATCTTCCACATTAACGCAGGCAACAGTTTTGTTGATTATTCTGCACTTAACTCAGGTCTACTTAATTAAGGTTTGTGATAGAAATTTTCTCACTGTTCTTTCAGAATTTATTAGCAGTTTCCATGAGGCCCTTCAGATCTTGGTCTACTCTCCAGTTTCAAAACCAATGCCACTTAATTTTAGGTTTCTGTTACAGAAGCATCTCCCTCTTGTGTATCAATGTCTATTGTGATTATCTCTTATAATGAAATTTACTATTCAAAATTTGGTGACTTAACATCCATTTTATAATTTTTCACAGTTGTGCAATACTGACTGGGCCCATCTGGACGTTTATTCTTCTTGTCTTGCCAGTGGTCACTTGTGTATCTGCATTTCTCTTGCCAGATGCCAGGGATTAGGTTTTCTCTTTCCATGTAATCTCAGGTTGTCTCCATTTCCACATGAGTGTCCTAACTGATTGCTCCCTGGGGATCTTCCATTAGGGTTGGAGGATCTCTTACATGATGGTTCTAATTTCCAAAAAGCACAAACACAGAAGGTGCCAGGCCAGGAACTGGCACAATACCATTTCCATCACATTCTAATGGCTAACACAAGTCTTGGGGCCAGGCCACATTCGGGCAGAAGGAACTAAACAAAGCACAAATACCAGGACATGTGGTTAATTTAGGTAAAAATCACAGGCAACAGACTGGGATACTCTAATGTTCACCAGTTCTGGGAGGTTTAAATAGAATACACTACAGCCACACTGTATTAGGAAGGAATGTGGTCTACTGAAAATCAAGTAACAGCAGTTAAACTAAAAGAAATTTACCTTACATGACAAGGAAAGCCCAGAGGGAGAGAACACATGCTTTGTGTAGACTCTCGATGATCATACTACGGGCACTGTTTCTTTCCATCCTTCCATCCTCTGATTCTCAGCAGGCTGACTTGCATCTTCATCCACCCTGCCTAATGACTGCCATGAGGCTGATTTATATCCATGTATCAAGACGTTATTGCAGGTGGAAAAGCTATAAATGGGACAAAATAGTTTTGAGAGTCAAGTTGTCATTAGAAAAGCAAAACTAGGAGATTTCCACTTACGCTTCATTGCAGAGTTGTATCACCTGGCTGCTCCCAGCAGTATGGGAGATACTACAGGTTAGAAAGATACTGAGCATTTTCTTTCACTGCAAAAACATTTGGTAAGTAGGCCATTTGGCAAAAACCTATAGCTTTAGGGAAAGTAATTTTAATATACAAGGATACTGGTGTGTTTGGATACTCCTCAGTTCCTTCAGTAAAAGTGTATAAAAGGTTTATAATATGGTTTGGAAGTAGTTTGCAAACAGAGATGAAAAGAAATATAGCTCTGGTAACAAAAGCTCTGTCTGTCTATAGTCTGTAATCTAAATTGCCTGAGTTTTCAGTAAGTTGAGGACTTGTAAGGTTGGAAAATTCAACTATTGCTGTACCCCAAATAATAGGAGAAACAATGATTATTTAGTACCCTTTTCAAGAACTTCCCATTAAATGTTCTCAGATAGGTAATGTGATACAGTTCAGTGGCAAAGATTAAATATAATATGTTGACTTCACACCAGTAGCAACCTACTGGCTTTCATCCAAGTCAGTTATGTTCATGGCTTAGGTTCATGGCCATCAAGCTTGAGATTGAACTTCTCAATCTCCCTTGTGCCTAGGTGTGCCAAGTGCCTAAATTCTTACTAATGGGACACAATGACATCAAATACATCTTCTTAAATATAACTACCCATAACTCACTCTTTCTTTACCTTGCTCCCAAATGGAAATGGTAATGACCAGAACAACTTTCATAGCTGTGTGGTGTGGATAACAAAGCCATTTTGTTGAGTGCCTGGACTGTTTCATGGAGCATAGAATTCCTGGACCCATAATACAAACAGGGAAATACACATGTGTGTGTTTAGACACAGAAATGGTGAGGTTTATTTCTTTAGTAACTTACCCTTTACTCTGGCCAATAAAGAATTGTGTATTGGAAAGCTTGCTGCCTGCCACAAAAACCTAAAAAAAAAAAAATGTGGCCTTGATATTGCAGTCAGGGTGAAAGCAGTGCATTTATTTAAAATGTCGCCTCTGGTAACTGGAAGAGCACAGAGCTTGCCCGAGGAAGCTGATGTTCTAAAAGAAGCTATTGGAAAGAGCCAGATTGTTGCCATGTGTTAGCTGTTTATTGCTTCATTTAGCTAGCTTATTTCAAGAATTAATGAGCTCAAGCAAGAAGTAGACAATTTTCAAACAGAGATCGAAGGGAATAGAAGTTCAGAAATGAGGGATCTGATAGGGCCGGGAAAGCCAATTGTTTTATCATCCCAACAGGAGGAGATAACTCTGCTGCTCAGAGCCTTTCTAACAGTGCCCATTAAGAATTCTCAGCAAAACAAATGAATCCATAGATTATCTGTGCCATGATCAGATTAAGGGAGTTACTTTCCAAACAAGCCTATTGCTTTATACAGTTTTACATTTTCAAAAGAGCCATCATTAAAATGATAGCCCATGACACTCCCTGGCTGTACAAGAGAACTGTTCCATAAGAGCAGGTTTAATAATTATTTCCAGAAAAGAGCCTTGGAGGTGGTTTCAAGCACACGGAAATAGCTGGAAACAATTGCACCAGAAGCTCACTGAGTTTTTTAAGGAATTGTTTTATCAAGAAAATCACATAGTTAGCTTTCAAAAATTCTCTAGCTCCCAAGTCAGTGGGAGCAGAAGCAGGCCATAAACACTGCTGTGCTCCTGAGAAAAGCAATCTCTTTAATATCTATATAGATACGGCTAGGGAAGATTTACAACAAGAACACATTTTTTCAAAGGGAACGCCAGGGCCACAAAGGACAGAGCACAAGAAATTTTTTCCAATAAGCAGAAATGAATTCTAAGCAAGAAACTTACTCCAGTGATAGGACAGAGAATCTCTGCAGTTCTTTTCTAGCAAAATATTGTTAGTATTGCTCTGACCAGTGACCGCCTGGTCATTCTTTCCTTTTCCAAATGGGAAATTTTATTATAATTTTAATATTCTTACTCCAAGTAAGTTATGTATTTGGTGTGAATAATAGGTAGATAATTTAACTTATGGTGAAGACTGCTCCCAGATATTCTAGTATTTGATCTGGATGTAATGAATAGGATCATAGGTTGTTTTCCTTGTGAAGGGAGTGATACATTTAAGAAAAAGGATATGCATAGATACTCCTGTGGCAGATCATGACGCATACTGTTCTCTTTTCCTCCCATTAGGAATAACTACCCCTCCACTAGAGTCTTGGCTGGCATGTGTCACCTAGGAGTGGATACTTTACTAAATTTTAGTCAAAGGGATATGCACAGAAGTGATGTATGCAACCTCCATGTCACATCTTTGGAGAAAAAATAAAAGCTGCTTTCTCTTCAAATTCTCTTCTCCCCCTTATGGTGAAGCTGTTAGTTTGCATCTTTTATACATGGCACATAGATATATGTCCCATCCCTCACGTTCTTCTTACAATTAGGCATTCCCAGTGTTTGTTGGATTCTATGTTTTCACCTTGTCAATTTTATTGGAGACTTGTGATCATTCTGACAAATGGAGTATGTTAAAAGTGATGGAATATGAATTGAGTCCAGTTCATAAAAAAAGAAATTGCTTCCATTTGGCTCATTTCTGTTTCTGGATATTCAACTTTGGAATCTAGCCACTATGCTGTAAGGAAGTTCAGGCCACATGGAGAGACCATTCATTGATGTTCTTTTCCATAACGCTAGCCAAGTTCTCAGAGAAGAGTCTGTATCAATTGCAAGATACAAAAATGAACCAAACTTCAGATAATTCAAGTCTCTCACAAGGCAATGTCGGAATATGAAAGAAGGGAATCTGAACACTGGATGACTTTGTGGAGCAGAGATGCCTATTTGGGTTACTTTCCCTCCTCTTGATATTTAGGAGTGAGGAACAAGTATTTATCTTATTGAAAACATTGAATTTTGAGGGCTCAAACGTAGTGGTAGAATAAGATTGAAGCTTTTATAGCCTGCCTCCTGCTGTCAGAGATTTGGGAAACACAGAGCTTTGCCCATATACTAGTCTATACCCCATGCCTTACCATGACCATTTAATTAGTTAGTTAATTAATTATTAGAACTATTCACTCATAAATTCATTCATTCTCCAAGTATATATGGACCCCCTATTATATTCCAAGTAATGTTCTTGCTGCTGGGAAAACCACAGAGAGCAAGTCAGTTAAAATCTCTGTCCTTGTATTAGTTTCCTATTGCTGCTATAATGAACCACGAACTTAGTGGCTTAAAATAATACAGATTTATTTTCTTTCAACTCTGGAGGTCAGAATTAAAAAATCAGGATGTTGGAAGGAGCTGAATTCCTTCTGGAAGCTTAGGGAGTAATTCATTTCCATGCCTCTTCCAGCTTCCAGAGGCTGCCTGCCTTCCTTGGCTCATCCTGCACCACCCCAACCTCTGGTTCTGTTACCACCTCTCCTTTTTTTCTTTTCCTTTTCTTTCCCCTTGTCTTCAGTCTGCCTGACATGGACATCTTTGAGAATCCATCATTCAGTCTACTACAGTCCCCCTGAAACATACATTATCTTTAGGAATGTTGAAAACATCTTTACCGGGAATTAATGATTTAGAAACTTAACAGCTGGTTTGTCTCATTTATTAATGGTCTTTTAGGTCATGTTCTTCAGTGAAAAGGTTCACTAAGTGATCTTTGGTTGCATTATTTGGGATACAAACTCGAGGTAGCCAAAGTAGTTTTCCATTCTCCATTCCTCCCTTTATGAAAATTCTCTACTACAGCTTACATTAATCCTTTATCTGCCTTAAGATAGAATTCTGAAAGAAAATAGTTTATTCAGAGAAAACATTAGATATCTCTTAGGTATAATTCTGTTGCTCTATGTATATTAAAAGAAATTGTGGTGGTGTCACCTGCAAAGCATATTAACAATTCCCAGGAAACAAATATAGAATCTGGGTAATAAAATAAAGTCTAACCTTTCTTCTTTTTCTCTGCATTTAGTTTAGTCTCACTTGCTCACAGGAGGGCGCGTGCAGAGGCCTCGAACTCGGCACCTCAGACCAGAGTTTCTTGTGCAAAACGCCTGCTTCCAACACCTCAGCTCAGAGACCGTACGCAGAAGGACACGACTCTCAATCCAAGATGGCAGAGGCAGGCCGTGTGCAGAGACTCCGCGAGAGTTGGAGCCTGAGCCACACAGCTGCGCCTGCCTCGCGAGACTTCGCCTCCTTCTTGCCTGGCTGACGAGAACGCTACTCAGCTGCGCCGCCCAGGACCTGTTGGGAAAAGTAGGAGTTCTAGAACGTGAGCTCGCACCTCTCCACAATTGAACTCAGTTTTGTTTTATTGGCATGGGTGACACCAGGAGGACACTTTGGGGGGCCTGACAATTTCGGCTTGCCCTGGCTCCAGCGAGAGGATGGCGGAGGCTTTGGAAGGTTTGTGTGAGGATGACTGGCTCTGGTTTCTGAGTTCACCGACAGGTTACAATGGCGGTAGCCTTCAGCAGAATTCAGAGCAACTCTGCCCAGGAACCCGGTACCGGGGTGTGGTGCGCACACAGTGTAGCCCCCAGGGGCATCTGCAGTTCGCCCCCTCGAGGAGATCACACTGTGCCTGCTGTCACTGGGGCTTGGAGAATGATACTCATGCGTATCTTCCAGCTGCTTGTGGCTGTCCTTCCCTTGGTGCCAGATGCCCGGGGACGGCGGGGTCCTGTGGATGAGAAAAAGCCGCAGCTGTCTGACCCGCTGTCTCGCCAGCAGTGCCGCCTGCCTGAACCCTGTACAAGGCAGTAACGGCTGCACCAGGACTTTTTGCCCTCCTCGCTGACCTCCTGGGTCAACGGTATATTCTCCCTCATCACTTCCAGTTTGGTAAAGGAACTGGACAGACCATGAGCCAGGAGGCGAAACCCGGAAAGATCCAGGTAGTGAGGACCGCCTTACAGAATGGACAAGGATGCATGTCTGAGTTCCTGAAGTGGGCTGGGGGCCCTGTGAGCCGCTCGCAAGACCGTGAGCTGCTGGCGAGAACAGGAAACACCCACCGACCCGCCTCTCCTCCCCCTCTGCTTGTGAAGCAAACCTTGGGTGATTCTTCATCAGCCTAGCTTCCACGGGGTCTCTTCTGGGATCAGCACAGGATACCAGCTGACCCGGCACTCTGGTAAGTACTCCATGGGAATCCCTCGTAATTTTTTCTCACCTGGCTGGAAGTCTGAAAACTCCTCCTTTTTGGCTGAAAGGGGGAAAGAGGAGGCCCCTGCCTCAGTCAGCTGTGCCACCCCCTAAGGGAACACAGAGGGCAGGAACTAAGGTGGCTAAGCTGCTCTGGCCCAGAGGTAGCCCCATTTAACCTCCTGTGGGACATTCTGACTGAGGAAGGATGAACGGGTCATTACACATTCAAGTGACACCCCCAGTTAAATGAGAGTCCACACCATTTGACCACCTCCTGTTTTGGACTTTTGAGGAATCCATTAACAATTTGGTGCTGGTTCAAAATTTCCAGAACCAGAAATCTTTATTTGGGTCAAATCTTGTGGAATTTTCATACCAACAAATAACTCTAACTCCCCCCCACCTTGGAAATTGGAAACAAATCTAAAACAGAATCTCTAAGGAATGGGGAACCAAATGGCCACCATACAGAAGGATAGCCCATTAGGGTGCATCCTGCAGAACGGGAAGATTTTGGGGTATCACCCCTGACCCCAAAACACTTCATCTTGCTATGTAATACAGACTGGCTCCAATACCAGCTGGGAGATGGGGAAAGTTGGCCCATCAGTGGGTCTCTAAATTACAGCAACCTTTTACAACTGGACTTGCTATGCCAGAGACAAAAGAAATGGAATGAAATTCCCTATGTCCAGTTTTTTATGGCCTTTTATCGGAACAAAAACCCTCAAAAGGGATGTGGGCGCTCCTCCACTGAGGTAATACCAGTCCTAGGCCCTCCCCCTGAGGACCTTCTTAATCTCCTCCCTAACCCTCCTTCTACTGCGCCCTCCCTACACCCTTCCTTCATGTGTTCTGATTTCGGCCACAGGCATGAGGGTCCCTCTTCAGACCAACCCCCTGCCCCAGAACACAGTCCAGCAAGTACACGAAGTGAGGCTAATCAGCTAGGATCCAACAACCCTCCAGAAAAAGTACTCCTTTGGAGGCAGGTCTGGGATGGAGAAGGAGGGCTCACCCAGGTGTGCATCATGTTTACCACTTTTGATTGGTATAACTGCAAAAGTCATAGTAAGGGATTGAGAGAAGATCCAGAGAGGTTCCTGAATCTGATTAGGGGAATCTTTCAGGCCCATGACCCCACCTGGGCTGACATCCAAAGCCTCCTCAGTATACTCCTAACAAGGGAAGGAAAGGCCATGGTGTTTTCAAAAGCCCAAGAAGAAGCAAAGAAAACAGAAATATGCTATTTCATGCTATTTTCAGACTGAGGAATCAAGGGATCCCAGATAACAAACCCAAATGGGGCCAACAAGACATTGGAGAGTGGAGTGGAAGACAGTCTGACCCATTATAAAAATATGATACAAAGGGAATCCAGGCAGTAGGAAAGAAATCTGTCAGTTGGAATGAGATAAAGGAAATCAATCAGGTTCCAAGAGAGAACCCCTCAGCATGGCTAGAGCACCTCAAGGAATGCCTCTGAATCTATACCACCACTGACCCTGAGTTGTTGGAAGGGAATGCAATCCTGAGGTCATATTTCATTTCAAAGTGCCCCTGACATCAGTCATAAACTTCAGAAACTGGAAATAGAATTAGATACCCCTGTCTCTCCCCTGGTTGAGTTTGCCTACTGGGTGTTTAACAACCGAGAAAAGTCAGAGGATGAAAAGACCCGGAGGCAAGCCCTTCAATGTCAGCCCATCAGCAGGGGAATCTGGAATAACCGCCCAAGGAAATTCCTGACTCCAGTGAGTGACCCCTGCCCCCCACTGAGGGATAGCAAGCCAAGGAAACTAGGACAAAATCAGCATGCCATATGTAAACAAGAGGGACACTGGAAGGGAAAATGCCCTTGCCGCCAGGGGACAGATATGGCATATCCCAGCCACTACCCTCAACGGCAGATGGTCCAAATAGATGAAGAATGACAGGGCCAAGGGCTTCTAAGCTGGCACTCCAATTGACCCCCGAGGAGCCCTGGCTGACTTTGGAAATAAGGGGAAGCCTATCCCTATCCAATTCTTAGTCAACGCTGATGCCCCTTACTGGTTCTGAATACCAGATCAGGCAAACTCGGTCACAAGAGTTGTAAAATTATGGGGTTATCAAGTAAGGCTCAAGAACGGGCATTGATAGAGCCATTCGAATGTAAATTGGGTGAACACACACTCACCCGTTCTTTCCTGTATGTCCCGAATACACTACACCCCTCCCAGGAAGAGAGATCTTCGATAAATTGGGAGCTACTATCCCCCTAAATGGGAGACAAATTGGAGACTGCTGTCCCCTTAGATACCTCCCTGGACAGAGCAAGTCAATCTCCTCAGAGTAAATTCCAAGGTCTTGGCCCAGGGACCAGTGGCACAGGGATATTGACTCGGTGCTTTGTGACCGCCTGGAGGGGTGGGATAGGGAGGGTGAGAGGGAGGGAGACGCAAGAGGGAAGAGATATGGGTACATATGTATATGTATAACTGATTCACTTTGATATAAAGCAGAAACTAACACACCATTGTAAAGCAATTATACCCCAATAAAGATGTTAAAAAATAATAAAAATAAAACCTGGACATGCATGCATGGCCCAGTAGAAAACAGTACCCTCTCTGAAAGAACTCTGTCCCCCTCCCCAGTGACAAAAACCCTATAAAGCAGCCCCACCCTCAGACTCTCCTGGAGTTTGTGTCCTAGAGCACAAGCTCACATTTCTCCATTGTTTGAGCAAAGAATAAGGCTTTGCTTCCAAGCTGAAGCAAACTCGGGCTCATTCTACTGGCTCAAAGGACACCAGACAGGAGGACCCTTTCTGGGGACTGACTCAGGGTGGTCAGTAACAATGGTGGAAGATAAAACTTGGCTCCCTTCACCAGTTTTTTTAAAATAAAGAGTAGTTTAAGAACTAAGCTATTCTGGCAAAGGTAGACTTGAAGTTTCAAAGTGCAATAAAAAAAGTCTACTTATTTTGTTTCTAAGTGGAAACAAATATGGGAAACAAAGCATTTTCATACTGTATTTGTGTGGAAGAGTGTCTTCCCCAAAGGACTTCTGTTGTACATGGAAATCCAAGAGAGTCAATGATATAATCAATAAAGAGAGAATTTGGGTGTGAAGGAAAAAGTGATATGATAGAGCAATTACAAAAAATCATGTAGCATTCCCAAAATCCAGTATAAATCTTCTGACATTTAGAATCAATTGTGAACTAGTTTATTTTTTCCGTTGCTCTCAGTTTAAATTAAGGTAGGATATTTGGTTCACTTTAACTTCGAAAAATGGAAAATAAAAAGGAGAAGCAAACAAGGCAAATCTTAGTAGTATTGTAGGCTAGCAATTTGTACTGATGACTTGTGATACTGATTCAAAAGTAGCTGAAAAAATAAAAATTAACTCAAGCCTAGATTCCTGAGTGTTTTTGCTGCTGAGGAAATGGAACATTCAAGAATTAAGTAACAAGGTGCAGAGCTGGCCAGGCAAGAATTAATGTAAAACTTATTCTGTGTTATCTAACAGGAATATTTTTCGAGCAATAATTAACCTGAAACTGTCAAGTTCTGTGGACTTGGCCTGAATTAGAAGATTGTAACTCAGCTATTTCTAATTTTAATTTATCTCCAATATGATACTGTAGGACATATTTCATGTAATTTTAGTTGTATTTATGTGTGCTTGCTAAGGAGAAAATCAGCAATAATCTCAAAGTTTTTAAGAAAATATCTATTGTGAATGTTGGAGAAATATAATGCAAATACCCTAGATGGAAACAAATTATAACAGTTAACTATTTTTAAAACAAACACAGATTCTTATGCATGTGTACATGTTAATTGGGAAGTGGCTTGTAGTTTTACTTCTACCCTTTACAGCTCATTTACTTCTCCAAGTTATGTACAATTTTCACTAATCAAATTATCATAGTTTATAGAACAGGTTGTTTCCTTATTATAGCAAGGTACTTTATTATTAAATTCAAGGATTTTTTTTTCCTAGTTACCCTTAAAAGCCAGTTATCGTTGGCAACAAACTCTTTATAGTCTTTAAATTACTTAAGTCAAATGCTAACATAATATAGAAAGGAAAATTAAGTAAAATAAAACACCTTTGTAAATTTAGGATAGTGCAATTTCTCTGAAGTTGTCAGGAAGAAGTCTTAGCCATACTTTATTTATTTGCTAGCTAAATTTTGCTGAATAAAGTTTATTTGCATGTCAATTCCATTTGATTTTTTAAAAATGATGATATTATATAAATATTTTTCTTTCATTATGAATACAGTAAGTCCCCTACATATGAACTGTCAAGTTGCAAACTTTCATAGATGCGAACGTGCATTTGTATGTCCTGTCATGTAAACTAGTTCACGTGTCTGGCATACATTGTTACGTGCATGCATCCTTTACAAGTGGTTGTGCTTTTGTGTACTTTACAGTACTGTATAGAGTACAGTAGTACACTATCTTTATTTCAAGCCCAGGGTGTCTAGAAGCAAGCGTAAAAGCAGCAGTAATGTAGCTGGTACTGGTAAGAAGCGCCAGGAATTGGAGGCCCAGAGAAAGGATGAAGAGAGACAAGAGAAAGAAGAAATAACTGAAGAACCAAAGAGATTCATGACACAGGAAATGGCAAGGGGGTTTTCTTTATTTGAGGAGGCATTGTTAGTTTTTGAAACACAGAACCTGAACATATAATAGTACACGAAGGTTGCAGCAGCTGTACAGAATACATTTGAGGGCTACCGTATTATCTATGACGAGAAAAAAAGAGCTACTACCCAGACATCACTGGATCATATTTTCAAAAGGGTAAATAGAATTGAATCCAGCAGGGAACCAGAACCTGTGCCATCAATGTCAGGCGTGAGTGAAATTGCAGCTTGCCCTCTGTCTCCTATTGCTGATGATCCCCCCCCCCCTTCAGCTCTACCATATCCCACCTCCTCTCCCTCCTCCAATCAGTAACTCTTCTTGCCTGTTCACTCGATGCCAGCCCCTGGATGCCAACTGTTGTACTGTACTACTGTACTTTTCAAGGTACGGTACTGTAAGATTAAAAATGTTTTCTTTATTGTGTTTATTTTTTATATATTATTTGTGTGAAAAGTATTATAAACCTATTACAGTACAGTACTAGATAGCCGATTGTGTTAGTTGGGTAGCTAGACTAAATTTGTTGGACTTACAAACAAGTTGGACTTACGAACATGCTCTCGGAATGGAACACGTTTGTATGTAGGGGACTTACTGTATAATGTAGCTAATGTCATCTGATAAAAAGAGCAAAGATTTAATGGAAACAAATGCTATTGATACAAAATATAATTTGGTGAGTTTGAACAACCAACTACAGTGCCTGAAAAATCTGTTTTAATTGCTTATGAAGATACAACAAAAAGGTAGAATGTGACTATGTCTTTTAAGTTATAGAGGAGAGAGAATAATATGCCAAGATCTAGAAATTGGTTATTGCAAAAAGGAAGAGATTTGATATAACCAATATCAGTGAGAGAGATTTTAAGTACGTTCTTGGACTACATTTTTTCCATTGCATACTCTACACTAAAGCAACTTCGATGGAACCTAAACAAATATATTTTCCAAAAACTAAAGAAGATTTTGATTCACATGCGTTCTTTATCCCTAAATTCTAGACCTATTTGTTGTACTCACTAGAAAATAGAAAAAATATCCATCAATTTGAGAGGAAATTTCTTTGAATTTCAAAGAAATTATGTGCCTCACCCATAAATTAATCTCTTTCTAAATCAGACTGTAACTTGGAATTCATAATTCCTGTGACAGGAGACTTTCTCACTATATTTACTTTATTATGGAAATTAACCTGTCTCCGTATGCACAAGAAATAACACAGGATTAGTTCTAGGACAAGGAGAAGTTCAACATGATCAAGGTTACAGCACAGATGTGCAATTAAATGTATTAGGAAACTTCTAGTGAGAAAATAGGGTTCAAGTTCAGAAAAGCAGACCACTGCTGTGCAAAGTTGAATATTAGGCTCAAAATTCACCTAGGAAAAATATGTATTTCCCTGTCCTCACATATGATACAGGAGAGGAAGATTGCAACTTGAGCCTTGAATTTATACTTACAACACAAAGATGAATAAACAACAAACACAAAACCAAACAAAGTTGAATGAAGAAAGTATGGCAGCTTAAGGACAAGAAAAAAGCTCAATATATACATGATCATATTTCTAAAAATACTTCTGATCAGAGATAAAAACAAGTAAGAAAACACTCAGAGATAAAATGTGTCGTGAAATCTATTAGCTAAGAGAGGGGAATCATAAATAGAAAATAGGCAGATATAATTTGACAAATTAAAAGGCTTGCTGAAATTAATAATATAAAAATGTATATAAAGTTTTTAAGAAGCCAACAGACGTATATTTGCCATTGAGAATATTAACCATTTAGGAAAAAGCCATGCATTACTCTTACATTAAAACAAAGTAAATTTTAGGTGTATCATTGTATAGATACATAATCATAATTTATAAATAAATATACTTAGGAATAATTTTAGATTTACAGAAAACATGCAGAGATAATGCAGAAAGTTTCCATACACACTTCACTCAATTTTCTTAATGTTATACAACCATGGTAAATTTTTCAAAAATAAGAAATTAACATCGGTACAGTGTTCTTAAGTAAACTACAGATGGTATTTGAATTTCTGCAGTTTTTCCACTATTTTTCTTTCCAGGAGTCTATTCAGGGTACCACATTTTATTCAGTCATCTTGTCTCATTGGTCTCCTGTGATCTGTGACAGTCTTCCCTTGTTCTTCATGGTCTCGACAGGTTTAAAGAGGACTGCTCAGGTATTTTGTAGAATATCTCTTAATCTGAGTGTTTCTGATCTTTCCTCATGGTTACACTGAGTTTATGATCTTTTATGAAGAATACCATAGCAGTCAAGTGTCCTTCTTATCGAAATATATTGGGAATGAATGTATCAACATGATTTTCACTAGTGATATCAACCTTGATCAATTCAATCACATTTTAATAGAAAAATATAGAGCAAATATTTAACTGGCAGTTGAATATTTATGGAACCTGCTACATAAAATAATTCAAACATACATATAATTATGTGTGTATATGCATATATGTAAATAATTATATATTTTTGTCCACCATGCATATACATATTTAAAACTAGACTTGACTACCTCAGTTTTTTAAAAGTATGTATCAATTATAAAAACAATTGAATAGAAAATTATAAGCTGTGAATATATGTAACAAAGTAACAGAAGAAAGATTAATTTTTTAAAAAATTATTTATTTATTTTTGGCTGCATTAGGTCTTTGTTGCTGCGCCCGGGCCTTCTCTAGTTGCGGCGAGCAGGGGCTACTCTTTGTTGTGGTGCATGAGCTTCTCATCACAGTGGTTTCTCTTGTTGCGGAGCACAGGCTCTAGGCCTGCGAAGCTTCAGTAGTTGTGTCACGTGGGCTCATTAGTTGTGGCTTGTGGGCTTTAGAGCACAGGCCCAGTAGTTGTGGCGCATGGGCTTATTTGCTCCATGGCATGGGGAATCTTCCCGGATCAGGGCTCGAACCCTTGTCCCCTGCATCGGCAGGCGGATTCTTAACCACTGTGCCACCAGGGAGGTCCAGATTAATGTTTTTAATATCTAAAGAATGTAAGCAGATCAATTAAAAGTCTGTTATTCCGGGCTTCCCTGGTGGCGCACTGGTTGAGAGTCCGCCTGCCGATGCAGGGGACACGGGTTCGTGCCCCGGTCCGGGAAGATCCCACATACCGCGGAGCGGCTGGGCCCGTGAGCCATGGCCGCTGAGCCTGCGCGTCCGGAGCCTGTGCTCCGCAACGGGAGAGGCCACAGCAGTGAGAGGACCGCGTACCACAAAAAAAAAAAAAAAAAAAAAGTCTGTTATTCCAACAGAGGGTGGAATGAACGAAAGTAGCAGAACAACAGCCAACAAATTGTAGCAACAGAGAATAAACTGAAGAGATTAGATTGTTGTTAAATTTTTTTAAAGTTCTACCCCACTAATTAAATAGAAAAATACCCAACCAGCATAAAGCACTTAATTTAACCCAAAACTAGAACCTATAAAAAATGAGTCGTTATGCTGCTGTTGTAGTAGAAATGAAAATTGAATGCTCAGATTGTGTTGGGAGATTAAATTGGTGCAATTATTTTGTTTTTCTGAGAGCAAGTTGTATTTCCTTATAAATATGAATGTCTATTAAATTTTTCAATTGTATTTTAAATTTTTTTCTTAGGGTACATTCGAGCATAAACAAAATTGCTTTAAGAATGGCCATCATGGTGACATCTAAACAGTAAGTTGAAAACCCCCTAAATGCTTAACAAGGACAATAAAAATTTATTATAAAAATGAATGAAATGCATGAAATGCTATATTTTTGTTAACTTTAATCCAATTAAAGAACACTGACATGGAAAAAGAATCAAATTGTTAATAGAAATAAAATTCATGTTAATAATGTTCATAATACCATAGCAATATTAGTAAAAAGGAAAACAAACAAAAACTATATGTGCACATAATTCCAGAAAGTTATACACCCAAATGCTGATATTATTTCTTAATAGTAAGACTAATAAATATGTGATTGTTTTTCTCATCATTATTTTAAATATAAGTGTATGTATTTTTACTTCTGTGAAGAGAAAAAATAAGCTAAAATGAGACACAATGAAATGGGATGTTTCCCGTCATAATGACATATGAAAAAAACCAGTTCTTCCCTTGTGTTTGAGAGAACGCTGAGATTTTATCATGTGCTGCTGATGTGTGGATATACAGTATCACAACAGATTTTTTTTAACTCAATTTTACCGTATATAGCAAGAGCTTTACATTTATTTCACTCCAAGTAATCTGTTTTGAAATAGAATTTTATTGACCGTGTTTATGTCCGATGTATTATATTAATGAAAAATTGGACATTCACTTATACACTGACAGTGGCGAATAGATGAAAGGCATTTTGTATATCCATGTTTGGAGTACATTTTAGCCTCTTTCAGGTGCAGGGAGGAGAACTAAGCTGGGTTACTTGAAACATCATTGAGTCTGAAGATCTACTAGGAAAGGAGGAAGACAGGCCTACTAACAGAGGCTCAGAATGGATTGAAAGTTGATCTAAAACAGGCAAGCAGGCTCCCAAACCTGTAACGTTGACCAAGGTTGTCGAAAATTTACAGGGACCATCTGGAGCTATTCTGTAGAGTTCTAGAAAGAGGGGTGCAGCGGGGCAGCAGGCATTGTAAAGCTTCCCAGTAGAAGTCTGGATAGTACAATAGGTAAGGCACTCCCTTGGTCTGGTCAGTAAGGAATTGCATGAGTTGGTTAATGTAAATTAGACGAAGTGTCACTGTTATATGAAGTCTGCCTCCGTGTGATGTAAAGAGAAAGAAAAAAAAAAAAGCCTGATTCTGCTTATATTGTAAATGATAGTAGTAAATATAATAGAAAACATTTATGGAACACTTAACTCTGTGGCAGGAAATATGCCAGCCATTTTCACGTACATCATTTCACTTACTCTCACATCAATCTGACAAGTTTTTGAAATGCTTCTACCCATTTGAAATGAGGCTTATGAGTAACTTGTCCAAAGTCACACATTAGTAAATGGGAGACCCAGGATTCAAACCGAGGCAGTCTGCCTTCAGAAACTGAGCCCTTCACCTTTACATGGTAGATATTATCAACTTAATTTTATTAGTATTATGATTTAAAAGTAAAGATAGACAAGCTATATCTTTTTTCCCATTGTCATTCAGTTTGCAGGGTTTTTTTCTGCCATACAATATTGATATCTGGGAAACATGGACAGGATTTCTTAATTTATCTGTAGCAAATATTCTATGTGAAAAAGTCCTAATTAGCAAATTGATGTAATGTAGAGCAAATATAATACATAAAAAAATATAAATATAGGTAAAGATGCATAGAAAAAAAGATTGGAAGGAATAATGCTACCACATTGACAGTGTTAACCCTGGGTTGTAGATTGATATATTGGGTAATTTTAATGTTCATTATTATGACTTTATTTCAAGTTTTCTGAAATGATAACATGTTTATTATAGAAAAATGTGATGTTGATTTCAAGAAAAGAGACAAATTGCAAAACATCTGGGGAAATATATATGTAAAAATAAAAGACTAAATGGCACATTTCACATAAGTTGGTAGTGAAGCTAAATTTTATAGCTTTGGAGACTAAACATTCAGCATCTTTCATAAAATTTTATTTTTTAAAGTGTTGTAAAACTTAAGATAACTGGGAAAATGAATTTAATAGACTAAAATATGAATGTTATTTAGATTAACTTATTTTTAGAATGATATGATGCATTATCTTTAAAAATAGGATACAGTTTAGCATAGTTTTGTAAATTTTATTTTCACAAAATTAGGAAAATTATTTACTGACTCTGCTGTTTCTCTGGGATTTTAAGAATTTCCTTCTTGTATTTATGGTATTTTTCAAAACTGCTAATATACCATAAATTTCAGAATATTATGATAAGAAAAGTAAAGGTAATAGTAACAAAATGGATTAATATATGAAAACCACAAAAACAATGACTGGCATACAGTAAACTACAAACATCTTAGTGATTTTTATAAAAATGGTACTAATAATTATGGTATTTGTATAATTAGTTTTTAGTTTTAGTTTTACTAGTCTTAATAACTATGTTACTATTTTAGTCTCCATGTTAAATATCTTACTTGTATTGATTTATTTTCTCTTTATGACAATGTTCTGAATATGTTAATATTATTGCCATTTTATTGACTATTTAAAGTCATTTGCTAAAATTAACAAAGCTGCTTGATTTTGTCACCAGTATTCACAGAAATGAGTCCAATTACAATTTATATGCTTTTAGTTTTTATGTGATACTCTTTTCGTATGACAGGCTTTTTAAATTTACCAAAAGGCTATTAAATAAGTGTTTAAATACAGCTGTATTTCCTATTTAAAATTTACAAAGTAATTCTATCATTCTTAAAATAGTTAAAAAAATTTTAGTGATGTAGTATATTTCATGTTATTTAACTAGCTATGTTGACTGATATAATAGCATAGTTTTCACAATTTAACAGAGCATTTGTTAAAATCATGACACCTCTATTATTTTTATATGTTAATAACACTCCAACTTACCTTAATTTTTAAAAAGTAATTTCATGAAAGTACTTAACTAAATGAGTTAAATGCACCCACTCTTAATTTTAGAGCATTAAAATTTCATAATCTCCCAAAGCCATTCAGTTTGCAGATCTTTTTCTGCCACACAATATTCACATGTAGAAAACATGAACATGTGCATTTAAGACATAAAAATGAATTAAACAAATATTAAATTCTATTTTTGATAGCAGAACATAAATGCATATGCTGCCTTACTGAAACAATTAGTATTTTTCAAAATGAGGCAATGAAGTGATACCCAAAAGATAACAAGCACATTTTCTTCTGTACAACATGATATGTATATTTACTGAGAACATTACATAAATAAGGACATGGCAAGGCATATGCTCCTCAGATTCCCATAGCTCCTTATTGGAACTGTCACCTGTGTGTGACTTCATCCAGCCTGAGTAAGGATTTCACTGGAGAGGAAAAGCTCCCTTCCCTTGATTGTGAGAGTTTTCTCTCCTTACCCACCTCTGCCTCACTATTCTGGAGACTCTGACTTTGTGCTTTACTCCCCCTATAAGGTAAAAGTAACAGTCGTGGTACAATTGAACAAAATTCTCAGCACATTTCTGACATAAATTTCCAGTTTTCAGGAGCATCCTTTGACAGGCTCAGTCTTTAGTTCTGTCTGTGGTTCAGTTTTGTCCATCACACATTAATGTCAATGGTGAATATCAATGGAGACTAGCCAAGTTGAACAGTAGGGAAGGATTTGAATGACTAGCTCTGCTCAAATCATAGGAAGTTGCCCTTGCATTATGTAACAAGAGAAGCTTTGAATAGTCTTCAAAGTGAGTCTCGAGCACTGTCAACCATTCTTATTCAATTTTAAGTTCAGTAAAATACGAGGAAATTATCTATGAAATAAAAATTCTCTGTCCTGTCTACTTTAATAAAAAGTGTTAGAAATAAGTTATTCACAGTTCCTGTATTAATGCATTGTATTCTCTTTACACCACTGAATATATGTTTTTCCTCCACATCTCACACCCTAAGTTTATAAAATATATAATGAAACTCATGGAATTAAAATTCTAAATTGATTTTAACCCTTCCTCAATAACTATTAAGTTTCCATATTCTTCCTTACCATCTAAAATTGCTTATTATTGGCAGCATTTCCAAGATGTACATAAATAACTCTCCAATAGGAGAGCTCAGGAACTGTGGGGTCTATCATATATATTAGTTTCCTTAAACTTCCTTTCTCTTGCATGCACTTTTTTAGTCAATTAATGGCAGGGTACAGCTGGATGCTTCTGGAGATGTTGATCTTTGATATCATTGAAGTGTGGACCTAATAAGAAATTAGACCTCTTGACCGCAAATGGGCTTAAGATGTGCATAATTGTAAACATTTGGATGTAATGAGGGGCTGGATTTGGGAGGTGAGCAATAGACCAGAAAGCAGTAAGTATGGCCTTCTGTGGTGAAATAACTGACAAATGATAGATTGGTCTATATTGTGTAACCTAGAGAAAGAGAGCAGAGCAGAGTAACTAGAGCACAGGCTCTGCCTGGAACCAGACAGACTGGATTCAGAGCAAGCTTTAGCATTTATTCAGATTCTGCCCCATAATTTCCTACTGTCTCAGCCTCTGGAGCTGCAATCTCTTCCTCCTTAACTCAGTAAAGTGAGCAGGGTCTGCTCACATTCTTCTGCTTCTGAAAATTGTTCCAGCCAGAAAGTTTAGGTGATTGTAGAGCTAATAATGTTTATTTCCTTTCTGCCAGGGAGTATCACATCACATTCCCAATGTTTTGGAGTCAATAGTCTGATTTTGCCCAGTTCTCCTGTTGTTTGAAGTCAAAAGTGAAGTCTGTTCTTTGTTATTTTATCATGGCTTGAAGAGGAATTCTCTTATTTACTTAAATTTCTATCTCACCATTTACAATCCAGCCTACCTAGACTTATAAGAAAAACCTTACTTCTCTCCTCCACTTATGCTACCCTCTTTTATAATCCTGGTAAGGTTGCCTTTGTCAATCCACAAGATTGATGAATTGAAATGATAACTAATTAAATCCCAACTTTTAGACCGTATTTTCTATTGTAGTGCTCTAATTCATCCAGTCATAATTTCTCACCTCTTGATCTCTTACTGATCACTGGTCATAAACTATATTCACCTGAGTTTGGCTTGCCTGCCTTCTTCCTTTATCTTCCTTTTACTAGGGCCACCTCCAAATGGTTATCATGAAAGCAAGTCAAACTCAACAGTCCAAAATAAAATTCATCAAATTTCTTCATTAAATCAACTTATTTTATGGTGGTTTTTACTTTATTAAATGGCACCAACAGCTATCCTAAGCATCTTCGTCTCTTCCAACATCCATTCACTTACCAATTCCAGTCAACTCCACCTCCTAGATAATTTTGGATTCTATATTTACATTCTACCCAGATTGTCACAATTCCAGGTCAGTTATTCCTCCTAACCTGAATGATTGCAATGACATCTTAATCTGTTTGCCTGTCTACTTCCAATCTATACTGCAGTCAAAATTTAAAATTTATTTTTAAATATAAATCTTAAAAATGTAAACCATACTTTATTACCTGTTCAGTGAAAACTCTTAATAGTTTCCCATTTCCCTTAGGGAAGGGAAAGCTACTTAACATTTGGCATTTGAACCCTGCTGACATCTGTAACATTGTTTTCTCAGCCTTCCCACTGTTGACAGAAATAATCAATAAAAAAATCTATAATAATAACAGAGAAATGTTTTATTCCAGCCAAAATGAGGACTATAGCCTGGAAGACAGCCTCTCAGATAGCTGTGAGGAACTTCTCTATAGAAGCATGTTTTCAGTATAGTTTTATATCTTGTCAGAACAAAAAAAGCAAGGAAGATACATTCCTTCAAGGTATAAGGGGAAAAAAAAGACAGAATAGTATGTACACAGTGGGTCAGTGTGGCCTTGACCTGGGAAGGGAGTCTTACCATTGAAGGAATAATGGCAGTTGCATCCCAGGAATGGAGGCGTTTATCTCTATCTTCAAAATAGATGTTCTTTACTTCTGGACAATGCACCCTTTAATGGTTAAAGCCAAAATGACTTCCCTATACCTCAATAGGTGAAATTTTCTTTCATTATTTCCATGTTTTGATTGCAAATCTTTTGATATAAAGCTTTGATGATCAAAATATTTGTTCCTCGATGCCAGGGTGGTACTATCTGCCTGCAGTGGGTGCATCGTGTCCCTCAGTGACAGGCTTTTTCATATATATATATATATATATATATTTTTTTTTTTTTTCCCCTAGTTATCCATTTTGGGGAGAAAACTAATCAGATATAGTGAACAAGCACAGAGGTATATGCTGACAGGGAAACATTTTATAGGCTACACATATTATCAGTGATGTCAAACTGTTGAACATTGTATTTGTAGTTTTAGCAGTAGATTTAAAGCAAGCAGTGATACATGTCATGCATAGATTTATAACTAGGAAAAGAATAGTGATAACTACTATGGCAGTGATAAGCATCTGTAAAGCAGAGTGGGAAAAAATTCTTATTTCTGAGATGAGCCAACTGAACAGATCACTTAGAGTCAGTTTGCCTTACATCTTGTAACCATTTTATCTTTTGGGAATGTCTTTCTAGGTATATCTCTTCTCCAGAGGTATTGATATAAGGACAACAAGTAGTGTGAGCAATAGCACAAATACTTCCTTGTTTAGCCAGTAGAAAATCTAAGGCAACCCTTTTATCTTATACTTTTTATCTGTTCTGAAATGATTTTTGTAGAGCCCTCAGCTATTTGATGGTAGCTGATAGATTTCTGATCATATCTCTGTTTACATATACTCTTGCACTAAGAACCAAGATTCCCAAAAGACTTTGCTACCAAGTATCTTGACATCCTGCTAACATGGATTTATTGCCTCTGTAATAAAGAGAGAAAGAAGGTTCATCTATTTCCATATGTATAGACAATGGGATAACATAATATCCTAATAAACATAAATGTTCTATTTGCCAGCTATTAAGACATTTATGTGCACATCCTTGAGAAGGAAGGTTAATTCCAATACTAAGACAAAACCTGGGGGAGCACAAGTGATTCCTCCCAGAGTGCTCTCATTGATAGTCTCATTAACTGGAAGTTTAGTTAACACACTGTTAACCCATGAATCATTTTTCTTGCAAGCTTTCCAAAAGCCATCTGTACTGTATTTAACATATGGGAGTTACTGGCATAACTTACTCATGTTTTTTCTCTTTAAGACATTTGTTTATCAAGTAAGAGATGGGGCAAAGGTAATCTGTGCTCAGTCTTTAAGAACTGAGGATAGTATCAGACAAGGGATGGATCCATTAATATGTGAAGAATTTGAACCTGAAGGCCAGACAGAGGTTAGTCTAGTTGAGTGGTAATTTTAGGAACATCTGAAAAGTTGGTGACAGGAATGATGAAGGGCTTATATCAGTATTTTTATTGACTGAGGAATTTGATGAGAGATCCAACCAATCGGTTAGATTGCCCCCAGTAGCTATACTTTGTGACAACTTTACCAGATAATTTTCTTTCCATAATGAGCATTGAGGCAAAAGTATAGCTAGAAGTAAAACAATAACTTTCATTAAAAAAAAAATAACTTTCAATTTTCATAGTGAGACAGATGTTTAGTAACCAGTTCATTTGAACTAGTAGGATGGGTCATACAGTCCTGGTTCTGATTCTTGGGTCAGCTGTCTACCAGTGCTGTCATCTTCTCCTCCTGGTGTGGGTGTTCTTTCTCCTCTGTTTGAGCACTGATTTAAGTCTGAGGTCAGCAGTCCTCTCTACAGACCAGTCCAATGCAAAAACCCTTTTTGAAATGAGGGATGTGAATCCATCAGTCTATGCTTTTAATTTGGCAGTGCATGGATTAGTTAATAATACCTAATAAGGTCCTTTCTGACATGCCTACAAAAAGTCTTTGATTTGATGTGTTTTCTAACTAACAAAATCTCCAGATTGTAATCCATGATCCTCAAGGTCTTTGTTTCTGGGGAGCTCACTATGAAAGGAATTAGCTACCAACTTTGCATTTCTTTTAAGTGCCTCAATAAGACCCTGACAACAATGTAATATATATCCCTTGAGTAAGGTTGGTTCACATATTCCCTCATCTAATTACATAGGGTGTCCTGTTATTATTTCAAAAGGAGACAGCTGATGTTTACCAAAATGTCTAGACCTAAGTTTGAGAAGCACTAGCAGAAGAGCTTTTGCCCATGAGAGGTTAAATGCTTCTGAAGGTTTTATCAATTGAGTTTTGATAGTGACATTAATTCTTTCCACCAGTCCCAAAGATTGGGGGTGATAAGTGCAGTGAAAATGCTGCATTATTGGCCATATGTCACAAATAGATTTAATATTTGTCCAGTAAAATAATTTCCCTGGTAACTTGGAAGGAATTCCCCAAACAAGAATTATCCTTTCAAATAACAATTTAACCTTAAAGCCATTGCTCTTCTTCAAGGAAAAGCTTCAACTCAGTGTGAAAACATACAGATCATTACCAAAATATATTTATATTCTTGAGACGGTGACATTTGGACAAAATCCAATTGCTATACCTCGAAGGGTCCCTTAGGAAGAGAAAGTGGCCTTGTGACCCATGAAGTGATTTTCTGGGATTATATTTAGGGTAGATAGTAAAACAAGCATATACTTTATGAGCCATCATGGGAGAAATTTTCCAAACATATTGTTTTCCCCATAAAACCATTTTCTCAGGTGTCCAATGAGTTAAAGAATGTACATTCTGGGGTAATGGCATTTGAGCTTCAACAGGCACTATAGTTTGTTTGTTTAATTATTTCCAAATTATATTTGTGTGACAGGTCCAAAATTCCCCCTTATTGTTGCCCTATTTATTTCTCTTCTTCAATGGCATATTTCTTGAGCCGGCAGATGGAAATCTTTCACTGGGTTGGCAGGGTTAGCAGAGAGCGCTGACCATTTTCAAGGCTAGACAGAATGGGTTTGCTGCCTCATCAATAAGCTGATTTCCTTTAGCTTCCATACTGTCAGATTTGGAATGCACTGGTATTTTAATAATTACCAACTGTTTTGGTAGTTGTATACCACTTAATAGCCCTGCAACCTGTTTTCCATTTTTTAATATTTTTAATAAGCTTTCCTGATTATAACATCAAGCTTTAATAAACTCTTGATGTTTCCATAGCATTCCAAAGTCATGTGCCACTTCAGAGGCATAATGACAGCATAAACATTTGCTATCTGATCTTTAGCTCGTTGATGAGCTCAAGTTAAAGCAATTAATTCCGCTTGTGCTGACTTTTTGTTTTTTGGTAAAAAAGAACTTTCAGTTATGTCCATTGTGGATGTTTCTGCATATCCATCTTGGTAATACCCCAATCATTTTTTAAGTAGGACCCATCTGTAAACCAAAGTAGACCAGCATTATCAATAGAATTTTCTTGTAAATTATTCCTAGAAGTAAGAAGATAGTCTGTTTGTAAAATGCAGCTGTGGTCATTTTCTTCTTGTGGTTCTGGAAGCAAAGTTGCAGGGTTAAGGTTATTTTTGTGACATACGACAATTGTAAAATAATAACTAAAATTATGACTAATAACATTAAACCAGAATATATACAAATTTTAGCAATTTCATATAATCTCTATAACATATGTTTATATCATTTACCCATACTATATAACCTAAGAAGATTTACCACCACTCATTTGACAATGTTTCCCATGTGATTTAACATACCAAATAACCCTAATTAAGTTTATTTTTTTAACTTTGTATTTTATATTGGAGTATAGTTAACAATGTTGTGATAGTTTCAGGTGTACAGCAAAGTGATTCAGTTATACATATACATGTATCTATTCTTTTTCAAATTCTTTTCCCATTTAGTTTGTTACATAATATTGAGCAGAGTTCCCTGTGCTATACAGTAGGTCCTTGTTGGTTACTAATATTGGAATGGATTTAATTAAGTTTAATTTCTATCTTTGAGATGCTTCAGGTGCCTCTGAAGCATCCCAAAGTTACCTAAAGGTCAAAAAAACTTCATTTAGAATTTGATTTGAGGAAGTTTGTCAAAGACATCAAAAGGTTTTAAAAACACTTGGCTAAGCAGGATCATAAGTCAGTATGAAACAATACTTATGCACTCAACCAAAGTGACAATAAATGATTTCAAGGGCAAATACAGAAAGTTACAACAGACTGGTTAAAAAGTAAAGAAACTTTACAATTTGTTATCAAAAGCAGATTAATAAATATCTCAAGAAAACTGTCACCTAACAGAGAGAAAATCTAATTCAAATTTTGCACCAACTGATTTTAATATCAAAATTCACTTAATTAAATCCATTCCAATATTAGTCCTGAGAACTCTTTTCTCAGGGTTCCTTTTCCACAAACCTTCTAAAACTTTCTGTATCCATATTAGTTTGTCACTTATTTTCTTTTGAATTTGTAAATAACCAGCTTTGGGACAAAATCACTTTATTTTACCTCACCAAAAATACATTTCCATTCCTCATACCATCTTTTATGGAAAACACACACCCTACTTTCCTTTCATGGAAATACTTCTCTTATTATCTTTAGTAGTTCCAATCACATTCATTAGTCAGAATTCTTAACCATTTAAACTCCAATCTCTAGCAAAAACCAAGAAGCAAGCAGTTGTGAACTGTCTTGTCATACCAGCATTTCCTGATTGGTAAATTTATAAGTATATTCCATAACCTCTAGAAACATACATTTTCTAACAACATAATTTACTTTCCTCAATGTGGTACAAGATGTGTGTCCAATAAACCAAAGCATCTTTAGTTTTTCTCTAGTAAGACAAAATAGGTAAACTTTGACTTACTTAGCAATTAATGTTTCGATATTTCATCTTATTTGAAAATGATCTGGATAGTCAATGAATCCCTATCATTTAACTTAACATAGCAAAGCTAAAATTTCAAGTTATCAAAAAGATTTGGAGAAACTAATTGAAGTAGACATATCATAAAACATAATTATTATTAGAGTTCATCTGAAAGCTTTTATCTCATTTATATTACTTAATTTACAAATAAATCATTATACCAAATTTTGGCTTTCTTGCTGACAAATCTGTAACAGATAATGTGAACTTATTTGACGTTTAGTAAACTTAGGTACAATGAAAGTTTTACACTTAAGGTTGTTAACTGTGAAGATAGACCTATTTAATTAAACCAGTAAATGTAAACTTGTTTTCATTCACTAAAGAATAATCTTAGATCACCTGATCCTTTAAAAAATTCAATTTGGTTTCCATTACATTTAGAAATACTTAATTTTTAAGCACTTATTTTAAGTCAATTAAATAGAGCTCTTTTACAAACTAATTTCGATAAGATCATTTGAAGGTAATGATATATCATGTCTCTAATGTACACACAGACATGTAAACAGACACAAGCAGAGATCTCATAGCTTCATTTTAAAACTTAGTCATAAATCAGGTATTACAATGTAAACTCACTAGTTTGTACATAAACGTTGGAATCAGTTAAATTTACTTGCTTGAGGTTAAAAATGCCTCTTTCCCATCCCCCACCCCCTTTTTTTTTTTCAGTTTTGAGTTCTACTGGTTGAGCAAAGGATGTAGTCTCAGGCAATGTGGTCTGTGTTTACGTTTCAAGGACATAATAAGAGTTATAACCTTAAGCTTTTTCCTAGGAGTACTTTTGTTCCCTAGGGTCAGAATTTTGAAAAGATATTTAATCAAGCCAGCTTTTTTTTTTTTTCCTAGCTGTGTATGCAAAAAAAAAAAAAACAGTTTAGACATGTCAGAAGAGCCCCATCTTGGCCAATTAAGAGTTAAGTTATCTTTTGTTGTATCTTCCTATTTTGTCAAATACTTGCAATTATCAGCTCCGTATTGTACATGAGGCTACTTGGAGTTCCAGTGGGTGGCTGCCCGCCCAGAAGCTGGTCAGATTTAGAAGCACAATTTCCTATTATCTTTTAGTTTCATTTTATTTTAAAGTCTGAACAATTTCTAAGGACAACGTAGTGGGTCACAAGTGTGCTGCTTGCCAGCTTAGCTCCTCAAGGGGTCATCCTTGATTCAGTTCAGCTCTTTTGTGTCTCAGTTTCTCCCGCCAGGAGTCTAAAACCACCCTGGGGGTTCAGAGCAGTGGATGGCCAGTCCTTGTGTGTGTGTGTCCCAGGACAGGCCATAAATGACTTAAAGTGTCATGATGAGGTTCCCTATGGAACTACTACACATCACTAGGATCAAGCCTCAGACACTTCTGCTAGGTTCCTAAGTCTTAGAATGCCTTGTGGCTGGAAGGAGCTAGTGTCCCTTTTCTTTAGAACTGAAGAGATTTAGTCTCTCATTTTGCTATCAGACAGTTTTTTCAGACAATCAACATACAAATTTTTCCAATTTTAAGCCAGATTTTAAAGGTCAGCCAACCTAGTTTACTCCAAAATTCCTTTTAGGCTTTTCCTGCCTAGAAATTCTCCTAAGTCCCTGCCTAGGTACTTCCTCTTAGGTCTCTTTTACCAAGGAAAGGTAATGGTATATCCTTAAGACTCCAAGTCTTAAGATAACAGCTCAAATAAAAATTATGGACCATCTGCTTAAGATAATGAGGTCCTGATATCAGAAAGAATTTACCAAAGCACCTGAAGAGTGCTGTGAAGCTGGGGGGCAGGAGTGGTGGTAGTGCTCAAGGGACCCATGCTTAGTATAGGGTGCCCGTCCAAAGTAGACCCCAAGTGACCTCAGGTAGGTTTTTTTGACATCCTGCTGACTATATCAAGCAATGTTGATAAAAACAATCAATAAAAAAATTCTAATAAGAATAGAGAAGAATTTTATTAGAGCCAAACTGAGGACTATAGTCTGGGAGACAGCCACTCAGATAGCTCTGAGGAACTACTTTGGAGAATTATGGTTTTCAGCACAGTTCTATAGTGTAGCCATGGTACCTGGGAAGGGAGCCTGATCATTGAAGGAGTAAATATTGGGATCCCAGGAATGGAAGTGTTTATCCCTATCTTCAAAACATACATTCTTTACTTCTGGACAATGTACCATTTTCTTTAATGATTAAAGCAAATGTATAACGTGTGTTTGATAGACCATGAGACAGACTGTTCTAGTTAGCATGAAGTTCAAGCCAAATCATGTATAAGCCAAAATTACCCTAATATGTAAAAATTTCTTCCATCACAACTAATCCTATTTTTCTCTGATTAGTCTAGTATACATCAAGCTTTGGCATCTATGGACTAACTTATAATTAGCTTATAATGAACACATAGACAGGCAGTATTGTGAATCAGGAACAGACTACTTAAGAAATGCCAAAACATGAGACTTACTTGGTCAACAACTGACATTTTTTTAAGTTGGAATTTATGGCTATTTATCTTCTATTCCTTGGATCTGTTCACTCAAATTGTTGTGGAATTATTCTTGGTTTTTGTGACAAAGGACCCTTCAAATACAGATGTTATCTGTACTCTTTTCTTAACTTCTTGGATACATATGGTTAATTAAGCTTCCACTTTAGCTTTGAGACATTAATTTTCTTTAGTCTCCATGCTTATCCATATTTATCTTACAGGCCAAGAGATAATTTGACTTCTGCAACTCCCAAAACTAATGAAAATGTGCAAATTCTATTCATGTCTGTCACAACTGCAGTTTGCTCATTCATTCAGTAAATGTTGATTGGGTGTTTTCTATCTACCAAACATTATTACAGGTGCTGGGAAGAGAACAATAAATGATTCTAACTTCCTAATGTCTTTGAGTATGCACTGGAAGAGTGAGATATGCAATGAACAAATAAGCAAAAATATATTTTTTCAGATAATAAAAAATACAATAAAAAAAAATAAGACTAATAAAAATTTAGGTAAGATGGCCTGTCTGGGGGAGTCTCTGAAGATTTGAGATATGAGTGAAAACTACCCACTACACGTCGTGCATTTAACTAACATGTCAACATGAATCTCTTTTTTCTCTATTTCTTTCCACTTAAATCTCTCTATACAACTCTTAGATACAACCTGCACATGACTGTAATCCTTTCCATTTTCCTTTTAAGAACTTCTTTGATTAATAATTCTGGAAAAAATAACATAATGAGATTTCTCCTAGATTAAGAATTTTCTATGTACTACCCATTTCTGGAGAACTGCCCTAATTGCCTTTTAATTCATTAAGCTCTGCCATGAAGAAAATTTCTGCAAATACCTGTTCATCAGCATAATTCTTTATATCTTTTCTTTACCTAACTCTCATATACATATGTACATATATATATGTTTTAGACAAAACATAAAAGAAAAACATATTGTAATATCTCTAATATCCTAAGATACAACAACATCTAACATTCATTTACACATGATCTATGTAATCTGTTGAACCAACATTTTTAAAAAGTCACAGAAGGTAGGAATTAGGAAAAAAAAGAGCTACTGGAAATCACAGATGCAAGCAGAAAATTAACATTTATATTATCTCTGTGTTCCAAAAAGCATTCATCAGACTTGTCCTATTTTAATTATTTTTCTTAGTGTTTAGCTATTCTCCACATGGGTACAAAGACATTCTATTCAGTTTATCTTTCACAAAACACAAAGGGATTCTAGGTGTTAAATAATTCACAGTGAAGCCTGGAGCTCACAGCTGTACTACCAGAAGCCTTGCCAAAAACAGATACGGTCATTTTTGAAATCAGAAATCAATCTTATTGGGTTTTCTCCAGCAGATAGTCACAGCATTTAGATATGTTCCTGTGGCGCAGATTAGTATGTTAAAATATATATTTTACCGTTGGATGGCTCCATCCTATTGCAGCAGAACTGGTGCTAAGCAAAATTGAAAAATAGGAGAGGCTCTACCTCGTGATTACAACTAATGGCCTTTTGGGGACTCTCTTTTGAAAACCACAGTCTTTTGGAAGGAGGCTTTCTCAGCATCTTTGTTGGTAGATTGCTGCCTCCTTGATTAATAATGTTAACTATTTCATGAGACCAAGACAGGTAAGGACCAAATATGGCCATTACATTTGAAAATAAAGATATCTGTGGTGATATTTTCCAAAGTATATTTGATGAGGGAAATAAAATTAACCTGAGGAAAATTAAGATGAGAAAATCTACAGAGAAGTATTGCATGAAAGTAAGGCTATGATTATATTAAGTTTTTTAAAGCAAGAACAGATCTTAGTGGTGAGATTTATAAGCAAGCTAAGAGGGATGTGGTCACTGTGAATAGATGGTAAATGAAATACTTCTGGAAGTTGGGACACTAAAACATTTCAAAAGTTAGATTGCAGCTGTGGCTGGCCACAGTTACAATTTCCACAGTAACCTGAGTAAAACAATTATTTCCATAGTGCAAGAATATAAAAAATAATTACTTTCAGCTAATGTTTCAAATTAATTTTCCTAATAAATGAATATTGGTGTAACTATGTATTCAAATAATATTTGCATATAGCACAGAGACTAATAATGCCGGTATATCAGAAAACCTTACAAATAAGAATTTCTGAAACTTGAATATATGATAGTCTACATAATTTTTTCCTCAAATGTAGTTTAACTAACAGATTGGTGACTAAACATATTGTTTTCATTTATGTCCAAGGCTCAGTGAAAAACAACAACAAAAGGTCTAGTTCTGAGGAAATCAGTGGGAAAAAGTGTTAGCATGAAAGCAAATGAGACATAGTGTTTTTAATAGAGTTTTATTACCATATCCCTGAGGAGACACTCTTGAAACAGTAGTAAACTGATAAAACTAATATGTTACTTGCTGAATTCCCGCTTTCAGACCTGAAATAGGTAAACCTTGCTGTAGGCCCCAGTAGTCACTATACTAAAACAAAAAAGTCAATTTTGTAAAAATACAGCACTCCAGGTCAGTGAGAACTAACACAATTCACAAATTTGATAAGATAGGGTTGAGTTATATGATTTCATCGGCTGGAGATTTTGAGAATCACAGGTTATGGGAGAAAGTGATTAGTGAGCATAACTTAGAATAAATTTTCTCATGAACAAGGGTGAAATATATTGGAAAAATACTTGTACAAGTTGTTAACTATTTTATAAGTTATATATCAAAGGGCGTAGTTACAGAAGCGGATGAATATATTAATAAACTTAAGATTTGAGGAGCATGTATTTTTCCCATGTCTCATATGGTACCACGAATATGGTATTTCATTTTTCTCTACAACAATGCAACTATTTGGGAAATTGCTCTCATTATATCAAATATCCTCAAAGAGATATGTTAAACTTGTTTCTAAAGTTTTCCCTTAATAATTTGAAGAAGAAAATCTAAAAGACAGATGCAAATATGGTGATTTAAAATCAAAGCAAATATTGAGTGGTGATTATGATTTATGGCAAAAACCATTGTCCATAGGACTATAAGTAATTTGTTTCTGTCCTCAAGGATCTTACTAACTACTTAGTCTTAGATTATCAGGCTGTTGATCACCTATGTCCCCCATCTTTTTTTGTGCATCTTGTATTCCTAATGCTTTCAATTGAATAAAGTTTTGAAAGCATAATTCTTTAGGTCAAGAAGATAGATTGAGATTAAATATTGAGTGATGATCTTCCCATAGTATAAATTACACAAGAAAGTATTACAAAATCTAATCCTATGGATGCATTTGTCAATTGAACACAGGGTTTTTCTTAAAAGCTTAATAAAGTGTAAAGATAATTTTTTAAAAGAGAAAATAGACAGGAATTCTCTAGAAAACCTTCCTTCTGCCCAAGAAATTTTTAGAATGAAATAAGAGACAAAATGAAAGCAGTATTTTTAAAAGTCAGCTAACTTAATTTTTATAATCTGTTCACAATTTTTATGATCTGTTTGGCAATTTGTACTTTCTTTAATTGCATTTCCTGGTGTTGGCCTGCAGTTTTTGCAAGTGCAGTATTTTTTGTTTTTCCACTTCAAAGTTACATCATGAAACAATTTTAAGTAATGAACAACTAATTTTGGTTAACACTTATTTGTAATGCTATCATGTAGGTATGATTAATATCTGTTTCAAACAGATAAATCCACATGTATGCAACTGCATCATAACTCATTTCTTTGGTAGTATGACTGTTTTACAATGAATTTGAGGTATAATTTTCATGAAAACTAAAAGTTTGGATGACATTTAGAATACAAAAATAATGATGGTCGTGATAATAGTGATAATAATAATTACTATTAATCAACACAATTTATAAACTATATCAACTCTGAAAAATAATAAATGCTAGCATTTATTGAGAATCAACTATGGCCTGACACTGGGCTAAGTAACTTAACTGCTCTTATTATATAATTCATTTAACTAACTGTTGGGGAAAAGAGACTCCAAACTTCTACCATAGGAGCAGATTTGACTGTATGACATTTGCATCATCTATATTGCCGGTGTTTCATATCTGTTCGTGAGTTTGCAATTTCCATATTCAATTGAGTTTCAGAATAGTTTTATTCTACACCAGCCCACTCACCAGCCTCAACTCTGTATCTAGAATATTTCGGCTTCAGAGCTTCCCACAGGATCAGCAGAGGCTGATTATAATATTTTAGAGATTTATCTGACATCACCTTGAAAGATGTTTCCTCCTTTTTTTTTTTTTTTTTTGGGGTACGCGGGCCTCTCACTGTTGTGATGTCTCCCGTTGTGGAGCACAGGCTCTGGACGCGCAGGCTCAGTGGCCATGGCTCACGGGCCTAGCCGCTCCGCAGCATGTGGGATCTTCCCGGACCGGGGCACGAACCCATGTCCCCTGCATCGGCAGGCGGACTCTCAACCACTGCGCCACCAGGGAAGCCCGAGACAAATTTTTTAAAATAATCTTTAATGTCAAATGAGAGAAAAGTCAATTACAAAAATCACATTTGTATTAAAAAATCCTAACTTAAACCATTTTAATTCTGACATTGGTTGTTTATGGAATATTATGTGTATGACACATTTTATTATATACTTTCACTCACATAATTTTACCTATAAATATAAATTACATATAAAAATTAAAATGCGAATACATGTTATAAGGTTGAGGTTATTGATATAACAAAGCATTGTAGAGTATTTGAAATATTACAGTTGCTCACAAAATTTTGAGAGAATTTTATAAATAATATAGATTTATTTATGCCAGCATTAATGTAACCACATTAATTAATACAGATGAAAGAGACAAGGTAAGCTCATGGAAGGTGGAATTGAGAATGTGACTGAATTTCTTACTCAGATAAGAATTGCTCAGGAACTGGGTAGAATGGATTCTGAAGGCTAGGCACTCTAGGTGAGGATCTGTGAAGAGCAAAAGCATGGAATATAGAAAGACCTAACCTATCTGCTATGCAATTATTTTGATGAAGCAAATGTAGAGAATTATTAAAATAATTATTTTTTGATAAGCACCATATTTAACACAAACTATTTAGCTTTAAAGCTTCAACAGTTATCATCTCACTGAAGATCATTTGCTAAACTTTTTAGAAGTTATTCATAAAGCTTTGCTTTCCCTGAGATAATGTAAAAGACAGGGAGTAAAATATCCTACAAATGCATACAGACAATTTAACTGACTTCTAGTATCAGAATCTAGAGATCTGATTATTTTTTTAAATAATGAAATTTAAGAGGATTCTTAGAGAAAGGCTTGGCCATTGCTTGGTCATTGTTCCCAAAAGTCTTCTTACACAATTGTATCAACAGAGTTCTCTTAAAACAAAGTAGTCTGCCTTGTTGAGAGGGTATACAATATTTGGTGACGTAACATTTTTTTGCACTGTTAAATATTATGTTCTGCTTTAGCTTAATAATAAATAAGGTATTAACCAGAATTTTCTTTTGCATATAACTTCTTTGTGAATTCATTGCCTCAAAATGTCAAGATGATCTGTTTTCTGGAGTGATATAATATTACTTCATGGAACCATAGTAAGATCATGGCTTAGGGATGTATTATAATGTTAGTTGTCATACTTCCAGACACAGGAAGGATTGCACTAAATTGCCTTTGAAGACAGGTGTAGTGAAACGACTAAATGTTACCAAGAAAATTCTGGGCAGAAGATTTACAGACCATTGTAAAATTCAATATCTACTCTATCCTCTGCCCTTGTAGCAACCAGCATGGAAGAGACCCTTAGCTGCTTCACGATAGCCAGGGCATAACGAGTCTTGAAAGGAATATTTTATTGCCTAGAAATAGCTTCATGAAACCTTAGAGTATTTATTGGCTACAGGGGTATTAAAGGCTATCTGGTTATTTTTTCTTGTTTTACAAACGTAAAAGCTAAAGCATAGCTAACTTTTTGACTTACCTAAGATCACACACACACACAAAAATCCACTTCTTTGTGTTAAGTACAATATTTTGCATTTCTTTGTTTGCTTCTCCCACTTTAGAAACCAGATTACATTCCTATAACACATACAAAATGTTAGGGAGGAAGACATTTTTCTCTACCCTTCTAGGTTCTTCTGGCTGGTCTAAAAATTAAATTGACATGATGCAGATTAAGAGGAGAAAAGTTTAATAACATGTATACACGGGAGAGACCCAGGAAAACTGAGCAACTTGCCAAAGTGGCTGAAACCTTCACCTTAAATATCATCTTCAGCTAAAGACAGAAGAACGTATTGAAGGTAGTAGTTTGGGACATGGAGATGGAAATGCAAATATTTGGTCAATAAATGTTTTCTGGGCTGTGCAGGGACAATGGGGCACAGAGTAGACTCTGATCCCTAGGTCCTGCCTGAAGCTTCCTTCCACCACACCTAGCCCATATTCTTTGCAGGTGTCGCTGGGGAGAGCTCTATTGCAGGAACAGGCCCTCTGTCTCATTCTTCTTTAGGCAGTTAGGTGGAAGGTCAAAGTTTCTTCCTGAGACTTTTGGTCTTTCACTGTTTTCAGCTGGAATAATCAGCAGGCCAAAGAGTCATGTAGGGTGGCAAATTTCATTTCCCTACAATACATATTGAACTGGCTTATAACAAAAAAGGTTTATTTCTTGCATATGCTATATCCCATTTTGTCCTAAACCACTAAGATTTTGATTTTGTTGTAGTGTTGTTTTTGCAACATAATCTAGCCCATCCTCTGCTAGGCCAGAAACAATGAAAAATCTGAGATTTTATCCTACTTATAAGCCAACAAATTAGCTGGTCACAGTATAGATATATTGCATGTCTATATATACATATATATATATATATATATATATATATATAAAAACAGTGATGAATTAATTTTCATATTTTTTGGCAAAACAAGAAAAATTAACAGATAAAATTTTTCTTGGCCAGTTTGGGCTTCCTCCTTCCCCTTTAGTTTGTACTGTGCATCTGCCTTAACCAGACCTCCTTAGGAGATAACATTCATTCTTAATCTCATAAGGGGTCACGATGACTCACTACTCGCCTTGTTGCATTATGTAACTGTCATATATATGTATACATATATACTCTCTCTCACACACACACACACACACACACACACACACACACACACACACACACACTGACAAACACATGAGACCTCTGGGTCAGAGAGAGAGTTTATCACTTAGAAAAAGCAGAAGCCAGAACATCTGATTTACTTCCCTGAGCCCCAATCTTCACGGGGTGATGCAGTGAGTCTCAGATGGTACGTGCACATGGAGTGGGGTGTCATCCCAGAGAGCAATCCCCAAGTAAAAAACTTTGATCTTACATAGGGTTGCTGTAGACCTGCCCTCACTCTGCTCCCTACAGAGAGACAGAAAGACAGAGACAGGATGTTTTTATTCTGTATTGTGCGATGTAAACAAATTTTCTCCAGGGGGAACATAGAGAAGTGTTTATCTTTATTATCCTAAGACAGCTTTACACAGTGAGATATTTCTAAATTCAGTGTCATGGAACTCATCTCAGTATACAGTCCATCCTAAATTGGCCATGCCCACCTATGCTCAGAGAAATGGACTCTTTAGGAAATAGAGCGTCCAGGAAGAACTGTCCGTAACATCCCCACTAAAATAGCCTCTTTCACAAATAATTATGTTGTCTGAATGCAGCCGTAAGACATGCTTGTCAAATTCTGTCACTATTGGTGCACTTACTACTAATGCTTAGAATATAAAAAGTCAGGTATCACATTAATTTGATAATAATCTAAGTAAGTTAGATACAGGAACTTGGAAAAGCGATCTTAAACTGAGGGTAAGACCAGAAAGAAAAAAAATAATTGTTAGAAAGACAGAAAATAAATAGAAAAAATAATAGAAAGATGGAAAAAGTGTATGTGTCAATAGGAAAATGGCTAATTATGGCAATACATCCCCCCAAATACTATCCAGGTGTTAAAACTAGTGAGGCTGGGTTATAAGTGTTACAGCATTGGGAAGTTCTTTAAGACGTATTAGGCAAAAAGTTTGCCGCAAAGAAATTAGAATACATTGACTCCGTCTATTTTGTAAACTGTATGTACATATATATAAAATATACACATATACATACAGATGCATGTATGTAAATAAAATAATGCACTACCCTTTACAAAATGTTTTGGAAATTGAAGAGGTTTATTTGTCCTAATGAATTGGAGTTACCAAGGGCATTTTTAGGTGGAATTATTTGATGCCCAGTAGTTACTGAGCAGTTGGGCACAGAAGATAATATTTTGAGCACTGCAATTAGAAAAATATTCTTCTCTGCATTCATGTAGGTGAAAAGTGTATTAGTGTCTAATCTTGAAATTTGATTCTTTAAAAAATATAAATACAACATCTTCATGTGAACATGTGGTTTTCATATAGACTGAGTCTTTTTTTAGGTATGCAGCTACCTGAACAATCAAGGTAAGATTGTACTTTGTTTAGTCAAACTTTACTCAGATTTGTTATCCATTTAAGTTGTTGTGCTCATGCTCATTTTATATGTGGTGTATGTTTACTTCATTATGGCTCATGCCTCCCTGTGCCTAAAGTTTTCTAGAAAATAGGTATTATTATATAGCATGCTTTAATTTCTCCTTACCTTTCAAAGGCAGCATTAAATTGCTTTTATTAGTAAATTGTAAAGTCAGATTATTCTCTCTAAATTGAATTTTGGCATGTTAAAGAGAACATTCAAAATATGTATTTTTAAATAATACATTGAATCTGGTAAATTTAAGCACCACTCTTCTATATAATTCTCTATTTGTTGAATGTCATTATATATATAAAATATATATACACATATATATTATAGTAATTTTTAAATCCATACTTAATATGAGTTCTGAAGCCATAGAGGTGTGCATTTAAACCTTGACATTGTCACTTAGTAGAAAACCTTAGAAAATTTGTTTTCCAAAAATTTTTCCCATATATTTGCTTATTCTAGAAATATGAAAGAATCACACATTTGTAGGATTGCTGTATTAAATTAGATTCACACACAGTAAAAAACACAAAGTTTCACACACAGTGAAGATGAAATGCATATATATTTGCATTTATACATACATAAGTAAATAAATTCATACTATCTTAATGTCCAGGCCCAGTTGTCTGAAATGTCCACAGTATCACGGGAAAACATCTCATTGCACATTGAAGCTCCAAATAGCATGTGGTGTATAACTGCATTTCCATTAACTTTCAGCAGAAAGAAGACCCTGGCTGACCCTTGCTCATTACCTTCCCATGTGTTTCATATGCTGATTATTCATAGACTTGGGGAATGTGATGGCTTCTAGGAATGATCCTGAAATATTCAGTATTTGGGCAAAAATCTATTGACCAACATGTTTCCAGACTTTAAAGCCTGGGCTAATTCTTTCCTATCGATTTGATAGTCAGAGATGATGCTGTGCTTTGATAAGGGCTGTTCTCATTAAGTAGCAGTCTAGGTACAGCCCAGCAGTGCTCAGCAAGACTCATTGAAAGCACAGCCTGCAGATTGAAAAGCAATTAGCATTCTGGACTGTGATAATTACCCACAGTATGGAGGCTTCTCTAAGACAGAGCTTCTACCGTGTCTAATAATAGGATTCCTTAAATGGTGATATATTTTTATAGACACACCACCATCCTCATTTCAACCTTGTCACTTATATTGGATAGGGAAATAAACATCCTTCACACATTTTTTTCTTTACTGAAGTATGGCTCCCTGCTGTTCTGACAATTTGCAATGTCACCTGAATGTTACCTTGAATCATGATTTAATTGGCTGGGGCAAAGTAACATCTCATTTATTTCTACTGTTTCTTTGCCTTGCAATGCAATGATTGCCAAGACACAAAAACTTAAATGGAACTCTGATTAAAACTGAATGTGGAAAAAGATGGAGCAGTTGTGTGTCTGGCATAGTTTGCCCCTTATTACAAAAGGTCAAGGTGACTCAAATTTTTATTTACTTGGCTAAAAACAATTCTGGGACATAGCATAAGCCACATTACAATTTATTTCACTCAGCAAAAATCAATTCCTTCTGAATAATCAGTCCTTAACATGTTGGTCTACATATGCTTTTATCATTAATTGGAAATTATGTAAGATAAAAAAGATATGATAGGTTGTTTTAATATTTAGGTGTACCTCTTGAATAATATTGAAAATATTTTATAATTCTATTGCTTCATCAAAGATAGCATTTTAAGAGCTAGATTCAGGACTTATTATTATAAATAAACAAGACTAGAAGGCTTGCTCTTCTCTAGGAAAATTTTAGGCTCATAAAATGTCTTACGGGTTAATCCTCCTATGGGTTTATTATTATGCTTTCTTCTACTTTAGTTCAGATCTCTGTGAACATTTACAAATGACATTTGCTAATTGAATTTTCAAGCTGCTTGGTAGCTCACATTGGGGCAGTTATCTATACATTTAATTCCTTGTCAATTCAAATTAAATAACATGTAGAGAACATGCATATAGCAGAAATGCATTAATTAATTAATAAAATGGAAATACTACTTTTTAAATATGTATGTGTTTTCTTCTGCACTTTTATGTATCTGATCTTCTCTCTAGTGATTGGAGGGTAGTAGATGAGTACTGTTTTATTAGGAATAAAAAGAAAACAAAAATCTTTTCATGTTTTTGCCAGTATTTAGAATCAGAGATTTTCCAAGAGGAAATATTTTATTTTAGACACTTTTAGCTCCCATTTTGTATATCAAGAGCCAAAGGTGGTGGCCTGGATCATAGTGTTTTTATTATTTTAGGTATATATTATTTTATGTTTTAAAAGTAGTGGGACACCCACTCCATCCAGACTGAGGGATTTTTGGAAGAAAATGGTGGGAACATGTAGGGAAGATTAAGTCTTGTTAGAATATGATTATTCTAATAATAATCATAATAATAATAATAAGATATAATAAGAATAAGAATAAGAATATGATTATTCTAATAATCATATTCTTGTTAGAATATGATTAAGTCTTGTTAGAATATGAAACAATAATAGGTAAATACAGATGGAAAAGGGTCATTTGTCTCAGCTTCTGTTTGGGATAATGGGAGAAGATAACCTTGTGGGGTGTTCCATTAACAACCTCAAGCTACAGAGGGTGACAGAGTTAGCACTTCTCAACCACTCAACAATTGTACTATAATGGAATTCAGCTGTCCCTGCCTGCCCTGTGGGGAGGTGGAGGGTGGGTGTCTAGGGCTGGAAGGCAAGCTGACCAGAAGAAGGTTTGCAAAGGTGAGAGAAGTGGAGAGCAGTACTATGGTTCCTTAGCTAAAATCTGTAAGATCGTCATCCTGGCCTGGGGATAGATAGATTATCGCTGCTGGGTATCAGGTGGAGGTAAATGAACAGAGGCACCACTGGGCTTTCCTCAAACTAAAGAACAAAATTGTATTGCAGAAGCTCGTGCATTAATAATAGTAGACCCCAGTAAAATGCCAACTCACCAAACAGACATCAGCCACAGCGCATCAAATAACAAGACGTCAATTTTGTCCTCGAATACATTTATCCTCACACTAGTTTTAGTCTTAAAATTGGGATCACTAATAATATAGTCAGTGATCAGCATCTAAGCACCTGCTGTCCTGTGCTTATATAATATTTAATATTGCAATCCTATCTATTTTGTTGTTCTGTATTTGGCTGAGCCTTCTGAGTAACACATTGTTTTTTAGATGTGTTAATAGTTGTAATCAGGCTAATGTCAAGTCCTGCTGGCCTGGGAGCTCTCTGTTCTTGAAGGGGTTGCTGAGCTATTCTCAGCTCCATTATGAGTTTACCTAAAAGTTTCACTGTCAGGGGATAATCTTTCCACTGTATTTTCAAGTCAGCCTTTTGAAGTTTAGATTTACTTTTGAGTTATTTGTAAAATATACTAGAAAATAATCATTACACTTTCCCTATTTTTCATATACTTAAACCTTTAAAGAATTATCTTCAAGATTTTTTTTAAAATCCCAAAATTTTTAAGAAAAATTTTTTTTTCAGAAAGCTGTTTAAAAATTCCAAAAGAATTCCAAGTTTTGACATTAATGAACTAGCGACTCATTAAAAGTTGTCAACATTTGTCACAAAGGGATAAATGTTAGTAAAATTGTAGAATTGATGGGACTACATTGTATTATTTTTTGTTTGGATAGTTTTATTTTAATAATTAGTACGTTTTTGCATTAGGGGTCACAAAGTTGAATTTTGTTTGGCTTATGGTATTAGTGCAGTGAAAAGAGAAATTACTTACAAATTCTCAAAAATAAGATAATTTACTAACATTTTAAAACCTTGAGATTTCACAGAAGAATCAGGGGTTCTACTTCTTAAGCTCTGAGTTGGATTACTCACCATAAGGTAAAACAGTTGCAGTTGAGTAGCATTAAGAGGAAAAATAAATATTTCTTCTCTGTTGTCATTCACTGTTAAAAGTGCAAAAGTAAGAGCAAATATAGAGAGCCATACATTTTAAGTGAAAATAAAAGAGTATATCTCTTAGTCTAAATAGAGAATATTCCTATGTTATTTACACTAATTTGTTAAAACAAGATATTTTGTGACATCATTGCCAGCCACGTTCCCTCATCTATATTACCTAACCTGCTTCTGCAAGGCATTTCAGTGTGTGATTCTTGCCATAAATCATTTGCTTTACCATGTGTGACCTCACTGACTGGCTTGCAAGCTTGTGGTGCTAAGTTGTTATAAAGATCTACCCTGTCAAGGTCAACACCTTGATGGAGATGCATCAAGGTGATATGACAGTAGGCCATTGCCCTCAATGGTAACTTTGGTGAAGTGTCACTACAGAAGTTTAGTGATGCCATTACCAACACGAATGTCAGAGTAGCTGATTGTGAAACAATGAGTTTGTGTTTCATTAAATATATCTTCTTGAACGTTCGTATCCTTGAAACTTGCAACTACTAATGTCATTGAAATTTTAAGTGATTGATCTAAGCCTTGAGTAATCTGAAATTCTGCGGCCAAAATTACAAAGCAAGCCATGCTTTTAAATAGCTTAGATCTTATCTTCTGCACCAAATAAAAGAATAACTGAAAGAGAGAAATATAGTAAACCTAGGCCATGGGAATCACCCGTATGACTGAATTTTTGTTATTTGTTTTAAGAAAAATCCATAGATTCCTCAAATAAAAAATTTTTTTTTTGAAATTCACATGTTCTAGGTAAAAGGAGTATTTCCTGTGAAAAACAGATTCAAATGAAAGTTTAAAAATATACATTTTTATGAAAATACATGGAAAATGCATGCCATTATGACAATTCTGTTTGGTGAACTAGAAAATAAAATACATTGTCAAAGAATAATTGATTTTAAATAAGCTGCATTTTTCAAAAAACATTATACAAAAGAATTTAATCTCTTAGGTTTATAAATTTAACTCTTGTCAGGAAAGCTCTGTTTAGTGTTGGGAATATGTATTGAAAGTGATTTTCCCTTTTTATGTAAAATTGAATCTTCCTTTGTCCCTTTCATATAAAATTTCCAGACAGCTAAACACATGATCCTGTTTCACATGCTTAATTATCCATGTTGTTTTTATCTTTGTACAATAAGTGTGTTTAACCCACCATTTGCAAATGTTTTATTTGATAGACAATTGAAAGTATATATCAGGTTTCATTAACATACATACAAATGTATTTTCTGTGACATTCCTTGACATAAGTAATTAAGCACAATTTTCTTCCATTAAAACTTTTAATTCTGGGGAATCATCATTAGCTGTAATCTGATTAATAGTTTGTAGGCAAAATATAATCCAGTTCTTTAAATGGACCTTCATATTTTTATTGTTCTAAGCTATAAACATTTAATATAACACTGTAATGGATATTAGAGGTTATTTTCTTCAGTCACTTTATTTCTTGGCATAAAAAGCACACACGCAAAAACACAAGCCATAGAGAGATTGAGAGACATAATAAAGATGTTAATATAGCAGTATTGGAACTGAAATTTATCAACTCCATATGGCACAAAAAACTTGCAAGAGAGAAGCCTTTCACACTTGTGATTGATAAATGAATAATTTCACCATTAAAAATACCCCCTGATTGACTTAAGATTAAGTCTCATGGGCTTCCCTGGTGGTGCAGTGGTTGAGAGTCCGCCTGCCGATGCAGGGACACGGGTTTGTGCCCCGGTCCGGGAAGATCCCACATGCCGTGGAGTGGCTGGGCTCGTGAGCCATGGCCACTGAGCCTGCGTGTCTGGAGCCTGTGCTCCACAACGGGAGAGGCCACAACAGTGAGAGGCCCGCATACTGCAAAAAAAAAAAAAAATTAAGTCTCATGACTTTCATATAATGTGTATTTCTTGATTCTTTTTCTGAAATCCAGTGACCCAGGAAGTGTTCCATTCAGTGTTACTTAGTATTTTTTCCCTTCCCTCCCCTCCCCCTTCCCTCCCCTCCCCTTCCCTCCCCTTCCCTCCCCTTCCCTCCCCTCCCCTCCCCTTCCCTCCCCCTTCCCTCCCCTCCCCTCCCCTTCCCTCCCCCTTCCCTCCCCTTCCCTCCCCCTTCCCTCCCCCTTCCCTCCCCTCCCCTCCCCTCCCCTTCCCTCCCCCTTCCCTCCCCTCCCCTCCCCTCCCCGCCCCTTCCCTCCCCGCCCCCGTCCCTCCCCTCCCCTCCCCTTCCCTCCCCGTCCCTCCCCCCCTCCCCTTCCCTCCCCTCCCCTCCCCTCCCCCTTCCCTCCCCGCCCCTTCCCTCCCCCTTCCCCCCCTCCCCTTCCCTCCCCCTTCCCTCCCCTCCCCTTCCCTCCCCTTCCCTACCCTCCCCTCCCCTTCCCTCCCCCTTCCCTCCCCTCCCTTTCCCTCCCCTTCCCTCCCCTCCTCTTTCCTCCCCTCCCCTTCCCTCCCCCTTCCCTCCCCTCCCCTTCCCTCCCCCTTCCCTCCCCTCCCCTTCCCCCTCCCCTCCCCCTTCCCTCCCCTCCCCTTCCCTCCCCTCCCCTTCCCCCCTCCCCTCCCCCTTCCCTCCCCTCCCCCTCCCCTCCCCTCCCCCTCCCCTCCGCTCCCCCTTCCCTCCCCTCCTCTCCCCTTCCCTCCCCCTCCCCCTCCCCCTCCCCTCCCCTCCCCCCTCCTTTCCCCTCCCTTCCCTTCCCCTCCCCTCCCCTCCCTTCCCTTCCCCTCCCCTTCCCTCCTTTCCCTTCCATTCCCTTCCCTTCCCTTCCCTTGCTTCCCTTTTGTTTTCTTTTTTCTTTTTAAAGCTTATACTCTGTGGCTAACATCTCTCCTTTCCTTCCCCCCACCCACCAAGACCCTGGCAACAACTATTATATTCTCTGTTTCTATGAGATTAGCTTTTTAGATTCCACATATAAGTGATATCATACAGTATCTTTCTTTCTCTCTCTGAATTATTTCACTTAGCATAATGCCTGTAAGGTCCATCCATGTTGTCACAAATGGCAGGATTCCCTTCTTTCTCATGGCTGAAAAATATTCCAGTGGAATATATACATCCCACAACTTCATTATCCATTTACCCATTGAAGGGTATTATTTTATCTCTATATCTTGTCTGTTGTGAACCAAGCTGCATTAAACACGGGACTGAAGCTATCTCTTCAAAATGCTGATTTCATTTCCTTTGGATCTATACACAGTAGTGAGTTTGCTGAGCATCTTTAAAACAGTTGTTTGGAATTCTTTGTCAGGCAATTTTTGGCTCTCCATTTTGGGGCCCAGCTCTTGGAATTTCCTTGTATTCCTTTTGTGGAGTCCTGTTTCCCTCACTCTTCCTGACCCCTGTAGCCTTGTGTAGGTGTCTGCACATTTGAAGAGGCAGAAACCTCTCCAGACCTTATGGACTGACTTGGCTATGGGAAGACTGTTACCTGCATGGGGCAGGGGAAGTGCTGGTGCGTGCCAGTACCCTGGGTCTACTGGTGCAGGGCACCAAGTGTGGGGCCATGGGCCAGCATAGAGCCCAGGGTGGCGTGATGTCTCTTCAGCTCAGGCTGCTGGGTTCTGCAGCATCAGCAAATGCGTGGTCCTTGATAAGCACTGAGGAGCATCCATCGTGGCTGTGGGGTTCTCAGAAGCACCTCCAAGTGCAGCAGCTAGGAACAAGGACAGGTATTGGTGGTGGCCAGAGCTGGTCCTGTGCACACATGTGATTGCAGGGCCCAGCTACAGGTGTCTGAGTAGTGGCAGGTGCTACATACAGACACACACATAGTGGTGTACCAGGGCAGACAGCAAGGGCCTGGGCCAGCTCTGGGGACACTTGTAGCTATGGGGGCGCTGGTTGCCCAACTGTGTTACTGTGGCTGCTGGGTCTTGCCATAGTCTCATGGAAGTGGGTGCAGATGACGGGTCAGACCAAAGTCAGGAATGTACACAGGTGGAATGGTTAGCTACATGTGAGCACAATGGTGCAGGCCTGTGACTGAAGATAAAGTCTGATCTGAGCCTACAAGCTGTGGCGGGGTCTGACTGTCAGGCATGTTCTTTATCAACCAAAAAAGGAGAATATCAAAAACCTGCAAATAAGAAAAGAGTTTATTTGGAGTCTTAGGAGTTGCAATTCAGGAGACACAGATTCGAGTGGCAACTCAAATGTTCTCTGAGGGAAGTTAAAATGGGAATGGACAAAGACATTACAGAGAAATTATACAGGTTGTTTTGCAGAACTATAATTGGTGCCAGAAGGCATTGTTATTCCTCAGCAGCTGATTGGTTGCTAAACTAAGGTTTTCAGGGAGTGAAGAAATGAGTTCCAGGTGGCCCGTGTTTTGCTGGGTCAGAAGTTTATGTTGCATCTGGGCATAGACATATGTAAGTTCTACTTCCCTAAGAACCTCCTGGCTCTGTTTTAGATCCCTTGGACATGAGTGACTCCATTTTGCTGTTTGTGGTACACATCCCACTTGGCTGCACTCTCTACCTCCTAGTTTCTAACTGGGAGCTCTTCCAAATCAAGATTCAGGAAGCCTTAATCATCCCAGTGGATGGAAAGTTGAGACTCTAGAAAGTAATGGGGCAATAGCTTTCCATCCCTCCTTGGGTACTCTGCTTCATTCCCAGTGATTTCTAGTTCTAGAACTTGGGACTTTTCTATTCCAATAGTCTAGAACTTTAGCATTCCCCTTTTTGTTTTCCCTGCAAGATTTCTTCCTTCTTCTAAGATTTGAGTCAAGCTTTGCCTTTATTTAACATCCACTCGATGATCCTTACTATAGGTTACAATCGCCCTGGGGGAATATGGCTTCTGCTATCCCAAATCTGCCTGGAAACTCAGTTATGAGACTTGTATCACCCTAGGCTCCCTTAATTCATTATTTAAACTTGATTTAAAAAATTACATGTCTAGTAATTTTCCTCAATGTTTGCACACTGTAACATACATTTTTCTGTTCTGGTGAAATACACACTCCTCACAAAATAAATACAATAAGGGAATAATTCATTTTGCCATGTTAGCAGTCATGTTAAAATTCAAGTTTATTTATGGAAATAAGGGGACAAACAACTAAGAATTACTATTAATGGGAGAACCATATATTAATTATTTCTTGATGAGCTTAGAAGAATGCTAGTGCATACATACATATAAACAGAGACAGTTTGAAATTTAAAATGCAATATAATGTTTATTATCAACTGTAATTCACAATCCTAAGGGGTAAAACTCAAAGGAAAAATTAACTTGTTTGAATCGATTCTTTATAAGAAGGATTTCTAACTGTGAATTTCTAACTGTGAATATGCTACATTCTTATTTCACTTATCTGTATGTATTTGAATATCTGCCAATGATACGATATCCTCCCAACCCTCAAATTCTTTTTCCGATACTTAGTTAAAAGTAAAGTTTTGCTCTCTTTCTCAGCATAACTTATGCTTTCCTTTCTGTAGGAGTATTTCTCTCATTTTCTCAAGGATAATCCCTGGTTTTAAACTGTGATATAAAAAATACAGGCAGATTTTTATTTCACAGAGACTCATCGAAGGCTAGTAGACAGAGTTTTCTCTCTCTTCAGTGGTTCTTTCCTTTGTTCATTCTGCAAATACTTTTCAGAGCCTCTGTTACACATCATCCACTTTTGAGATATAGGAAATAGAATAGTTCACAAAGCAGGTAAAGCCCCTGCCTTCAATGAATGACCATCCATTCTAGTAGAGAATACAGAAAATAAATAAATGTTAGATTATATAATAAAATGTCATTAAAATGATTTGTTGAAACATAAATAAAGTGGGTAACTTTAATATTTTTACTGAAATATATGCAATTTTAGCTAAAGTCATCACTAAAGTCTTTTATCAAACTTTGGCATTTGAACATGAACCTGAATGAAGTATAGATAAATGTGAACTACTATGTTTACTACTATTTTAAACAGAATTTTCTCAAGTGGCCAGTAAGCAGTTATGGAGTATGGCTGAGTTATATGTGATAAATTATGGAATGGATGAACTTTAGAAAGCAGATTTGTAATGAGTGGCAGCTTCATGTAATGGAAAGGTTAATGGAATTAGTTGATGTAGAAGCAGGTGAGGTTTGCTGTATTTCTAACTTCGAGGCAGAGGTGAACCAAGTAAACTTGTACATGATTAAATTTTACCCATGACTTAATTATATGTTCAGGTATGGGTTTGTGTGCATTGATATTCATAACTGACCAAATAATAGAGAAGTTAATTATTTTACAACACAGATAAACTAAAGTGTACCTACGTTGCCAAGAGATACAGCCTTTTCATACATAGTGTTATTCTCTGTAAATTGAAAATTTCATAACAGTATTTTTTCTAATTAATGTTGGTTGACTTCTTACACTGCAGATCATCAATATAAAACAAAAGACTGGATTCATTAAACAAATATAACATGGCCATAATATTATAAAATGAATATAAAATGGTGCTTCCAAACTTCATAGGGTTTGCATTTGTTGACTGTCTCCTGGGAAAAACTGTGTAGAATTAAACCATTATTTATTAAAAGAAAGGATTCCTGATTTCTGTTCATGGGAGTTAAGCACATCAGGTGAGAAGTACCAGGGGTCAGGAAGATCAATTGATTTTATGTTAAATCAGTTCTGTTGGTTGAAAGAATTCAAGGTTAGTGTTGGAGAAACAGTATAAAGCTCTAGATTTTTGAGAATAGCATTTAAAATCATCAGATAGAATATAAATGGCAAGACACCAGAATTCAGAGGGGTTTTAAAATGAAATTTGAAGTGAATTTAAAGAGTCATAAATAAAGCAGAAAGTGCTGGGGATCCAATATTATTGGCTGTTACTGGCATTCACAGGTAGAAATAACAACAGAAATAAAACCCAAGGAGAGTTTGTAGTTTATATAAGCTATAATTTCTAGCACCTGACAATTTACAGTATAGAGTAGACATCCGCATATCTTTGTCAGAATGGACTAAATTGCCTTGTCGATATCTACTATTGGCGTTGTTATTCTTAAGTACCTAGAAAGCAAAGTAAATCATTCATAAAAACCCCCAGTCACAAATAGAAAAAAATAGTGAAAATGTGAAGTTCTGAGTGAAGCAGATGTCTAGATATTACTAGATAAGAAAGAATCTTACTTCTTTCAATCCTATGTTAGTTCAGTTAAAGGAATATATGTATGCACACATTTTATTATTATTATGGAAAACTTAAAACATATGCAAAAGAAAAGAGTACATAGTTTAGTGGATTCAGCACCCAGCTTCAAGAATAATCAACTTTTTCCCCCAAATGTTCTCATCTTCTTCCCTACTTCCAATTTTATTTATTTATTTTTTCATATGAGATCAGATATTTAAAGCAAGTCCTATATATCATGCCTTTCCACCTAAAATATTTTATTATGCATCTCTAAACATTGTAGGTTTTTTTAAATTGTACTTTGTCATTATCACACCCTAAAAATTTTGCAGCATTTTCTTAATGTCATCTTCTACTCAAAATAAATGTGTTCATTTGTTTCAAAATTGTATTTTTTTTTGCGGTTCGCGGGCCTCTCACTGCTGTGGCCTCTTCCGTTGCGGAGCACAGGCTCCGGACGCGCAGGCTCAGCGGCCATGGCTCACAGGCCCAGCCGCTCCGCGGCACGTGGGATCTTCCCGGACCGGGGCACGAACCCGTGTCCCCAGCATCGGCAGGCGGACTCTCAACCACTGCGCCACCAGGGAAGCCTAAAATTGTATGTTTTTAATCCATTGGTTAAATCAGGATCCAAATATGCTACATGTTGCAATGGCTTGTTATCTAGTAAGTCTTTTGCAAACTATAACAATTTCATTCTACTTTTCTATACATTTATTATATATATATATATATATATATTTTCTTTTTGAGAAGCCAAGTCATTTGTCGTATAGAATATCTCCCATTTTATATATAACTGATGTCTTCTTTCTGGTGACATAGACAGGTAACAAGCATTTTAGGCTTTGTAAGCTAACTCTACCTTTGTAGCATGAAACAGTTATAAATGGATAATACTTGGATGAGTGGGACTGCATTCCAGTAAACTTTTTTATGGACATAGATATTTAAATTTTATATAATTTTCATATGCCACAGAATATTCTTCTTTTAATATTTTTCAACCATTTAAAAATTTAACTCATTTTACCTTGCATGTTATACAGAACAATGTACTGGGAAGCCATTTTCGTTACTACTGCTTATATTCTATAAGCTGATAATTGAATTTAAAATATGGATAAGATTTTGATCACTTTTTTCAGAAAGAGCACTTCATGGATGGTACATTGTAATTATTATTGAGTGAAATCATAAGGTCCCTAATGTCTGTATGTCCATTTTTAGTAATGCTGATTATGGTCTGTCTAATTCCTCCATTACAAATTTCCCATGAACTTTCATTTATTGACATTAGTTTCTATTGATGACTGTTGGCTTTATTGTTTCCTTTGGGTAAATAAATTAGTGATTTTCTAATACCACCTTTTTTTCTGCATTTATCAGCAAGAATTCATCCAAAGAGAAAAACAATAGTAATATAATCATTTGGTAATCCTATCATTAGTAGTGGGTTGCCATTATTTTTTCTTAAAGGTGTATTTTTGAATGGGAGTTTCTAGGTTCAATGTCTGGTGAGCTGCTATAAAATAATTCCATGAGTTTTGTTATGAATCATTTGAGTTCTTGTGACTAATACTGACAATAGTTTATTAATGTACCCTGAAAAAAAACTTTTTAGTTTATTTTTCAAGTCTTTCTATATCAAATTAGTGTAGATTTTATAGAGTTATGTAACAACAAGTCTTGCCTATTTTTACTAAAAGAGAGGCATTATTTTAAATGCTTAAATTACTTGCTGTACTTTATTAGTTGTTACACCCTGGCATTGAACACTTTAAAGAGGAGGATGGGATTATTTCATAATTAATTAAGGCTTACTGAGATTATTTCTCTCTTACATTGAGCTTTTCCTTAAAGTTGCTCAGGAAATTTTGAATATTTAAATTACAAATGAAAATTGATCCTCACATTTCACTGTGTTAATTAAATGCATAAAGAAAATCAGCATAAAATGACTAATTTTAACAACTTAAAAAAAACAGACCCAGTGATTAGTTTTGCTCTTTCAAGTAAAATACATGCAGTATTTCTAATTACCTATAATGCTTATGTAATTCTCTATTTTGAGATTAATTTATAGTGAAATTCCTATCTGAAAATAGAGTGCGTGACTCAGCATGTACAACTTGGATGAAGTTGGACCTTTAATTTGTTTTTTAAAAAGGAGTAAATAAGCTATTCCTTCTGTTTTTGAATTCACTCTCCCCATTTTTATTCTGCATCCCATGTCCTCTCTCTTATCCACAGATGTTTCATCAGCAGTTTCTAACCTGTGATCTATATTATCAAAGTTTCAACACCTACTGGCTCATTTCTGTCCACATATACACATCTTAATATTTCTCTCAGGTTATAGCAACAACAACAAGAAAAGAAGTCCCTCTTCCTCCTCCATTTTCCTTCTCCATCTCCTCTGTTCACTTATTTTCTTCCCATTTCAGCAAAACTCCTCAGCATGTAGAATACAGTCCTTGATTCTTTGCCTCAGATCCTCTTAAATTCATTCTAGTTAGCCTTCTACTCCAATCCCGTAAATATCTATCCAAGATCATCAATGACTTCTACTTTATTAAAATCAGTGTTTAAGTACAAGATCTCAACTCATTTATCATAACAGCATTTCATTAGTTGATTGCTCTCTCCTTCATATACTTTTTGGCACCTGATGCTGTTTTGCTTTCCCCCGACTTCACTGGCCATTTTTCACTCTCTTTTCCTGGTGTCTCAACATTTATTTCTTACCATATATTCAGTGCATGTCAACTTCACACAGTTTTTGAGTTCCATTTTTATAATTTCAAATGCCATTATAACTATTTGAAATTCTGCATGCTGATACCTACGGCATTCATGATTTTTGTTATTTCTTATTTGTGTCATTAATTAGAAGGAAGTTGTTTCATTTCCGATAGTAAGTTTTATGGATTTATGTTTGTGTATGTGCATTTTTATTGTTAATTTCTAATTTTTATTGAATGAATTCCAACAACTAGCCTGTATTCTATGTATTTCAGGTGATGTTTTGAGAATTCTCTTGCAGCACAGTACATAGTCAATGTATAAATTTTGCATTTATACTGTTATTTATGACAGTTAAACTTATGTTTCAATTTTTTGACTGCTTGGTTTATAAGTTATTCAAATAGGTGTGCTAAAATCTTCTAATTTGATTGTTTCTTTTTTTAATTTTATTTTATTTTTTATACAACAGGTTCTTATTAGTCATCCATTTTATACACATCAGTGTATACATGTCAATCCCAATCTCCCAGTTCATCCCACCACCACCACCACCCCCTGCCGCTTTCCCCCTTTGGTGTCCATACATTTGTTCTCTACATTTGTGTCTCAGTTTCTGCCCTGCAAACCGGTTCATCTGTACCATTTTTCTAGGTTCCACAAACATGCGTTACTATACAATATTTGTTTTTCTCTTTCTGACTTCCTTCACTCTGTATGACAGTCTCTAGATCCATCCACGTCTCAACAAATGACCCAATTTCGTTCCTTTTTATGGCTGAGTAATATTCCATTGTATATATGTCCCACATCTTCTTTCTCCATTCATCTGTTGATGGGCATTTAGGTTGCTTCCATGACGTGGCTATTGTAAATAGTGCTGCAATGAACATCGGGGTGCATGTGTCTTTTTGAATTATGTTTTTCTCTGGGTATATGCCCAGTAGTGGGATTGCTGGATCATATGGTAATTCTATTTTTAGTTTTTTAAGGAAACTCCATACTCTTCTCCATAGTGGCTGTATCAATTTACATTCCCACCAACAGTGCAAGAGAGTTCCCTTTTCTCCACACCCTCTCCAGCATTTGTTGTTTGTAGATTTTCTGATGAGGCCCACTCTAACTGGTGTGAGGTGATACCTCATTGTAGTTTTAATTTCCATTTCTCTAATAATTAGTGATGTTGAGCAGCTTTTCATGTGCTTCTTGCCAATCTGTATGTCTTCTTTGGAGAAATATCTATTTAGGTCTTCTGCCCAGTTTTGGATTGGGTTGTTTGTGTTTTTAATATTGAACTGCATGAGCTGTTTATATATTTTGGAGATTAATCCTTTGTCTGTTGGTTCGTTTGCACATATTTTCTCCCATTCTGAGGGTTGTCTGTTCGTCTTCTTTATGGTGTCCTTGGCTGTGCAAAAGCTTTGAAGTTTCATTAGGTCCCGTTTGTTTATTTTTGTTTTTATTTCCATTACTCTGGAGGTGGATCAAAAAAGATCTTGCTGTGATTTATGTCAAAGAGTGCTCTTCCTATGTTTTCCTCTAAGATTTTTATAGTGTCTGGTCTTACATTTAGGTCTCTAATCCATTTTGAGTTTATTTTTGTGTATGGTGTTAGGGAGTGTTTCTAATTTCATTCTTTTACATGTAGCTGTCCAGTTTTCCCAGCACCACTTATTGAAGAGGCTGTCTTTTCTCCATTGTATATCCTTGCCTATTTGTAATAGATTAGTTGACCATAGGTGTGTGGGTTTACCTCTGGGCTTTCTATCTTGTTCCATTGATCTATGTTTCTGTTTTGGTGCCAGTATCATATTGTCTTGATTACTATAGCTTTGTAGTATAGTCTGCAGTCAGGGAGTCTGATTCCTCCAGCTCCGTTTTTTTTCCCTCAAGACTGTTTTGGCTATTCAGGGTCTTTGTGTCTCCATACAACTTTTAAGATTTTTTGTTCTAGTTCCGTAAAAAATGCCATTGGTAATTTGATAGAGATTGCCTTGAATCTGTAGATTGCTTTGGGTAGTATAGTCATTTTCACAATATTGATTCTTCCAATCCAAGAACATGGTATATCTCTCCATCTGTTGGTATCATCTTTGATTTCTTTCATCAGTGTCTTACAGTTCTCTGCATACAGGTCTTTTGTCTCCCTAGGTAGGTTTATCCCTAGGTATTTTATTCTTTTTGTTGGAATGGTAAATGGGAGTGTTTCCTTAATTTCTCTTTAAGATTTTTCATCATTAGTGTATAGGAATGCAAGAGATTTCTGTGCATTAATTTTGTATCCTGCAACTTTACCAAATCCATTGATTAGTTCTAGTAGTTTTCTGGTGGCATCTTTAGGATTTTCTATGTATAGTATCATGTCACCTGCAAACAGTGACAGTTTTACTTCTTGTTTTCCAATTTGTGTTCCTTTTATTTCTTTTTCTTCTCTGATTGCCATGGCTAGGACTTCCAAAACTATGTTGAAGAATAGTGGTGAGAGTGGACATCCTTGTCTTGTTCTGGAGAGTTTTTATCATAAATGGGTGTTGAATTTTGTCAAAAGCTTTTTCTGCATCTATTGAGATGATCATATGGTTTTTTTCCTTCAATTTGTTAATATGGTGTATCACATTGATTGATCTACATATACTGAAGAATCCTTGCATCACTGGGTTAAATCCCACTTGATCATGGTGTATGATCCTTTTAATGTGTTGTTGGATTCTGTTTGCTAGTATTTTGTTGAGGATTTTTTCATATATATTCATTAGTGATATTGATCTGTTATTTTCTTTTTTTGTAGTATCTTTGTCTGGTTTTGGTATCAGGGTGATGGTGGCCTCATAGAATGAGTTTGGGAGTGTTCCTTCCTCTGTAGTTTTTGGAAGAGTTTGAGAAGGATGTGTGTTAGCTCTTCTCTAAATGTTTGATAGAATTCGCCTGTGAAGCTATCTGGTCCTGGACTTTTGTTTGTTGGAAGATTTTTTTTTTTTTTAAATATCCTTGCTTTTTTTTTTTTTCTTAATTTTATTTATTTATTTATTTATTTATTTATGGCTATGTTGAGTCTTTGTTTCTGTGTGTGGGCTTTCTCTAGTTGCGGCAAGCAGGGGCCACTCTTCATCACAGTGTGCGGGCCTCTCACTGTCTTGGCCTCTCTTGTTGCAGAGCACAAGCTCCAGATGCGCCGGATCAGTAGTTGTGTCTCACGGGCCTAGTTGCTCTGCAGCATGTGTGATCTTCCCAGACCAGGGCTTGTACCCGTGTCCCCTGCATTGGCAGGCAGATTCTCAACCACTGTGCCACCAGGGAAGCCCTTGTTGGAAGATTTTAAGTCACAGTTTCAATTTCATTATTTGTAATTGGTCTGTTCATATTTTCTATTTCTTCCTGGCTCATTCTTGAGAGGTTATACCTTTCTAAGAATTTGTCCATTTCTTCCAGGTTGTCCATTTTTTTGGCATAGAGTTGCCTGTAGTAGTCGCTTAGGATGCTTTGTATTTCTGTGGTGTCTGTCGTAACTTCTCCTTTTTCATTTCTAATTTTATTGATTTGAGTCCTCTCCGTTTTTCTTGATGAGTCTGGCTAATGGTTTATCAATTTTGTTTATCTTCTCAAAGAACCAGCTTTTAGTTTTATTGATGTTTGCTATTCTTTTCTTTGTTTCTATTTCATTTATTTCTCCTCTGATATTTATGATTTCTTTCCTTCTGCTAACTTAGGGTTTTTTTGTTTTTTCTCTAGTTCCTTGAGGTGTAACGTTAGATTGTTTGAGATTTTTCTTGTTTCTTGAGGTAGGCTTGTATAGCTATAAACTTCCCTCTTAGAATTGCTTTTGCTGCATCCTGTAGATTTTGGATCGTCGTGTTTTCATTGTCATTTGTTTCTAGGTATTTTTTGATTTCCTCTTTGAATTCTTCAGTGATCTCTTGATTATTTAGTAATGTATTGTTTAGTCTCCATGTGTTTGTGTTTTTACATTTTTTTCTCTGTAATTAATTTCTTATCTCATAGCATTGTGGTCAGAAAAGTTGCTTGATATGATTTCAGTTTTCTTAAATTTACTGAGGCTTGATTTGTGACCCAAGATGTGATCTATTCTGGAGAATGTTCCATGCGCACTTGAGAAGAAAGTGTAATCTGCTGTTTTTGGATGGAATGTCCTTTAAATATCAATTAAATCTATCTGGTCTGTTGTGTCATTTAAAGCTTCTGTTTCCTTATTTATTTTCATTTTGCATGATCTGTCCATTGGTGCAAGTGAGGTGTTAAAGTCCCCCACTATTATTGTTTTACTGTCGATTTCCTCTTTTATAGCTGTCTTATGTATTGAGGTACTCCTATGTTAGGTGCATATATATATTTATAATTGTTATATCTTCTTCTTGGATTGATCCCTTTATTATTATGTATTGTCCTTCCTTGTCTCTTGTAAAATTCTTTATTTTAAAGTCTATTTTATCTGATATGAGTATTGCTACTCCAGCTTTGTTTTGATTTCCATTTGCATGGAATATCTTTTTTCATCCCCTCACTTTCAGTCTGTATGTGTCCCTAGGTCTGAAGTGGGTCTCTTATAGACAGCATATATATGGGTCTTGTTTTTGTATCCATTCAACAAGCCTGTGTCCTTTGGTTGGAGCATTTAATCCATTGACTTTTAAGGTAATTATCGATATGTGCATTCCTATTACCATTTTCTTAATGGGCTTTGGGTTTGTTTTTGTAGGTCGTTTTCTTCTCTTGTGTTTCCCACTTAGAGAAGTTCCTTTAGCATTTGTTGCAGAGCTGGTTTGGTGGTGCTGAATTCTCTTAGCTTTTGCTTGTCTGTAAAGCTTTTGATTTTTCCATCGTATCTGAATGAGATCCTTGCTGGGCAGAGTAATCTTGGTTGTAGGTTCTTCTGTTTCATCACTTTAAGTATATCATGCTACTCCCTTCTGGCTTGTATAGTTTCTGCTGAGAAATCAGCTGTTACCCTTATGGGAGTTCCCTTGTATGTTATTTGTCGTTTTTCCCTTGCTGCTTTCAATAATTTTTCTTTGTCTTTAATTTTTGCCAATTTGATTACTATGTGTCTCAGCGTGTTTCTCCTTGGGTTTATCCTGCATGGGACTCTCTGCGCTTCCTGGACTTGGGTGGCTATTTCTTTTCCCATGTTAGGGAAATTTTCGACTATAATCTCTTCAAAGATTTTCTCAGCTTCTTTCTCTCTCCTTCCTCCTTCTGGGAGCCCTATAATGCGAATGTTGTTGCATTTAGTGTTTTCCCAGAGATCTCTTATGCTGTCTTCATTTCTTTTCATTCTTTTTTCTTTATTCTGTTCTGCACCCATGAATTCTACCATTCTGTCTTCCACGTCACTTATCCATTCTTCTGCCTCAGTTATTCTGCTATTGATTCCTTCTGGTGTTGTTTTCATTTCAGTTATTGTATTGTTCAGAACTCTGTTTCTTTGTTCTTTAATTCTTCTAGGTCTTTGTTAAACGTTTCTTGCATCTTCTTGATCTTTGCCTCCATTTTTTTCCCAAGGTGCTGGATCGTCTTCACTATCATTATTCTGAATTCTTTTTCTGGAAGGTTGCCTATCTCCACTTCATTTAGTTGTTTTTCTGGGGTTTTATCTTGTTCCTTCATCTGGTACCTGGCCCTCTGCCTTTTCATCTTGTCTGTCTTTCTGTGAATGTGGTTTTTGTTCCATAGGCTGCAGGATTGTAGTTCTCTTGCTTCTCCTTTCTGCCCTCTGGTGGTGTATGTATTTGTTTTTAATTTTATAATCTTTTGCTGTTTTAGAAGTATATTTTTAGGTGTCTATAAGTTCATTATATTATTTTTCATTTTGACCTTTAATCAGTATTTCTACTGAATTATTTCACCCTAAGTTCTTTATTTTGATATGTTATATCTAATTTTCATTGTAATATTTCTGTTTCTTCATTTCTTCATTTTCAAACAGACTACTGTTTCATTTTTATATCACTATTTATTTAGACTGAGTGTATTTAAATTTTTATTTAAATTTTATTTTTTCCTTACCATGGCTTTCTGGCTACTTCCTTCTGGGTTCCTTTTTCTCATCAGATATTTTGTATCGCTCATTTCGTTTATTTGTTCCTTTTGGAACTCCTCCTAAATACTGTATTGCTTCTTTTCAAGTTATTTTGCATATTTTTAACTTCCTTATTAAAAAAGTTTCCTTGAGGGACTTACCTGGCGGTCCAGTGGTTAAGGGTTCCCTCTTCCAATGCAGGGGACATGGGTTCGATCCCTGGTCGGGGAACTAAGATCCCATATGCCACATGGTGTGGTCAAAAAAGAAAAAAAAAAAGTTTCCTCTCTTTATTGCTTCACTTCCATTCTGGATTATTATCTTACTTCTAGGTTAAAACTTTTGTAATTCTCTCTTCCGCAGATTTTCCCTTTTGTTGATTTAAACAAACCCTTTAATTGCCTCTCTATATAGCCATCTTGTCTTTAAATGATTTTTACTCTAATTGTAAAGATGACATTCTTTTATCTCTTTGAGATTATATAGATATATAAAATATAAATTATGAGTTTAGTTTTATTAGTTGCTCATGTAATTGAGTTTCTAGGACTGTTTACAGTACTTCTCGTTTTGCTTGATAATTCTTTTTCTGCAACTTGTTTCCATATTTGATTTCCTGTCTCTTCAATCCAGCTCTCTGGATTGAATTTTTAATTTAGGAAGTCAGGCACTTAACACTCTATCTAACCAGTGGCCTCTGGATGGTTTGTTTATGGAGGCTAAGTGACTTGTAGAACTCCTTAAATGATTCTATATCAGAAGCTCAGCTTTCATCTCTATTGTAGATAGGTCAGATTTTTGGCATCTCTATTTCATAGTGAAAGCAATGGTGTGTTGGAGACTAGGGGCTGACTGAAATCTACTGTCTGAGTCAAACTGTCCACTGGGTTGTTTATTACCTCTTCCACAGATGATGATCTCTGATGGACATTAATATATAATGTGAACATTCTCACATTTTTTGCCTATTCCCATTGCATCACCCACATGCTTCTCCAGAACAACTTTTCACCAAATTTCCAAAATTTCTACTCCTAGGTACCTGACCAACTAGACATGCTCTCTGCTACCATCATGAACTCATGTAAACGTTTAACTCATTCAACTTATCTTTCCACATAATGTAAATGAAAAAGTACAAGTTACTAAGATTTGGCTCCTGGAAGGATTTCCCTTCATCACTGCTGGGGGACTCTTTAGTTCTCACTAATACAGTCATTTTCCACTTTTGGTGGCTTGATAATAATTACATAATGGGAAGTTTTGGCTACATGGTGTCTTGATATTCCATGGTTTGGCACTCAGGTTTTCAACAGGGTCCAGTAGCTATGTTATGAATGGTGTTGGCCACTCAGGTGTAGATAGAATGCTCTTGCTCTGAAACACTGGGAATATGCACTGCATTTTTTTTTTTATTGGGTTTACAGATGACCCACCCATTGTCTTTATGACAGACACCTCTAGAATCCTAGGGTCTGTTAGATCATATGGTCTAAGCAGCAGGCCTGCTTATATTGCAAGTCAGATATAAGTTCTTTGGCCACAGGCTTTAAAACTAGAAGCTTTTTGTGTCAAATGCTACATTGGTTGGAACAGTATTGTCAAGCTGGAAATACGATGCTTCCAAAACCTAAAGTCCTACCAGGAATTATTCTTCTTTCCTAGCTGTAGAAGCTCTAAAATGCAATTATTTACTCTTTATTTTGAAGGGCATGCTGTGGCATGCAGTAGAAAAATGATTTCCTAAATTCTTTACCTTGGAAATTCCAAAAGAAACAGTAAGGCCCATACATGAAACCCCACCTGTGCAGGAAAAACAAGCATTGCTGCCATGGCATGAGCCAAGAAGTTCCTATTGTCACTGATACTACTACTATAGGCATAGACCTACCCACACTCAAGAAGCTTGTGCTTAGTCTAGCAGACATAGGCTTTGCCTGCTGAAACTGTAATCTGCTAAAGATTACCTGTAAATTTGCACTGCTGTTGAAATGTTGCCTCCTCTGTCCTTCTGCCTTATGCATTTCACACAACTGAATCAAGAAGACAGAGTCTAAATTATGCCCAGTCCTCTGGTTACATGCAAGTCTGTAAAATGTAGATTTAATCTTCTGTTCTCAATGATACAGGAGTGATCTTAGGAAGAAGTGGGAATACACACTGAGTGTCAATAGTCAGCATCTTAAACATGTACAGTATTTGATGAGTATATGTAAAATGTTGAAAATATATGCCATTTTAAGCAAGAAATTTAAACACCATTCTCTCTTATACACAAGCAAATGCACTAGATCATTAAGTATTTAAACCTGACAGAATCATGCTTTGACTTCTTGGCAAACATCTCCTATATTAATCTCCTCGGGCTGCTACAGCAAAATACCACAGCTAGATGGCTTAAACAACACACATATATATTTTCTTTTCCTCATAGTTCTGGAGGCTAGAAATCCAAGATCAAGGTGTTGGCAGGTTTGGTTTCTTCTGAAGTCTCTCTCCTTGGCTTGCTGATGGCCACCTTCCCATAGTGTCCTCACATGATCGTTTCTGTGTTTGTATCTTTCACGTTTCTGTGTGTGTCCTAACATCCTCTTTTTATAAGGACAACAGTCATAATAGATTAGAGCCCACCCAAGTAACCTCATTTTAAGTTAATCACCTCTTGGGGAGAGGGAAATTCAGCCTATAACACTCCCCTCCCACATTTTTTTTTAATCTCACAAGCAGATTCCATGGAATAGGACCACTTGTATTCTCATAATCATTATGAAATTGTATAGAAGGTAATTCTCATGTACATTATTATAAACATTATTATAAAATTTAGGGTAAATTTTACTTTAAAATGTTAAAATTTATGTATATATAAATTGTTCAACCAAAATTACAAAATATCTAGGCTGAGTTATTTACACACCACATTAAAAAACTACCATGTGTAAAATATTAGATAGCTAGTGGGAACCTGCTGTATAGCACAGGGAGCTCAGCTCGATGCTCTGTGATGACCTAGATGGGTGGTATGCTGGGGGGGAGGGGAGTGTGCAAAGGAGGTCCAAGAGGGAGGAGATATATGTACACATATAGCTGATTCACTTCGCTGTATGGCACAAACTAGCACAACATTGTAAAGCAAATATACTGTAAAAAAAAAAAAAAGTGAAGAAGTCCTTTTAACATTGTACAATGGTCATTATCATTACCAATTTATTCATTATGGCCCTAATAATTTCACTTTGAGAAATAAATCCAGTTTCTAAGATTATAAGAGACGGAAATGGATGTTTTTCACTTGGTTCAAACTAGTTAATTTGTTTTCTTTATAGATAGAAGGAGGAAACAGGTGCTTCTGTGATTTATGAAAGAATGTAGCTCACAATTATTATGATGAAATGTCAAAATTATGTTAATCTACATTGAATGATGAAAGCACTACAATCATAGCACAATCAAGTTAGAACAATGTTCTTAAATTCTAACTGGGCTTTGAATGAAATTGTTTTAACTATGCTAATTTAAAAGTTTCTTAAATGTTCCTGTGGCTCATTATCTTTCAACACATTATAATTATTTTCTGGTGCTGACAACTACAGTTTGGAATAGAAGCCCACTGGCATTTTCATAAATTATTTAAATGTAAAAATTGCTGTACAGTGGTTCATATGAGTCACTTTTATCACAGACAGTGTTCAAGGTATGAAGATTCAGTGACATATCATTTCTAGGTAGAATCAAGATGAGAAGTTTGGTCCAATTACTGCAAGGAATTCCAGTAATAAAATGCTATTTTTTTCTTAAATTGGCAACTCAGAAGGAAAGGTCAGATCTGGCATATGTTTGAGTATAAAAGTGAGCTTATTAATTTGGCTTATTATACACAAATATAACAAGTCATTTCTGGTACACTTACTGCTTTTTATCCAAGGTAAAATAATTTATTAAATTCAGAAAAAGTCACACAAGATTACAGAAAGCTGTTATTTTCAAGTCAGTTTGAGTGTGTCTCAAACAAATAATTATTTTCAGATATATTTTAGGAATTCAACCATATATATATATGATTGAAATTTAGTTCACATACCATAGAATTCATTTATCAAAGTATATAATTCAGTGTTTTTAGTATATTCACAGTCTTGCAATCATCACCACTATCAATTTTAGAACATTTTTATTACCACAAAAGGAAACTCCTGACCAATTAGCTGTCACCCTCCACCCCAGTGCCAGTCCTAGGCAAATACCAATCTACTCTCTGTCTCTATAGATTTGTCAGTGTGGACATTACATATAAATGACATCATACAATATGTGATCTTTTGTAACTGACTCTTCTCACTTAGCATAATGTTTTCAATGTTCATTCATATTCTTGCATGTATCAGTATTACATTCCTTTAAATTAACAAATAATGTTGCATTGTATGGAGATACCAAAAGTTATTTATCCATTCATCAGTTGACGGACATTTGGCTTGTTTCCATTTTTTGGCTGTTATAAATAATGCTTCTATAAACTTTGTGTGCATGTGTTTTATTTCTCTGGTATATTTCTAGGAGAGGAATTATGAAGTCATGTAGCAATTCTGTGTTTAATCTTTTGAGAAACTGCCAGACTTTTCTAAAGTGGCTTTACCATTTTACATTTCTACTAGTCAAATATGAGGATTCTAGTTTCTCACATTCTCACCAACGCATGTTATCTGTCACTTTGATTAAAGCTATCCTAGTAAATATGAAATTATATAACATTATGGTATGATTGTCTCGTATTCATATATCAGTTAGTAGCAAATGTCCTCAAGTTATCACTAATGACCACTTAAATTGTGCTGGATGAGCCATTATGTATGCTGAGCTTACAACTGCAAACACTGATTTAAATAATTGATAGAGATATCAGTAAAAGAAGAAAGAGTAGAAGGACAAGGGAAGAGCAATATAATAATGTTCCATTTATTGGATATATTATATTTTGTTTCTCCATTCATTGGTTGGGGGACATTTGGATGTCCCCCAAAAAAGAATAACAGGGAAAGAAGATATACTAGCATGAATAATGAGGTGGTTTTAACTTTAAAGGGCATCAACTCTCTTTAATGTCCCAGAAAAATAATTTCAATCTAGAATCCTATACTCAGGCAACTGATCAAACAAATTGGATAACAAAATAAAGAGATTTCAGGTATAGATATTTCAACAAACAAAATAAAACACACACAAAACACAAAAATCTCTCATGTACTCTTTCTTAGGAAGCTAAACTAATTAAAATGAAAGAATAAAAAGTGAAAGAAGAAGATAGAGCAGCCTCTTCAAAGGAAGATGCTCAGCAGATCTGGGAAAGTAAGAAAATGCCCAGGATGCTGGAACAGGCATTTCCTTCCAAGCAACTCACTCTTAGGCTCTTAGAGTGAGGAGAAAAGATTGCAGCATTAAACATTTTTTCTCCAGAAAATAAACTGAAATCACAAGTAGTACAACAAGTTAGTGTGGAAATTTGACTGAGAGGTTGAAGAAGATGTAGAGAGAATTCTCTTGGAAATAGAGCAAAACTATACGTAAAGATATATATATATATATATATATATATATATATATATATATAAAACAAGTTGTGCATGAAAGGTAATTTAACAATAATACACTGAGCAGCTCAAAAGTGTAAATATATGTACCTAAAATCAAAATAAGCCCTGCATATTGATTTAACCCAGTGGTGATTTAACAATAATTGCAGATGTAAGGAGGGGGAAAATGGTATGACGTGGTAAGAGAAATAAATCGTCATCTCTTACAATAGGAAATTAATAGGTGTTTAGAATGATAATTTATTATTGCAGTATAGGCATATAATTTAAAGTTATGGATGGGTATATGAGAAGCACAGGAAAAAGAGTTTAGGTACTTTTTTATATGGAGATGAATTAGGAGTGGGGATGAATTGATCCTTGGATTCCTCTACCTTGGATATTTTTCTTTGATTATTTTAAAATATTATGTTATTAACATATTCATAGACTGTTATAAAATTTTGTAAATAATTTGTTGTGTAAGTGGCAATTTACTATAATGGTATCCTCATTAATGAAAGCAAAAACGATGGGAAGATAAAACACTGCACTGCATTGCCTAGAGATTCTTTTCTAATTGGAGAATGCATTTCTTAACCTCAAATCTTTTATTTCCTCTTTCGTGCTTTTCTAAAAAAAAATATTGTTTCTTGAACTTTGAAGATAATTGTTCTAACAATATTATCTAACCAGGAAGAGCTCATGCTCTTCCTTCTCTTTTCCTTTCTGGTTCAAGTCTCATCCTTGGTTTCCCATTTTTTTTTTTTTTTTTGAAAGTGATGTAATAGAACATTTATACATGCCATTATAGGGTTAAGAAAAGGAGGCAGGAATAGCAGAGATTCTGTAAGCTTCCTGATAGCAGGAACTAAGTTCACCATCATTTCCTGTATGGTTTCCCATATTGTTAAGGCCAGTTTGGTGCCAGTCTCTGCATGAAGATTTTCTATGTAGAAAAAAAAATCTCCTTAGAAAAAAATTCAGCATTATAATATATTCTCTTCTTTATTATATCGTCAGTCTCTTGTCACCATAAAATAGTATTTTGTACATTAAAATTCTCCAAATTCCCTAGCCAAGTGTTACATCTATGAAAGGTAATAAATATGAATATGAAATTTCAGTAAACTATTAAAGTGTTAATCAAGAATGGTTCTGTGACTCCTATTTAAAGGTAGTTTTCCAAATCTTGATTAATTATATGATTAGCTTTTAATAATAATATTGTTTGTTTTCTTAATCATAAAAGAACATATAATCATAAAAGAACAAGTTATTCAAAATATATTAGTATTGTGGGTTTTTTTTACAACTCAGTGAATTATACGATTGCCTTTTTTTGGATATATGCTTAGTTCATTATCTGCACACATATTCACAAACAGAAGTTGAAGAAACTCACAGAATATTAGGTACAAGATAGAAATTTTAGAAGTTTAATTTCAGAATATATATTTATTTTATTTTAATTATGAGCTCCTTTTCTTGACTTAATTTCTTCATGTCTTCATTGACTAGATAATAGAATTTTCAATACTTGACTTTTTAGTGATATTCCCTATAAAAATACTAAGGAAAGTGAGTTTTTTGCATCCCAGTTCATGGAAGCAGCACTGTCAAAGGAGATTTAGATATTGTTAATGAGAAATAGTATTACTGGTGAAAATATGGGTACTAGAATGCATTTATTATCATTCCACAGTACTGGCACTTGGTAGGCTGGCCCAATCTCTAGGCCACTGAGGTTATTTACAAAGCCAAAAATAATTTATTTTTTAATAGAATGAGTTCACATCAGTAATTCTCTTTTAAATTTAATTATATAAAATGTTTTACTTTAATTTTATTTAATGTAAATTGCTCAATTTTTTTCTATAATATGCTTACTAAAACTTCTATAACCTCAGTCTCTTGTAATTGTATACTCTTTTTTAACCCTTTTACAACTCACTGATTACCTTTCTGTGGTCATTTTATTGACCTTAAAGCTTTTCAGAAAACTCTTGCCTCTAATTATTATTTAAAACAATTTGTCTTCATAATTATAAATTTCATATTTCAAGTAATCAAAGATTTATATAATGGAAAATGAGGTTAAATTTAAATATAGTCTTTATTCTTTCAGATAAATTGATTTTGTACTTTTCTTTCCCTTTTAGTGCATTTTGCTCATTCTACCATCATAAGTAATTTCTATTAATTCTGCCTAGAACAAAGCATATTTCATAATTACTCAATTCAGACAAGGAACCAGATACTACCATACAAATAAATTAAATATTGCTCATGAGTTGATTTAAAAAAATAATTGCAGAGATTGCATCTTTCCAGCTATCACTAATCAGGCTGTCTAGTTTTTGAAGGTCAAAAGGAAGAAAATAATAGAAGTTAGCCAATCAACCAACTCTGTAATGGTAAGCACAAAGGTCAAATATAATTATACAGAGATAGAAAGGAATATCAAGTGAAATTTTAATGTTTTATTCTTTATACTTAGATTTTCAAAAAGTATATATTCACCTATAACATTAACATAACTTTTAAGAAAAAAAAATGTAACGTCCAATTGGTTAACGATTATGTTCAGTAGTTGCTTTTGTGTTTCTACCGTGTGCTGGGGAAAAAGCTAAACAATAGGTATAAAGTAGTGAAAACATGTTTAGAGATAGCCAAGAGGAATGGTGGTATCAATCTAAGCTTAAAAACAAAGAAAGTATAGCTTATGGTGAATACATGAATGACAGAGATAAACTACAGTTTCTGGTCAAAGATGTTTTTTAATAACTTTACATATCAGTACATCAAAGAACACTCACTACCTTTAAATGAGCTGAACATATGTTTGTAAGTGTATTTCATTAAAAAATATATGTGAAAAGACAAAAAACTAACAAGCTAGGATGTGAAGAGTACTCGTCCAATGTCATCTAGAAGCAATGGACTTCATTTAGAGAGATGCAAGGCACTGCCTTTTGCTCTGAGCAGAGGTTCTCAAGTGTGGACCACAGATCATGCTGGTCCAATGACTGTCACTGCTCTGCCTAGATAGCGTGAGATTGAAAGTGAGCATTTCTATATGTTAATATCTAATTGAGAGAGTTTTCTGATGATCCTGAAAATAAAAACCTGTGTTTGTATTTAATATTTTTAATTTCATTTCTTCAGTACTTCACTTTAATTGGATTATGTAAAAGTATTAATATGTAAGAACTGTGTTTAAAATATTGGATGTAATATACTCTAGATCAGTGGCCCACAAATTTCAGCCTACTGGCCAAATATGCCATGCCTATGGACTGTGTTTTTAAGAGTTTTCATGGAACACAGCCAAAATCACTTGTGTATATGTACATAGTATTAGTAATAGTAAATCCCTATGAGAGAAAGTATTTTGCCATTTTCAAGTATTCAAATATATTAATCCATTTATAAGAATTCTGGTTCAGTAGGAATCATTAGTATACATTATTCTTTTATGATACAGTGAAAAGGTATTAAATATATAATAGACCACTAACAGAATAAACCAGTTTCTCAATTTAAGATATTAGATTCTTAGACATTTGAATAGAGTTTCTGTGGAGGATTAATACGATTTTACATATTAATGTTATTCTACTTGAAAGGTATGTAACATTATTATAACTCCTCCCAAAATACACTCACCTTTTAAAAACAGATTTTAATCATGATTAATTCAGAAACCATTTATATTTTTAATTGACAGCTCATACATCGCATTGGTGCCACATATGTAACAGATGCTCAACAGTTTGTTGAATAAAAAAATGATAAGCAAGTCTATGAAATGAAATGGAACACAGATATGTAAACTTTCCTGAAAAAGGTAGAATTTGGCAATAGATTGATAAAATTATTGTAAAATTTTTAACTTTATTGCCAATTATGATATAAGGTTTCTTAATAAAATAGATACTATATTTAAATATAAGATTTTAAAGCATTTTTTCCTTACTCAACATCGTTGGACATTTAAACACTTTCTATTATTTATGCCAGGTAATTTGGGGGTTTCAATGTAATGTTTAGATGTATATCACAATTCACATTGAATCACAAGTAGTTTTTTAGTGACTTTTAAAAAATGGTCTTACAAGACGTCCTAGAATCATCTAGTTCAGGGGTGCCCAACCTCCAAGCCACCTACCAGTACCAGTCCGTGACCTGTTAGGAACCAGGCCACACAGCAGGAGGTGAGTGGTAGACAAGTAAGTGAAGCTTCATCTGCCGCTCCCCCTCTCTCTCATTACTGCCTGATCATCCTCGCCCCCGTCCCCCCGATCTGTGGAAAAACTGTCTTCCAGGAAACCAGTCCCTGGTGCCAAAAACATTGGGGACCGCTGCTCTAGTTAATAGATCTTTAAATATATTTTTCTCTGTTTCTTTCTGTTTCCCTTCCTGTCCTTACCTGAACCAGGGATTGTCTTGCATTTAGTAAACCTGTGCTTTTCTACTCTTGAGGCCAGTGCCAAATTCATAGATAAGTCTTTTTCTACAGTAGGCAGGCAAAGGATTCAGTTTCTGCTGAGCTTGTCTGACACTCAGAGCAACATATTTTAATTACGTTATTCTAGAATTAGGAATTTTATATAGCTGAATGGAATAAAAATCCAAATAATATACTGCTTAGTTGTAATATTATAGAATAGAAAATAGAGATATAAAACCAAATGAAAATGTAAAACATTATTTCTCAGCCTCTTAATGTTTTGTTGCAAGTCCTAAATGTTTAATGTTTATATTTATGCACTGTTTCCTAATTTTTTTTAATTAATTAATTTATTTTTATATTTATTTTGGCTGTGTTGGGTCTTCATTTCTGTACGAGGGCTTTCTCTAGTTGCGGCAAGCGGGGGCCGCTCTTCATCATGTCTAATTTTTTTAAGAATATATTTTTTTCTGTTCTTTAGTTGCTAGGTATGTGAGATGTTAGCAGCATGAATAGCCATATAATTCAAATATATTTTTCATTAATATTCTGAAAGCCAATATCATGTAGGGAAAGAAAAGCTACTTGTAATCAAGAAAATAAATTACCAGTGTTTCACTTATTTAATGACATGATAATACGTATACCAACCACCAAAATAATAAGCATTTGCTGTTATGATATGTAGATTCAGTTGAGGGCACCTAGGTGATTCACATGATCTTGAACCACTCATGGATATTTTGGGGGGCTGGCTGCTTCTCAGCCAATCTAGGCTGGTCTTGACAGCAATGGCTTAGTAGGATCAGATCTGCTCTACAAGCTCCTCATCCTCCAACAGGATAGCACATACAAGTTCTGATGGGAATACAAAGAAGAACTACAACAAGTGCAAACACACAGATCCTCTTGAGGCCTAGGCGTAGAACTAGTACCATGTAACTTCCACCTTCCTCTACTGGCCAAATTAATGCACATAAACAAGTGTAGAATCAGAGTGTACGAACACTACAAGGTTACATGGCAGAGGTCATGAATACAGAGAAGTGAAGATTTGGGACCAATGATGCAATCAACCACAGCAGTAAGTGTTCAATTACATTTAAAAGAAATAGATCTATGATGTAGTTTGCAAATAGTATCAAATTAAAAAATACAAATGAATATTCAAAAATTAAATTTCTGTGTTCTATTCACTTATGCCTTTTCATATTGCTGACTTAAAAAAATCAAAGTATAATTTATATAAGGTGAAATGTTCAACTATTAAGTACTGTTCAGTCAGTTTTCATGAATGCATATCAAGACACAGAATACTGATGCTTTCACTACCCCAGAAATTTCCCTCACAGTCTTTCCTAATCAATTCACTTCAACTTTATTAATTTTATACTAGATGTATATTAGTCACTTCATTAAGATAAAAAAAGAAATAAAAGGCATAGCTATTAGGAAGAAGAAACAAAGCTCTGAATTCTGAGAAGATTATGTATTCATGGAAAACTGAAGAATTTACAAGAAAAGTAATAAAATATAAAAAGTGGATATAGCAATGTTTCAGGATACAGTTACTATTAAAAATAAATTGTATTTATGTATATTAATGAAATACTAAAACTGACATTTAAAACAGCATCAAAAATTATCAAATACCAAAGTACAAATTTAACAGTGCAAGATTTTATAGACTCTAAGCTATAAAGCTTTGATGTTATAAATTGAAGAAGATTTAAAAAACTGTAGAAATATACCAGTAAGAGGTCAGTTCTCCTTAAACTGATGTGGATTTACTTTAGTTTCCCAGCTTAACATTAAAATATTAGCTGTGAGCTTTTCATTGGTGTCCTTTATCAGGGTGAGGAAACCTCCTTCCATTCATAATTTGCTGAGATATTTAATGAAAAATGTGTATTTTACCTTGTCAATACTTTCCTTGCCTCTATTGAAGTAAATAATATTCACTCAATCTGATAATGGTATGAAACAGTAATTTTTGAATGATAATCTATTCTTTCATCCTTGTTATACACCTCATATGATAATACTGTGTTTTCCTTTTCCTAGAATGATGGATTTGATTCACTAATACTTTAATAACTTTTGCATCTGTTTTCATAAAACATACTATGCAATTTTTTTGGCAATACCATTGTCTGGTTTTGCTATCAGGGTTGTAGTGGCCTCACCAAATGAGTTGAGAAACCTTTACTCTTTCTCTACTTTATGAAAAACCTTACAAAAATTGCTATTCTTTCTTCTTTAAATGCCTAATTTAATTCATCAGTGGAGCAATCTAGAATTGGTGCCATATTGTGGGAAGATATTTATGAACTAAATATTCACATAGACATACAAATATTTAGGTTAGCCACTCTTCTTGAATAGGTGTTGGTTATGTGTGTCTTTTAGAGTACTTTTTTTTTTTTTCCATTTGGATTTCAAATTTATTGGCATAGAATTCTTCAACATACCACTTGTTATTTTAACGTCTATGAGATATGTAGTAGGTCGTTTTGCTTTAATTCTTGACATTCGTAATCTGTTTTTTTTTTTCTGTTTCCTTTTTTCTTCATTATTTTGCTAGGGGTTCATGAATTTTATAGATATTTCTGGAGAAACAACTTCTCACTTTAGTCATTCTCTCATTTACTGATTTTCTCTTTTTTGTTTGTTTTCTATTTCATTGATTTTTACTGGTATTTATTTTTCTCCTTCTTCTTTAGTATTTGTTCTTTCTCTAACTTCTTTTTGTACTGGGAGCTTTGTTATAGGATGCATTCACATTTAGGATGATATCTTCTTAATTAACTGACCCTTTTAAGCTTATGGCCCTACCTTATAACCTTGAATTAAATTTTTCCTCATTTAAGAGCATCAACAATGGCTTTCTTATGATTAATGAATGCATGGTAGATATATGTCCCTTTCTCATGCATAATGGATGAATAATAAATTAGGTCCGTTCTCTCATTTTCAACCTGTTTGTGTTTTTATATTTACAGCAAGTTTCTTATAAGTGGCATATGGTTGAATCTCGCTATTTTTATCCAGTCTTATAATGCCTCCCTGTTAATTGAAGTGCTTAGTCTATTTACATGTAATGTAAATTATTCATATGTGTGCATTCAAGTCTAATATACTGCTATGTGATTTTGATTGTCTCATCCTTATTCGTCTATTGTTCTCTCCTTAAATTGTGGGTGACTCAAATATTTTAAAAAAAATTATTTTATCTTGTTACATCTTTGTTGTTATTGTCATGTATGCATGTGTGTGTATATGTTTTGCATTAAAAATGCAATATTGATCTTTAACTTTGAACATTCTGTTTAAACTATTTTAATGTTTCATAAAATTTTATCTATCATATGTTTCAAAATTACCTTTCAACTTTTGTTGTTGTTTATTTTACCTCTATATATGCTGTAAAACCTCTACTGTAATCTGAATTGTGTCCCCCCAAAACTCATAAGTTTAAGCCCTAATCCCCAATATGATTGTATTTTTATATAAAGCCTTTAAAGTAGTAATTAGGGTTCAATGATGTCATAAGGGTGGGAGTTTAATCTATGATGATCAGTGTTCTTATAATAAAAGGAGGAGATACCAGGGATGTACACACGCAGGATAAAGGCCATATGAAAGCACAGCAAAGAGATGCCCATGTGCAGGCCAAGGAGAAAGGCCATGGGAGGAACCATCTCCCCTGCTTGCACCTTCATCTTGAACTTCCAGTCTCCAGAACTGTGAGAATATAAATTGCTATGGTTTAAGTCATCCAGTACAGGGCATTTTATATAATAAACTAATATACTTATGTTCTTTTATTATTTTTGACATTTTAATAAGCTACAAAATTTTATTCTTAAATATATATACATCCTAGATACAGTTGCCAAATTAATATTTGAGTGTATCTTGATGTTACAGAATGAAAACTGAACACACTGTGAAGTTTAGTCATAGTTAAGGTGAAAAGAGAGTCTTGTAGTCTTTTGATTATATCTCAGTTATAAAATAATGACATTGATGCTTTTAACGTGCAATGCACTTTTTTTTTTTTAATTCACTGCTCTTTTTAAATCTGAGACAGCTAACATTTTAAAAAATCACTGCTGTTTGGGAAAGTAATGGATATGCCTTTAAATGAATCATAATGCAAACATATTTGCTTATTTATATGATGTTAAAATTCTTAATTATATAGCTACTAAAATGTACCTTATGTTGATTAAATGATATTTGAAAATGTGGAAAAATGCATTGAATTTCAGGAACATAGCTCCAGTCATAGTTAACTTCGCTAACTTGTACTTATTTTTAGAACTCTCATCAGAGGACAGTAAAATACGACTTGGATCAAAGGTCCAGTGAATATGACTTTTCCTTAATGCATTTTGGTCTGCATGTTTACTTACAATCATTATTCCTCTCCAAATTTCCCACTTAGTCCATTAAAAATTAATGCTATGAAAGTTCTCTAAAATGTTCAGCTCTTTTTTGGAGTCTCTCAATGATTGCAACATTGTACAAATCTGCTTCTTCCAGTGTGACTGTTTCATCTAGCAATTTGAGAAAAGGAAGTGGCACTGCCAGGGAAAGGGAGGACTTCTTTGAGACCCTTGGTATTTTCCAATGAAGTCTTTGATGTGGCTTACCCAAAACCTGTGACATGCAGCTCAAGCAGTGTTTAGAGGGAAATGAATAGCTATTAATGCCTACAGGAAATATAAAATTTCTGGAAGATCTTTTTCCATTTGGCTAACCAGATCTGTATTTTAGTGAAATGTTCCAGATTATTAGACAACAGGCAGAGTGTCTTTATTCTCATCCTCAATACTCTTTGCTTTAGAAAAAAATTTTGGTGTAGCACTTCCCAGTCTGTGATCCTGCCCTGAGAAGGGCTGGAATACAGTCTTCATTGATATACATAGTTCATTTTTCTTTTTTTTATCTTTAACTAACATCCAGCATTTCTTTGTCAAAAATCTTTTGTAATTCTGAAGGTAATTCACCTTTTTGGTGGTGTTCAGAACCTACTTACTGACTTGCACCATCAGAATAACTTCTGAAATCATTAGCGACTTAGAATCCATTTTACCATAGTTTTTTTTTTTTTTTTTTTTTTTTTCGGTACACGGGCCTCTCACTGCTGTGGCCTCTCCCTTTGCGGAGCACAGGCTCTGGATGCTCAGGCTCAGCGGCCATGGCTCATGGGCCCAGCCGCTCCACGGCACGTGGGATCTTCCCAGACCGGGGCACAAACTCGTGTCCCCTGCATCGGCAAGCGGACTCTCAACCACTGCACCACCAGGGAAGCCTGTTTTCAGTAGTTTTAGTATGAGGTACTTGGCTGTGTTTTTATTTGCATTTATCACACTTCAGGTTTCTTTGAACTTCTTTGATCTGTGGGAGGTTTTGTTTGTTTTTAAACATTTAAAAAATTCTCAACCTTAATCTCTTAAAATATTTCTTGTGACCATTTCTCTCTTTCCTTCTTCTCCTCCTGGGTTTCCAGTACTTGTATATTTGAATGTTTTCATATTGTCCCATGGTTTTCAATTATTTATTCCATTTTTTCTCTGTCTTATTTTTGTGCTCGAGGTAAGAGAATTTCTATTGTCACATCTTCAAGTTCAAAATTATTTCCTTTGTTTTGTCTGTTCTGAATATACCATGTCAATCTAGCTTGTAGTTGAGTGGGGTTAGGGACTCTTGCTTATTTATTTATATTCAGTACCCCATGAATGTGAAAATCCTCTAGTGATAGACAGCTGCTGCTTTTTGCTTAGCGTGAGGCCTGGAATGATTGAGGCTATCTCTGTGGGTGTTATGGTTCTACCTTCTGCTTTCAGCTGGCCCAGGAAGACTTTACTAAAGATGGGTTTCTCCCTGTGCTTTGCTCCTCTCTCAGCAGTAGGGCATTGCTTGCTACCCAATGTAAGACTTATCCAGTGGGGAAAATATTTTTCAGTTTCCCTGGTACCAGTGCAACCTGAAACAGGCCCTGTTTCCTTGAGCCTTATGTCTTAGGCTTTCTCAGCATTCCTACTCTTCCACAGCAAACAACCACTTCCTCCTATTCAGTACAAAGTCCTGAACCCAAAGAGATTTCCTGGTACTCTCTCAACTGTAGCAAGTGTTTGCCTCATACTGATGCACTGTCAGAGATGGGTGTGTGTCCTGCTCAGCCTTTAGGGGCTGATGGCTTAATGCCATGAATTTAAAGAGGCTATGGTAGGTAAGTGTTCTGTACCTCCCATAGCATCAGAGAGCTTTGCCTTTTAGGTCAAAGTCTTTTAGGGCAGAGTCTTTCTGGCCCCCTCCCAGTGGTAGTCAGTCTTGGCCTTGTATTGATGTATGGGGTTGGGGAATATTGGTCATATTCTGTCTTTCCCCCAGTGACAGTTATTTTCTGCTTCAGGCAGTGAAAGATCTGGGGCAGATGGTGTTCAATTTCTTTCCTTTCCCCAGTAGCAGAGAGCTGCATCTTTCATCACATCAAGATCCAGGTTGAGTGTGGATGGTTTTCCTGCACACTGCTCAGGGCGGCCAATCCTTACCTTGCAGTCATGCAGGTTTGGTGAACAGGCAGGTTGCTTTAGGCTCTCCTTCTTCAGCCCCAAACATCAGCAAGCCATGCATCCTGTGAAGTTGGTATGTCTACCTTCCCTGTTCTCAGTCCCTCTCATGAGCAATTGACCTATGAAAAGGGTTGACGAGGGAAGGCAGTCTCATGTCTGGGGCTTTCAGGGATTCCAAGTTAGCATGCTAGCCCTTACTTGGCATTTAATAAGTCATCAAATTTAAGCTGTTTTGATCCAACTTAATTTTATAGTAGCTAAGTCTATTTCCCATTGTTATGTCTTAGATGAAACACTTTATGTGTCTTATCCTTTCTCAGAAATGCATGTCACCCATTGGAATTTTTTTTTTAATTAGATAGCCTTTTGATCTTACCATTTTATTGAAGAGCAGGCCTGTTCTCATTTTTAAGGTGATAATAAAGTTGTTTTTTTGTTTGTTTGTTGCTGCTTTCCATGTTTTATGCAAAAAATAAAAGATAAATCTCACTCTTCAATTTTAAAACATAATTTTGGAAAGAAATGAAGTGTTAGCATATAACATTTGCCTGGTTTGCACTTTTACTAATGGGCACGTTAGCCACATTTTTTTTCTCATTCTAACTCTCATAGTCCTTTAAAAGTATAGATGTTTGACTCAGTTTCATGGTAAAAAATAATGATTTGATAAATTAGAAGCCCATTTTATTTAGTATGTGACTATTATTGATTAAGTCCATCAGGTTATATATTTCTAAAGAGCTACACTATAAAGAGAAAGAAGAACAAATTTTGAACTTTTTATTGTCTGCTGAAGCATTTCTTATAGGCATGTACAAACAGGCACACTGATGTACAAACAGATCCATCTAGAGTCTTCATTTCTACATCTTTACTGTCATCACCTATTTACAGAGAGACTCTTTTGGGACTTCACATATTTTTCTCCTAGAATTTTCTAGTTAACCTCAGATATTGCATGGACTCGAGGACAGTCTGTTGGTACAATGATATTTGTTCTGTGATAACATGGGGTTATTACAAGTCTTTATGAGAAGACTTTAGCCTAGTTTTTTTCAGATCCTACAGCATGTCTTTTTCATTATTTTTAAACTGGATGGTTAGAGTGTGTGGATCATTAAACTTTGCATTCACCCTAAAGAACAGAAATAGTGTAGGTTTTAAATAAGAGAGAGTACTAGGGCACTAAGGAAGAGAGTGTCCTTTCTGACTTTGCAGAGGCAAAATCCTTGACTAAATGGCTGATAAACAGATCACTTTGAATATTTATAATAGTTTTGCAAAAAACTCCAAAGCAGTCATGCTACCTGTAATAATGAAAGTGAAAATCTTTTCAGCTACAGACTTATTTCAAATAATAGTAATTTGTAAATGTTCTTCCAAGGAGAACTAATAATTATATTTTCATTTTTTTAGATATGCAGAGGTAGTAGCAACTTTTTCATGGATTTTAATGAATCATGCATATTTTCAATCTATGCTTAGCAGTTCTAGACTTACCACTGTATCCTATTTAGCTTCTTAGGGCTTCTCAGCATATTTACCAAGTTATTTTTGAATACAAAAAATTTTATTAAATTTATAACCTAAGTCCAGAATGGTACACAATCATATTTGTATTAGTGATGCATTTACAGAAAGTAAACACACACTTTTTTTCTTCTTATAGGAAGAAACAGAGTGTTATCAGATCCCTCAAATCCTCCTTCACAACCTCTTTTCTTTGGTGACTACAACTGCCCCTCCCCCCAAAGTGAATAACAACAATGCTGACATCTAAAATAATATATTGGTTTTGCACTTAATAGAAAAGGGATCATCTATTATGTACTATGTCTGTCTAGCTTATTTTCATCAATATTTTGCATATGACATTCACCCATATTGCTACATTTGGTTGTAGTTTATTCATCTCATTAATGAGTAGTCCATTTTATGAATGTATCACAATTCATTAATTGCTGTAAATAGACAGTTGATTCCTTTCCAAATGTTAGCTAGTACAAATGTTGCTGCTATGAATGGTCTTTTTCATATATTTGGCTGAACATATGTGGTGGGGAGATACAAACAAATGAAGTTACTTGCTCAAAGTATAAGTAGGTTAGCTATAGTAAATACTACCAACCACCTTTGTAAAGTGATTGCATTAATTTAAATTCTTAACAACAGTATGTGAAAGCTCCAATTGCTCCATGTTCTCCCAAAACATGAAATTGTCTATTATTTTTATTTACCCTGCTGGTGAGATTATATTTCTGTTTTAATTTGCATTTACAGTTTATGATGAATGAAATAGAGGACTTTTTCATGTGATTTATTCCCAGTTGAACATTATCTTTTGTGAATATCTTGTTTGAATCTTTTGCCAATTGTTCCATTAGGGCATCTTTCTTTTTATTGATTTATGAATGCTCTTTATATATTCCAGGCACATCCATTATTATATACATATGTATATTAATTTACATATATTTTATATCTACTTTGTAGATATACAAAGCCCAGAACATATTTCTCTATATTTATGCATTTATGTTAATCCTAGAGAAATACTAAGAGTTAAAGAGGATGAAAGACACAGACTATTAAAAATTGACAGGTCACCTTGAGGCCATGTCCTTGAAATCTCTCGTATGACATGAAGATATAACATTAATTGAAGATCTTGGGGGCAAAATGCCATGTTAACAAACATTTTTCCACAAAAATCCACTCTTATTTTGACCATGAACTCTTACCTCATGTTTTGAATTTGATCTTCAAGGGCCACTAAACTCAATCTCTCATATTCTTCTTGGCATCAAAGTTTATAAGTCTTTTTCTTGAAGTGTTCTAGAATTCATTATTTTCATGGTTGTCTTACCTGTTTTATCTCCCAGGCCTCTGGGATCTGCCTTACAAATATCTTAATAGAAATCATGTGTATTATTATTTTTTCCTTTGACTAGTATAACATCAAACAATAGCATTAAATTCTATCTCTGATAGAGCTGTATGAGTTATTCATTTCTCCTTTTACCCATTTCTACCTAATTTATCACCTCATACCTGCATGATTTCATTTTCTTGCTGACTGATCCTCATGGCTTTTGTCTACCTCCTTTCCAAGTCATTCTATACAAGGCTTAACAGATATATATATTTAAAAGTTAAAACTCTTTATGAGAATAACCCACTTAAAATCATTTAATTGTAAAGTCTTAGCATGTAGACAGTCTTCCAATATTTGATTTGGCCTTACCTTATTAACTTATGCTCTAATAGATCTGTGTAATTGGGACATGACATTGAATTACTTAATATTCTTATGGCAGTAAGGAAGAATTCTGCTTAAATCATTGTCCCATACCTACATTCTATTAAATAAGCAAGCATCTTCATTTTAATAACCATATAAATTATTTTTCTGTAGAATTCAACTTGTAACTTTTCATTTTTTCTCATTTTATTGCAAGTCTTTTGAAAACTTGTACAGGACATGATTAAGTTATGATAATAACTAAACTTAAAATAGTGCATTCTTCAGTCGTTGTCAGTGTTCTAATATATGTCTTGTTCTTTCAGAAATAATTTAAAAATTCACATTTTTCAAAAAATCATTTGAGATTAATTTAGGGTAGACTTAGATAGGCAACAGCGATTTTATTTCAGTATTGATTTTCCACAGAAATTTGCTCAGATTCCCATATGATCATACCATATTGCTTACAGCACAGCCCAGAAGGTTAGTATTAAATATCAGTCTTGATAAGACCCCAGGCGATTTAAGTACATCTTGGAGTCATTTCTCTCTGATTTCTCTTGAGTTATCTACTGTGGAACATGAAACAATTTTATTTTACTTAAAAAGCTCAGGTCTAAAGAAAAGATGGTTGTTTCTTCCAAAGGAAAATATTTTTATACGAAGTTTCAGTTAAAAATATTTCAGGATATTCCTGTCTTTGTAATGAACTCTTTCATGTGAATCAGTTTATTTTGAGTCATTCTTTTAAACTGTAGAGAACATTATACATACCATATTTATTTTATATCTAATTTTTGTTCTTATTATTCACTGTTTTATTCCTCAAAAGATTACCTGGCATAGAGTAGGTACTGAATAAATATTGTTTTAATGAAATTAGCAGGTCCACTGTGTACTATTATTTACCTTTGAGCACACTAATCTAATCTCCCATTTTCTTGGCCTTTTTCTGTAAAATGTCAGTAATAAAGTATGTATTTCACAAGGTTGTTATTAAGATTAAGTGAGATATTGAACATAAAGCAAAGTATAGTGCTCAGCACATTGTAAGCTCTCAATAAGTATCAGCTTTTCTTATTAAAATATTTTCAGGACTTTCTTAAGGAAAAATCTTAAGTAGTATAAGTTACTATATTCAGTTTTAACTATTTAATAGATCAAATCCACCATGAAAACACAAAGACATTCCTAGTGTAGAGAATGTTACTGAGAACATAATGCTGCCTGAGGCTGTTTCTCAGGGAAGTCTCAAAATTGTTTGAGTAATGACAATGGTGTGATAATAAGTGTATGCAATAGTTTCCTAGAGCTTCCATAACAAATTACCACAAACCTGATGTCTTAAAATAACAAAAATGTTGTTCTGTCCCCATTCAGGAGACTAGAGTCTGAAATCAAGATTCAGCAGGGTTGTTCCCTTCCAGAGGCTTGAGAGAGAATCTGTTCTATGTGTCTCTCCTAGCTTCTCATGGTTGCAGATGATTATTGGCATTCTATGGCTTGTAACTGTATCAGTCTAAACTCAGTTTCCATCATCATATTTCTCCGTGTGTCTCTGTGTCCTCTGTCAAAGACACCAGCCTTTGGATAGGACCACACTAATCCAGGATGACCTCATCTTAATTTGTTTACATCTTCAAGAATCCTATTTCCAAAAATAAGGTCACATTTACAGGTTCCAGAGGATAGGGTTTGAATTTATCTTTTTGGGGAGAACACAGTTCAAGTCACAACAGTGTATATAATATGTTTTTTTATATACAGAACTCAGTTAACATTTCAAAGATAAACATATCTTGGGGGAAGATATGTCCTAAAATAATGTTACATCATTTTAACTAATTAATTTTACAGCCTGAATATTAATAATATGCATAATCAGTTAGATGGGAAGTTTTAGTGAGTGCACACACATGTACCATTATTAACTGGCCCCCAAATAATACAGAACATTTCAGCCAAACTTCAAAGTCACAAAGGCCAATTTGCAGTCAGTTTTCTCCCCAACGTCCAGCCTCTGGTAAGTACTAATCTGATTTCTGTCTCCACAATTTTTCTTTTTCTTGTCTTTCAAATAAGTAATATCTTAAAGTATATAGTCTTTTGTGCCTGCCTTCTTCACCTTGTCATCGTGATTTGAGGTACAAGGCTTGTCACATGAATCAGTAGCCCATTAATTTTTATTGCAAAGTAATATGCTATTTTATGGATACAACACAATGGCTTTATGCATTCTTGTATTGATGAATATATTGGTTGTTTCATGTTTGAAAACAGGAATTATTATGAATAAATCTATATACAAGCTTTTGTGTAGACCCATATTTCTGTTTGTCTTGGGTAATAGCTAGGAATGGAAATGGTGATTAACATAGTAAGTGAATCTTTAACTATATAAAACAACTGTCAAATTTTTCCAGAGTGGCTATACCATTTTATATTCCCACCAGCAATAAGTTCTAGTTGTTTTACATACTCTAAAATTCTTGGTACTGTCAGTCTTTTTAATGTTAGTAATTTTGTTGAATTTTAATAAATTCTTATTATGATTTTAATTTCTATTTCCTTGATGAAAATTATGTTGAACAACTTTTCATAGGCTTCTTTGCAATGTGCATATCTTATTTGGTGAAGTGTTTGCTTATGTGTTGTCCATTAATTTTATCAGGTTGTTTGTGTGCTTATTTTTGATCTATAAGAATTCTTTATATAGTCTACAATAAAGTCATTGTCAGAAATATATTTTGCGTATATTCTCCATCTGAGTCTTGCTTTTTAAATTTTTTGAAATGTCTTATGGTGATCAGAAGTTTTATTTTTAATTTAAAATTAATTTTTCAATTTTTCTCCTTATGATTGTTGCTGTTATGTCATATCTAAGAAATCTTTGCCTAACCGATGATCACAAATATTTTCCATTAACATTTATTTCTACAAGTTTACTTTTATCTTTAATTTTAGGTCTCCACATTTAGGGCTATAATCCACCTGGAATTAATTTTTATATATGGTGGGAGTTTTTTTTTAATATATATTCTTTTTTTATTTTTAATAAACTTTATTTTTTAGAGCAGTTTTAGGTTCATAACAAAATTGAATGAGAGATATAGATTTTTCCATTGTAATGAATTTCCAATTGTACTAGAGGAATTTGCTGCAAAGATTCTCTTTTACACATTTAAATAGCCTTGTACTTTTTCATAACTCAATTGATTTTGTGTGTATGCATCTATTTCTCTTCTCTCTTCTTGACTCAATTGATATATATGTGTGTATACACACATACACGCACACACACACACACACACACACACACACACACACACAGATTTTTTTACTTCTCATACTAGCCTGTGTTGTTTATTGTGACTATAATATCTCTTGAAGGCAGGCCATTTAAGCCCTCAAACTATATTCATCTTTTACAAACTTATGTTGTCTCTTTTAATCCTTTTGTCATTTGTTTTGCTATTATTTTGTAAAATTCCATATTTAGATTCTTTGTGGCTGATGTATAAAAATATTATATATATAAATATGTTTCCCATTTAACCTACAGCCATGCTAAAAATACATATAAATCTATTATATTTTGTTTATTTCTTCAGGATTTATCTATACACAATAGTTCCTTTTGCAAATAAAGATGGACTTTCTACTTCCCTTAGAGTATGTCTATTTTTATTTCCTTGTCTATCTTTCTTATACTGCCTAGGACCTTCAGTAAAATGTTTTCTTTTTTTTTTTTTTTTTTTTTTTTTTTTTTGCTGTATGCGGGCCTCTCACTGTTGTGGCCTCTCCCGTTGCGGAGCACAGGCTCTGGACGCTCAGGTTTAAGTCTGACATCTTGCTGTTTGTTTTCTCTTTTCCCATCTGTTCTCTGTTCTGTTGGGTTTTTTTTTTAATGTTTCATGCCTTATCTCGATTTTTTAAATGTCATTACATCCTAGCTATATATTTTTGTTCTATTATTCTTTTTCAGTGATCACTCTATGGTATGAAATATATACTTTTTTTGTTTTGTTTTGTTTTGGTTTTGGTTTTTTTTTGCGGTACACGGGCCTCTAACTGTTGTGGCCTCTCCCGTGGTGGAGCACAGGCTCCGGACGTGCAGGCTCAGCAGCCATGGTTCACGGGCCTAGCCACTCTGCGGCATGTGGGATCTTCCCAGACCGGGGCACGAACCCGCGTCCCCTACATCGGCAGGCGGACTCTCAACCACTGCGCCACCAGGGAAGCCCCCCTGAAATATATACTTTTTAACATCACATTCTACCTTCAGATGACATGTACTATTAACTTATAATGTAAGAATAGTACAAAAGTACACTTTTTAAAAAATTTTTATTACTGTATTTCCATTTCTGTTATTGTATTAGTAAACATTTAACTTGCACACAAATCTCACAGAGCATTGTTATTGTTTTCTTTAGAGAGTAAATTATCTTTTAAAGATAATTAAAACAAGATAAAAAGCATTATCTTCTATACCTACACATGCATTTACTTTTGCTGACACTTTTCATTCATTTTTATCTGGTGTAATTTTATTCTACCTGTAGGACTTACTTTTACATATCTTTGGGGCAGGTTCATGGACAATGGATTCTGAACTTTTCTGCCTGAAAAACTATTTCCCCTCTATTATTACAATACATTTTCTCTGTGTTTAGAATCCTTGGCTGACATGTTTTTCTTACATTTGTCGTCTGATATGAATGAGTTGTGATATGAAGTTTATTGTTTTGCTTATTTTCTTTCCTCTGTACACATTGTGTCTTTTTCTCTAGTTTCTTTTAAGAGTTTATCTTTACCACTAGATAAGCCTTATGATGAGTTTCTTTATGTCTATTGTGATTGCTATTCATTTAATTTCTTGGACTTACGGGTGTATGTGTTTAACCAAATTTTGTATTGATTCCTGTAATCGTCACGGGTCCAATAAAGTTGTGTCCCATTATCCTATTGTCAACCATGTTAAACTGGAAACTAAATTTTCCAAAATCCAATTTCCTGTCAAGTCTTAGGTTAGAGTTGGCCAGGAACTTTCATGGAATGAAGAAGTGTGGCATTGGCCATCACTCAGTGAATGTTGCTGTGGTTAGATGCTGAAGTACCCAGAAGTTTCCAGCTTGTCCTACTGCCCTCTCAATTCATTGTCCAGATCTTCTGCCAATGGGTTTTTTGTGTAGATTCACAGAGGCAATAGGCTGACACTCCTATTCTAGTAGCTCCCTCCTTGCACTTGCCCTTCTGTAGCTGAATATGTGCTTGGCTTCTCAGATTGACACGGTGGTGATGCAGCTGAATCTCTCTTACCTGTGTTTGGACATTCATTTTTCTGTCTCTTTTCGTAATTGTGCAAGCTTTAATTCCTATAGTAAATCACATTCCCACTATTACTGCGTTTCCATTTTCATCAATCAACCTTTGCTGATACAGTAGGTATTATGATGATCTCTATTTTTTAAATAAGTAAAATAAGAAATGGAAATAATTAGTAATTTCTTTAATATTAAAAAGCAAATGAGCAGTTGAGCTAGGATTTAAATATGTGAAGCCTGTTTAACCACCCTGCCATATTGTGGTAATACAATATATTTTATTTTAAAATGCGATATTTTTATGACTATATGTGTTGAAACATTTGGAGATGTTTATTTATTTGCTAGAACTCCTTGCCAGCTCTCACATTCATGTAATGACTACAGAGTATTAAAATTAAGTTCAAGAATAGATTTTGTTTTTGTGTTTTATGTCAGGGGTGATACGTACAAGAAGAAACATTCTGTGAATAAAAGTATCAAGAAACAATATCAAAAATATATTTGAATAAGAAATAATAAGTACTGATATAAATACAAATTAAAAAAATTCAAATGTAAATTTACATTACCTAGATTTTCTTATATTTTTTCTGCCATAATTATGGCATGAATTCTTTTTTTCACTAGCATTTATTTTTAAATAGCCACACTCATTATGCATTGCCTATGGATGAGTAAAGACTCTAATTAATAAATATTGATTTCAAATGCCTGGAAACATATAATATTTCAAATAAACACACTCATAATGAAACAAATTAAAATGAATAATGTATGCTTACATTTGTGTATTTACTAAAATGTGAATAAAATATCTTTTATTAACACATAATTCTGGTTCCTGAGCACGAAATAATTTTTTAAAAGGAGAAAATATTTTATTTATTAAATTATTTTATTTATATAATTTTATTTATTAATTTATTAATTTTATTTAATAAAATATTTTATTTATTAATTATTAATAAAAATAATTTATTATTAATTTATTTATTAATATTTAATTTATTAAATAATTTTTAAAGGAGAAAATATTTTATTTATTAATTTATTAATTAATTAAATATTTTATTTATTAATTTAATAATTATTAATTAATTTATTAATTTATTTATTAATTTCAAGATATACATAATCACTTCTATGTTCCAGGCACCTAAATTTTATAAGCAACTCTTTTCATTAGTGTTGATTGTGCTATTAAATGCCAGATTATGTATTATATACAATTCAAATCTGTAGGTAGGTAGTTGTGTGGATAATGTTTACATAGCTTCAACTGAATTTGCAAGTATTATCATGATATTAGATTAAAATATGTTGTCACTTGTCAGTTAGATAATCAGCAAAATGCCTAGTTCAAACAACAGAATACCAAAAAAAATAGAGTAGTACTTTTGTTTATTTGTAAAATAGTCTACATTTTTATGTTCAAATGAATAAACTTAGCTTTGTTTGCATTTGCAAAAGACTATATAGTTGTTTCATATACACTTTTAAGTTAGCAATGATTTAGAAATTTTTAAAGTGCATAAAATAATACATAACAAATACTACAAAGACACAGTGTAGTGTAAGAATACCAGGTTACCTCTCCTGGATCTATAAATCAATTTATAAATGATTTTGAACCACTGGTTCCTCGTCTGTATAACATAAAGGAAGAGAATGGCATAATCTTTTCCAGCTATATGAGGTGATCTAAGTAGTTAACATATTGAAATTTTCGCAATGTATTTTTACTGCCTAGTTGGTCATATTTGCTCTGAAAATTCCTACCAATGGAGTAAGAAATGAGGCTAAATCTCATTGCTTCAAAGAAATATAAATGTTGCTGTAAGTAAAATGCATCACATAAATTTAACTTTTGGGATACAACCTTGAAGAGACTCACAACCAAAATATTAGCCTGAGTGCAAAGGATGTTCAGTTACTAAGGCTAAATAAGTTGGTTTAATTTTGAATTTAAAAGCCTTTTCTTGGAAGATCATGGTTATATTATTTAAATTATTTCTCTGTGGGTAGGCAACCTATAATGACAAATTCCAGCAGTATCCAGGTTCTAAACCTACTTTGGTGGTGTAGAATTAATGTTTGAGTTTTGTGTGTAATTCTTGATAGTTATGTTAGTTATTTTGGGCTGTCATAATAAAATAGCATAAACTAGGTGGCTTAAACAACAAACATTTATTTCCTCACGGTTCTAATGCCAAGATCAAGTTTCCAGCATGGTCAGTTTCTGGTGAGATTTCTCTTCCTGGCTTTCAGATGATGCCTTCTTGGTGTGTCTTCCCGTGGCGAGGAGTGAGTAGGAAGCAAGTTCTCTGGCATCTCTTCTTCTAAGGGCACTGATTTCATCATGAAAGCCCCACCTTCATGACCTCATCTAAGCCTAGTTATCTCCCAAAGGTCTCACCTTTAATTATTATCACATTTGCTTAAACATATGAGTTTTAGGGGACACACAATTCAGTCCATAATAGTGCTCCTGTATTTTCATGTTCACACTTCATACACTTTCAGTTTTATTTTTGTCTCAGAGAATTTGCCTTCACTCCCTGGGAAATACATCTTTATTTCTCAATGGAGTGTCTGTCTCACTACGTACTGGGAAGTTGGGTGTTACATGAACAAATTTTCCATGTATTATTATATGTTTCACCTTGCTGCCTTTTCCCAACCTTTCAGTCTGCTAATATTTTGCCTTATGTGTATGAGCTGCTATATATTTCATTTTTGTTATTCTATTTGAATCAATTCTGCCAATTCCTAGACGTTTCCCCAATAATAAAATTTTAATGATTCAAAAGAGTATTAGAGGGCTTCCCTGGTGGCGCAGTGGTTGCGAGTCTACCTGCCGATGTGGGGGACACAGGTTCGTGCCCCGGTCCGGGAGGATCCCACATGCCGTGGAGCGACTGGGCCCGTGAACCATGGCCGCTGAGCCTGCGCGTCCGGAACCTCTGCTCCGCAGCAGGAGAGGCCACAATGGTGAGAGGCCACAACAGTGAGAGGCCTGTGTACCGCAAAAAAAAAAAAAAAAAAAAAAGTATTAGAGTTAAAGTGAAAAATATAAATAAAAGCAATGTATATTCATTTCAGAAAATTAGTTATATTTTCCAAAATATCTTTTCAAAGAAGAGGATTCTTAAGTGTGTGTTCAGTTGAAAGAAGGAATTACTTTTTCAGTTATAAATATCATGAAAATTACATAATTTATAAGTTGATATTGACTTTCTAAAATAAACATCAATATTTATTGAACACCATGTGTATCTTTATCCAGGCAACTTCAGAAATAATTAATCTTGATATTCATAGAAAATGGAAATCAATAACTAAAATGTGAGAAGCATTAACTATCATGTTTTAAATTCTGTAAATTCCATTGATGTTTTAAGGGTTTAATCTAAGTCTTTGATTCTAAAGAGTAGCATCACTTAAAGTAATTTAGCCTAACTAAAGAATGACTTATGTAATATTCTAAGCTTACAACCATGTAGAGAAGTGTTAGGCAACTGGCCAAATCAAAGCCTAATAGATGACAACATATTTAGAATTTTTTCATTTAATCGAAAAATAAATTTTAATAACTAACAAATTATGATGGCAGTCTACTCCTAATTTTCACATCTGCTTAAATTTGCATTTTAAATAATAGAGTCTGTTCATTATATTGCCAACAAATTTTCATGCAAGGTTGAACTATGTCATGTAATGGGATGAGGTGACATGGATTTTGATACTTGCCTTTTCTCTGTGACCTTGGGCATTCCAACTTAATTAAAAAAAAAATAATAATTGACTTCAACCATCAAAGCACTGAGTCAGATGTCACAGGGATAGAAACCAAAAGGAAACACTGTCCTCACACTGGAGGAGTACACAATTCCCTTGGGGACAAAAGTATGAAAAGTATACAAGTTTCTATAATTCAATGTAGACTTTAAGTGCCTTTGAAGAGGGACTCTGGGAGGGATCATGCCAAGAAGTACTTCCCAGAACTTCTGCTGCCAGTGTCCTTGTCCTCACAGTGAGCCACAGCCACCCCTGCCTCTGCAGGAGACCCTCCAACACTAGCAGCTGTGCCGGGTCTCAGTTGCAGCACCTGGGATCTTTGTTGTCATGTGCTGGATCTTTGTTGCAGCATGCAGGATCTTTGGTTGCAGCATGTGAACACTTGGCTGTGGCATGTGGGATCTAGTTCCCTGACCAGGGATTGAACCCGGGCCTCCTGCATTGGGAGAGCAGAGTCTTAGCCACTGGACCACCAGGGAAGTCCCTAGTGCTACTCACTGGTGGATGTGCTCCAGTTTCTTTCCCATTTACTTGATGGGCTTTGCAGTTATTTCCAGTCTTGGGCTACTTTGACTGTTTTGGTGATCAACAAAGGGACCCAAAGCAGACTTCTGTCCTTCGCCTCAACACTACAGGGAACCAGAGCCTTGGTACCAGCAGAGGCCTCTGGTGCCCATCCACCTCCTTGGAACACTACAGGGAACCAGAGCCTTGGTACCAGCAGAGGCCTCTGGTGCCCATCCACCTCCTTGGAGAATCCAGAAAAATTTGGATGAATCTCTTCTGGTTCTCAGATTTCTCATATTGGTTGATGGTCCTGAGTTTTATTTGGCAGTATGTATCAGCCATGTGGCTGACAAGGTCTTGGTGCTCCGGCCGAGTGTCAGGCCTGTTCCTCTGAGGTGGAAGAGCCGAGTTCAGGACATCGCTCCACCAGAGACCTCCCAGCTCCATGTAATATCAAACAGTGAGAGCTCTCCCAGAGATTTCCATCTCAATGCTAAGACCCAGCTCCACTCAATGACAGAAAGCTACAGTGCTGGACACCCTATGCCAAACAACTAGCAAGATAGGAACACAGCCCCATCCATTAGCAGAGAGGCTACCTAAAATCATAATAAGTTCACAGACAACCCAAAACACACCACCAGATGTAGACCTACCCACCAGAAAGACAAGATCCAGCCTCATCCACCAGAACACTGGCACCAGTCCTCTCCACCAGGAAGCCTGCACAACCCACTGAACCAACCTTAGACACTGAGGGCAGACACCAAAAACAACGGGAACTATGAAGCAGCAGCCGGTGAAAAGGAGACCCCAAACACAGTAAGTGAAGCAAAATGAGAAGACAGAGAAATATGCAGGAGATGAAGGAGCAAGGGAAAAACCCACCAGACCAAACAAATGAAGAGGAAATAGGCAGTCTACCTGAAAAAGAATTCAGAGTAATGATAGTAAAGATGATCCAAAATCTTGGAAAAAGAATGGAGAAAATAAGGAAACGTTTAACAAGGACCTAGAAGAACTAAAGAGCAAACAAACAATGATGAACAACACAATAAATGAAATTAAAAATTCTCTAGAAGGAATCAATAGCAGAATAACTGAGGCAGAAGAACGGATAAGTGACCTGGAAGATAAAATAGTGGAAATAACTACTGCAGAGCAGAATGAGGAAAAAAGAATGAAAAGAATTGAGGACATTCTCAGAGACATCTGGGACAACCTTAAATGCACCAACATTCAAATTATAGGGGTCCCACAAGAAGAAGAGAAAAAGGAAGGGACTGAGAAAATATTTGAAGAGATTATAGTTCCCTCATATGGAAAAGGAAGTAGTCACTCAAGTCCAGGAAGCACAGAGAGTCCCATACAAGATAAATCCAAGGAGAAACATGCCAAGACACATATTAATTAAACTATCAAAAATTAAATACAAAGAAAAAATATCAAAAGCCTCAAGGGGAAAACAACAAATAACATACAAGGGAATTCCCATAAGGTTAACAGCTAATCTTTCAGCAGAAACTCTGCAAGCCAGAAGGGAGTGGGAGGACATATTTAAAGTGATGAAAGGGAAGAACCTACAACCAAGATTACTCTACTCAGCAAGGATCTCATTCAGATTTGACAGAGAAACTAAAACCTTTACAGACAAGCAAAAGCTAAGAGAATTCAGCACCACCAAACTAGCTTTACAACAAATGCTAAAGGAACTTCTCTAGGCAGGAAACGCAGGGGAAGGAAAACCTACAATAACAAACCCAAAACAATTAAGAAAATGGTAATAGAAACATACATATCGATAATTACCTTAAGTGTAAATGGATTAAATGCTCCAACCAAAAGACATAGACTGGCTGAATGGATACAAAAACAGGACCCGTATATATGCTGTCTACAAGAGACCCACTTCAGACAATAAAAATAAAGTTAAAAATGAGAAAAATAAAAAGTGACTTTGAAGAGATTTTTTTTAATCTGGAAACTAAAAGGAAGTAAATATTATAATGATCAGATAACTTTCAAGGTGGGCTTTCAAATTTGTGTACTGTTTCAAAAGAGAAATGGAGAATTGGATGAGAGAGCACTGCAGTCAGAGAAAACAGCATGAAATCTTGAGAAAAATGTGTAAAAGTAAGAAACATCTTCAGAAAGAGCAAGTCATAAAGTGTTATTTTAGAGTGAGCAAATGTAGAGGAATGGTAGTATATAAAGCCAGAAAAGTAGTTTAGAATCATTTTGTAGAGGAATTTAATTGACAGAATTTAACTGATTAACTCTACAAATAGTTTTTTTGGGGCTACAATTCCAGAGACCATATTACACACTAAAAATCCATACTTCACATTATAAGAAACACCAGGTCTTGAGACTATATAGAGTGAAGGAAAATAGGAACAAATGACATAATTACATAAAAATATCTGAAACTACAATTATATGATTCTGAAGGCTGTGATAGACAATTGCACAGTTCTAGAAAATACATGATAGGAAATATGACTTCATCAGATGGATTAATGAAGAATTCCCTGAAGAAAAAAAAAAATGAGTTCAGAGGGCAGAGGTGAAAGGAGGACAAAAGAGTATTACATGCATGTGAGAAAGTTTGTATGAAATGTAAGGCCAGTGTGGCTGCAGTACAGGGAGCCACGTGTTCTCCAGTTGTAGGGGAAATAGGAAACACAAGACAGTCCCAGATGTTGCAGGGTTTGTAAAAGTCAGTTTGTTCATTATCCTAAAAGTAATGGGTAATTATTTAAGTGAATAATAAGAGAAAATGTTGTTTTATTATTATCAGAACTAAAACACTCACTGTTGAGTGAAGAAAAGTTGGAGGGACAAAAGGGTTGGAAGGAAGGAGATGAAAATGTTGCTACAGTGGACCAGTTGAGAGCTAATGATTGCTCCAAATGAGTGCTTTGGAGATAGATATCTTTGTACTAATTTAAGAAATATTTAAGATGTAAAATGGAAAGTACATTGTGGAGAATTAGAAATTAAATGGACAGAGTTATCCAAGGTTACTCTTTGTCGCTGGATTGTGATATTTAGTTGAATAATGGTTTTATTCACAGTGATAGAGAATTTAGGCAAGCCTGGGAAATAAAATTCTTTAAAGGGGGGAGACTACAAACTCATTTTAAGTACCTATGGGGTTCCTTTGAAGTAGATGTCAAAGCAATGATGCAGATTTACAATTTCAAAGAGTGAGGCTAGACTGGATTATTGATGTTGGAGCAGTAATGGGGCTTTGCTAGGGAGCAATGAAAAAATAATGCACCCCAAAATACTGACCAAGTAGCATGGGATAAGACTGAAAGGAGATTAAGAAAGAATAAATGAGTGCTAAGAGAAAGCCTAGAGTGTGACATCACGGAACTGTTTTAAGAAAGAGGGCAGCAAATGCTGAGACAGCAAGTAAAAGGATATTGACCACTAGCTTTCCAGGTGGAGAAATCAATGAAGATTTTAGAAGTGTTATTGCAGAGAGTTTATGGAAAGAAAACAGATTTTTCTGGGTTAAAGAGAGAAAGGTAGTGAGGAAATAGAGCCAGTGTTCAAAGGTAAATATTTTAAGAAATGGTTTGTACAGGTAGGTGACAGGACCACAGTTGAAGAAGCATATAATTAAATTGAGGGATTAAAAAAAAATGGAATACTGAATATATTCTATGGAAAAATGCAGTCGAAGAGAAATGGGATTATACTACCTTTGGTACCTGGCATAAATCATTGATTTTTTCCTAATAAAATGACAAGATAGAAAACTTTATTTCTTGAAAATTAATACAACTAAGGTAAAATGATGACTTGAAGCTAAGTCCCTCTTGAAGGAGATAAGAAAAAAATGCAAAGCCTGATATAAACATGTATAACTGAACTTTTGGACTTGATGTACATTAATGGCAGAGAGATTGGAATAGAAAAATAAGGAAACTGATGTGATAGTTCTGAAAAGGTAGAATCTATTGCAACTGGTAAATAGTTTTACCAAGAAATTAGAGCTACTTATGGTGAACCATAGGCAGATGTCTAGGATATAATTATTGGGTTCTGAAAGCATCTGAGGAAATGATTTACAGGAAGGATGAGGTATTTCCTCCACATTGCTAAGTCCAATGATCAGTTTCCTAACTTCATTTTGCTTGACCTGGTAACGCCATTTAGTAAAGGTTATCAGTCCCTTAAAATTCTTTCTTCATTTGGCTTTAAGAAGACAAACATTCCTGATTTTGTCCAAAAGTATTGTAATTATTTTTTTTTTTTTTTTTTTTTTTTGCGGTACTCGGGCCTCTCACTGCCGTGGCCTCTCTTGCGGAGCACAGGCTCCGGACGCGCAGGCCCAGCGGCCATGGCTCACGGGCGCAGCCGCTCCGCGGCATGTGGAATTTCCCGGACAGGGGCACGAACCCGTGTCCCCAGCATCGGCAGGCAGACTCTCAACCACTGCGCCTCCAGGGAAGCCCTGGAATTCTTCTTTGATTTCTTGGAAAAAATCTGGAGAGATCCACGGATCAGTTCTTGGAATTCTTCATTTTACTGATTTTCTGCATGATATTTTCCATTAAATAGCTTGAGGTGCTTTTAATAGGCTAGCAAGTCCTACATTTTTATCTCAGTCCTGAACTCTAATAATATATCTTTAACACTATTTGACTTCTTTGCTTGGATCTCAAGTAGGTCTTTCAAAATTAACAGGACCCAAACCCATATCCTAATTGGAGCTCCTCCAGTAAGAGCCTGCTAATCTTGCAATCTCTCTCTCTTAAATTAATAAGTACCCTTATTAATTTTTCTTGTTCTTCAGGCCATGATCTGGAAGTTGTTAGCCACACCTCACATCCATTCCATCAACATACGTTGTTGGCTCATTGTTCAGAATATATTCTATATCTGAACACTTCTCACTGTTGCTACTGCCACAAAGCGTCTTCCTAACTTCTCCTATTATTACTGTTCTTCAGACACACAGGATTCCATGCTCTTTTTGGTATAAATTAAGCATGCTTATACTTTAGAACCTTTAAATTGGCTAATCTGTCTGCTTGCAATATCCTTTTTCATCATATCTGCATAGCTTGCTCTCTCATCTTTAAGTCTCTACACAAATATACTTTTAAACAAAATTCTCCCTGAATACCATTATAAAAGAGATTACACCTCACTCCCACACTTTCTATAACTTTCCCATGCTTTATTTTTCCACATGGTAGTATACCATGCAGTGTACAGTTTAATTTTCACTAGGTTATTTATTTATTGGTTACCTCTGGCTTGAGCAGTACTATCCAATGGAACTTTCTGCATTATGGAAATACTCTGTATCTGGCCTTTCCAAATTGGAAGCTGCTATCTACCACGTGTGAATTTTGATAACATGAAATATAGATAGAGTGACTAAGAAAATGAATCATGATTTTATTTAACTTACTTTAAGTTGTAATTTAAATAGCCACACATGGCTAGTGGCTATCATCTTAGACAGTACAAAGCTAAAATGTTAAACTGTAATGGCAAGGATTGTTCTCTGTTTTCTCTACTTCTTTCATTATTCTGTATAGGCTGTCTAAAGCACAGTAAGTGCCCAATACATACATGCGTTAATGAATGAATGAAAGTAGAAGTCCAATAGTTAGTTGATAATATTGTTTGGATCATGGAAGACCAATAATTAATTAAGATAAAACTGGAAGTTCATTAAAGAGATTTTTTAAAATTTGAATTTAGAAAGAAAATAAAGAATAAGCAAACCGTGATATTTCAAAAAGATATTTCAAGGAGAGATTTGCAATTAAATATTATAAAGATTTTGAGGAGAATGAAAAGCATGAAAATAACGTCCTTGAAATTTGAAAAAATGGTAGTCATAAGTAATTACAGATAGAGAAGAATCAGTGCTTTGGTGAAGGAATGTCAAGAAGCTTACCCAGGCTTCAGAGTTTAGGGTGGGGTTGGACTAGAGAGAATCGGGTAAATTAGGCAAATTGGCACATTAGCCATTTATTAAAGACTAGAAGAAAAAGATAAGTTATAACAGTGGAGAAATACTTTAGTTTGTATTTGTTTGTTTTTGGTTTAATAACAATTGACCAGTTGTTTTGTGACCGTTGGTACAAAAACAATGAGAGATATTTTAAGAAGCAGAACATAATTGGTAGACTAGGCTCTTAGAGGAGATGCCTTTGGATTGACTCAGGTTAATACAGATTTTAATTGGAAAGAAAAAGATTCTCTCTCTGCTTCTCTCTCTTTCTTTCTCTCTCTCTGCTTCTCTCTCTCTCTCTGGAGGAAGAAAGGAAATGTTAGAGAAGAGATAAGCAGAAAGTTTAAGGTTAAGAAATGTCTTTTCAGTATTTCCAAATCATAACAGAATGGAGGAAAAGTACTTAGTTAAGCAGAGGATAGCACTGCTCTGGAAGATACGATAGGAATTAATAAAGTGTTGTTGAGCAACAATGCAGGTCCAGCTGAGGTTAGAAAACATGAACAAATCATGTTTTCGCGAATATTGCCAATCATATTTGACAGCTCTGGTGTTAGAAGACACAGAAAGGCAGGGAAAAACAAGAGAAGTTTTAACGCTGCAATTTCATATATAATGTTAAAAAATTCATCTGTGGCAAGATGACAAAGAATCAGGAATCCAGTACATAGCAAGAAAGATAAATATGTTATGATGATTGAACTTTCTGGAAGAGGTGGTATATCATAATATAACATGCCTGAAAGACCTTCCCAAAGTGCTGCAGTGTAAAACAAGACATATTATAGCTACATTTATTCCTGTCCATTGACAGATTTAAATGTGGAAGTAAATTTAGCTATTGCACCTGTAACGTAATTGCCTTAAATTAAAAAAAAATGAATATCTATAATAATACTGATTACAATAAGGTATTAACTTGCTAATATATATTTCACACTGTCTACAATGACATAGAATTTTTAGATACTATCTATCTCTTCCATTATTAAATTTTTCAGGGCATTGAGAACAGTTTCTTATTCAGAGAATAAATTCCTTTCCTTAATCAGTGACTATAATTTAATTTCTCGTACTAATTTTCACATATTAGAATGTAAACTTCACCCTTTAACCCCAGACTGCATTCTGTGCACATTTGAGAGCATCTTCCTGGTGTTTGAACTCCTCTGCCTGTCCTGAGTGTGTGCCTGCTGTCAGCTGCAGGACCTGGCTTAATCCTCGCTTTAGCTTTGGAGGGTTGTTCTGGCTGTTTATAGTCCAGTCCTTCTGACTGTGACACTTAAGGCTAAGTTTAAGTTAAAAAAATTTACTCAGGTAGTTTGTGGTAGCAACAAGATTAGCATCATGACCTCTGTACTGCTGTCTGATGTACTCTTTTTGAATTTCTCTGCATTCAAAATGGTAAATCTCAGCTTTCTGATTTGACATTTCAGACCACTCAGGAACTCTTCCCTACATAGATTGGTGCTTTTTACTTCCCAGCATAAAATTATCAGGCCAGTTTGAATGCTTTCTTCCTGGGTCTCATATGTTCTTCCTTCTTGGTTCACGAATTAATTTTGCTGCAACCCATCTGCAATGGACTGAATGCTTCTGTCCTCTGTGCCGCCACACCCACAATTCATATGTTGAAATCCTAACCTTCATTGTCATGGTATTAGGAGGTGGGGTCTTTGGGAGGTGATGAGAGTTAGATGAAGTCATGAAGATGGAGTTCTCATGAATGAAATTAGTGTCCTTATAAAAGAAAAATGATAGAGGTCCCGGGGCTCCTTCTGCCACATGAGGTTACAGTGTGAAGAGGGCTGTCAATGAGGAAGTGGGTCCTCACCAGACACCAGATCTGTTGATGTCTTGATATTGGACTTACTAGCCTCCAGAACTGTGAGAAATGAAAGTTTGTTATTTATAAGCTATGCTGTTTACAGTATTTTTTTTTTATAGAAGCCTGAATGCACTTCAGTTAGCCAGCCCAAAGCAAGATCTTACTGATATATTTTTTAATGTTTGCATATCTGAACATGTCTTTATTCCACTTTCATGTTTGATTTGTGGTTTGGTTGGATGCCTGTTTTAAATTCTGTTAACTTTGTTATTTGAGAACACTCTTTCCATATTCAGTGTTCTGGATGGGAGTTTGGTGCCCATCTTTATTGTCCCTGATTTATGACATGTTTATTTGACTTTATTTCCTACCATCTATTTAATTTTTTTCCTCAAGTTTTCAAGATCTTATTTAAATTTAAAAGAGTTTTTAATTTTATTGGTTTTGGTCACAGATGCCTTTTTTTAATAGGTGCAATTTCTTCTTGAAGAAGGCTTCCTTCATCAGTTGGTAAAAACAATATGTGTCTATAATTGATTTAAATTAATTTCTGGGGAACCATGATGTGTAATGACATTGCCACTTTTGCTGATTGCCACTTTTGCTGACTGGAATTTTGTTTTAATTACTTGGACAGTTCTGGGTAGACAAAAAGAGTCTGGCAAAAGATAACTAAGAAATAGATACCTAGAAACTAATTAGATGTTGGTAAATTCCTCATCCTTTCTATACATTGGTTTAATTTCTATATATACTCTATACACTCTCTTAGTCCATTCAGGGTGCTGTAACAAAATACCATAGACTGGGTGGCATATAAAAAACATAAACTTATTTCTCACAGTTCTGGAAGCTGGAAATCCAAATCAGAGTGCGAGCATGGTCAAGTTCTGGTAAGGGCGCTCTTTCAAGTGGCAGACTGCTGACTTCTTGTATCCTCACAGGGTGAACAGCAGAGAGCAGTAACCTCTCTGGTGGCTCCTATAAAGCCATTAACCCTGTCACCTCCCAAAGGCCCCACCTCCTGACACCATAACACTGTGGGCGTGGGGTTTCAGCATATGAATTTAGGAGGAACAATAACCCACACATGAAAGAGAGCAAGGAGAAAGAGATTTCTGGACATTGGAAAAGATCAGTAGAGAAAAATGAGAGCCATAGATTTTGAATATATTTATTTTTCTATAACTAGACTCTATGCAATCACTGCTTCATTCTAGAAAAACTTGTTTGATTAGTCATTTTGTCATAAAACTTTTGAATCCTGTTTATAGCAACTCATTCTGTTATATCCATCCCCTAATACAACTCTATTTATACAAATGAGACCTTTATTTGCTATATTGCCTTGGGCTTACCTTCAAATGTTCTCTTTCTTTATAATTTTGTTTCCAAAATTTCATACCTTATGTTTCAAAGGGGAAGTTGCAGGCTTGAAGCTGTATTCTGATTTATGATTTATATTTTATTGCTTTGTTATCTATCCCTCAAAAGTAAAAACATGCTATATAATTGTGAGAATGTGTACATGGATGCATTTAATTTTGGTGCTGTGTGTTTCCTATAGCACCCAAATTAAACACACACATTGTTAGAAGATATTTAAAAAGAAAGAATATAATTATATGACATCCTTTAGATTTCCAGAAACTCACAATTCTTCTGGAATGATTATGAGTTTATTTCCAAAAATTACTTTTTTAATTTTGCTTGCTGCTCAAGGAAATTTTGGATATTGGCCTTATTAGTATATATATTTTTTTCTATCAGAAAAAATGAGATTAATGAAATGTAATGATTTGCTAGCTTGGTGTTGGAAGGTTCTATTTGTCCCATTAGAAGAGAGAAGTTACACATTTACAACAAGATAGTAAAATGATATCATGTAATATTTTGTGAAATCTTACATTTTTAAATGACTGTCCAGGAAATATGTTCTGGTTATTTTACATTTACTGCTACATTTCTCATTTCTTTCCCTGGCCCTGAGGTCAGTCCAGGAGGCTGACCTTAACAGAATCATTATCTAAGTCTCCATTGTCATCTTGCTTTCAGTGGGCTTGGGAGGAGAGACAGGTTGGGTCCATATTCTTGTTCTTACCTCAGTCAGCACCATTCTACACACAATGTCCATTATTCAAAAAAAATGAAAAAAAAACAAGGAAAATAATCCAATGTCTAGAAACAAAAATTCATCATTCATCTAGTTTAGATCTTGTATATATCAGACATTAATTTTTAATAAAATAAAAAGAATGATATGTTAAAAGCTCAAGTAAGAAAGGCTGGCAGCATGCACAAAAAAAAATGGAAATTTTAGCAGAGAAATGAAACTGTGAGAAATATTTAAAGAAAATGGTAGAAATAAAAAACACACTAAGTCAAAAATCACTGAGAAATTTTCCCACTTGAGACAGAGAGCTGGTCTGCCTAAGAGTGAGACTGCACCAGCACAGCTGAGAACATGCACACCACCCACCATCACCATATATTTAATACATTAACATGAAATAAAATAGATTTTAAGCCAAGAATTATTGCTAAAAATAATCAGGGATATTTCACAATAAAAATGATCAAAACAGAAGAAATACATGAAAGAATATATAACCTTAAGATAGGGCTCAAAATCGCTGAAGAAAAATCTAATAGAACTAAATGTAGAAACACATATTTTTAAATTATTATTTGGAGAGAGATGAAGATTTTCACGCACTTCTAGCTGAGAAAAATGACACATTTTTGTATAATATCAGTAAGGGTGTTTTTTTTTTGAACCCTCATACCACTTTGAATCTTTCAGCACTTAGCAAATAGTAAGGGTGTTTTATTAGCCAGCCGCCATGACTACCTCCCATGGCTCCAACCTCCCTATATTCACAGTCTCGTATATTCCCCTCTAATATTTTATCAGAAATGATCTGCATGACCAATAGCATATGCAGAAGTAATGTTACTTCACACTGTAATCAATTCAAATGTCACTCGACTAGTGTATGGCTATTAAAGGCTGTATCTCTCTCTCTCTTTCTCTCTCTCTCTCTCTGATTTTATTAATGGCCAAGCATCAACAAACTAATTTTAAAATGAGTGAATTTTATTCTATGTAAATTATATCTAAATAAGCTGTTAAATGTCACTAATTTTAAAAATAAATTAGACTACACTAAATTTAAGAATTTCTATTTACCAAAATACAGAATTAAAGTAGTGACAGTATAAGACAATTCACAGATGGTGGAAGATTTCCCAGTATCTATATCCGAAACAGATATATATCCAGAACAAGGTAAATTGTTCATACAAATCATTAAGAAAAAATAGTATCAACTTAATAAACAAGATGCATTAGTAAAATAATAAGAAATGAACAAAACCCAGAATATTTAAATGTTCATTTAGTGAAATATATTTGGCATCATTAGTCATCAAGGATAATAAGTTTACGACTACAATATTATCCTACCACACTCTCCCAACAAAACATCTAAGATTAAAAGGGTAGAAAGTACTGATGTTATGAAAGATGTAGAACAACTTGAAGTCTCATAAATTCCTGGTGAAAGTAAACATTTGAACAACTTTTTTGGAAAACTCTTTTTCAGAATTTCTAAAACTTTTGAGCAAAAGAAATCAGACACATATCACATGACATAATTTTTATAAATTTCAAAGATAAGCAAGTGAATCTATGGTGATAAATCTCGGGGAGAATAATAAAAAGGTGCATGAAAGAATTGTGGATCACAGAAGTGGTGTGTATCTTGAGGAGCATAGTGATTTTCTGAGTATATAAAATTGTAATACATCATCAAGCTCAAAAATATGTTTTACTCAACAATAACAAAGTAAGTAAACATTTTATTTTAAAAGACTAAATATAGGTTCAAGAAAATTACTCTATATAAGAAAACACATTTTATCCAATTTTGTACTTTCCTCAAAATGAAGAATAAAGTGAGTAAAAAAGGAAAAGGAAATTTTTTTCTTTTTTAAAAAATTGTATCCCTGTATACATAACATTCAAATTTGATGAGACAATATTTATATCAGGTACATTCTGAAAATGGATATTTAATTATTGGATTACAACTTTCATTTATGATATAGTCATATTAAAATTTGAGAGAAGTAAAAATTGAGAGTAAAATAGAAATGTATTTTAAGTGTAGTTATAAGTCCAGTTTATTATAGAGTGTATCAAAATTAATATCATGTTAGAAGAAATTCTGACACTGAGCCAGGAAATCATTAAGATTTTTTCTGTATTCTCTGGTATTCACTTGCTTTGATTAAAAGCTGTTAATTTATAGTCATTTCCTTTAATTAGATTTACATACTACATCCATTATTTTAAGATGTTTTTTTTTCTGCATCTGATCATTCTTAAAGAAATATTTTTATTACAGTTACTTCTTAGAAATATAACGTAAATTATTGAAAAAGCCCTTGCTTCTAAATGTTTCCTAGAATCAATATTTATATCATAATCATGGTGTCATCCAAGTAAATTAAAGATACATAAAAATTGCCTCTTAATCCAACAAAAATTGTAAATTTTGTTCTGAGAGACGTGATCCCTACTTTGAATCTTTGGGAAATATTTAGAAATAAAAACAAGGTGAAGAACAGAAGAATGCTTTTTCAACCTTAATGCCACATTTTTCTTATGATCAGTAAAGTAAACATATTAAGTGGTTGAAGCTATCAATCAATTAAATAAATATGTTAATAAAATGACTCATTAAAGAAATGCATAATAGACATTTTTAATTGATACAAGATTAATAAATGTATTTATAGAATAATTTCTGATTAAATGATTTTATTGGACAATAAGAAAGCCTATTCATGATACAGAAGCTTGAAACATTTCAATAAATTATAAGATTCATTTTTGTAATCCCACAGTTGGCTTCTTTCTCTTCTATTCTTTCAATTCAATACAAATTTTGACTTTGTAAGCAATATGAACCTTAGATAGATTGATATTATGAAACACTATATTCAAGGAAGGACTAAGCAGTATAATGCTGTAGTCCCTTTTTTTTAAAATTTTTTTGGATTCTTTGTGACAGATAAAAGAAAAGTATTACAGGTGCAGGTGAATAATAGCCTGTCAGAATGAACAAGGAAATGCTTGTAAAGCTGTGCTTTTATTTGAATTATTTATATAAAAAAGGAAAAATGAATTTCTCACAAATAATTTAACACATGGCGCAAAATATGCTGCAATTTCTTTAACTAGAGCTCTGTATAGACAAGTAGGCTCTGTTATTGCGTTATTTACAATATGAAAGGAGTAAAAACACACTTGTACTTCAGAAATTCTTCAAAGAATAAAATTGGGGTGCAAAACTTATACAAACCTCATTGTGAGAAAGGGTAAGAGCATTTCTGTCAACTCCAAATTATCTTCAAGGGACAATCGAATTACACATACCTGTTATTACTAGATTACAGATTACAATTTATTTTCCGCACGTGATGGGGATGAAGTGGTTCAGAACAAGAGGAGGCAAAGCCCTAAACCACAGGGCTTAGGCTGCAGTACATGTGAGGCATTGCCTTGGGAAATATTATGAAAGACCTGACAGGAGAACCATTTTCCAGCTATGACATTGCTAAATGTGTGAGCCATTTTGGATGTGTAAATACTTTTTTTTTTTTTAACATCTTTATTGGAGTATAATTGCTTTACAATGATGTGTTAGTTTCTGCTTTATAACAAAGTGCATCAGTTATACATATACATATGTTCCCATATCTCTTCCCCTTTGCGTCTCCCTCCCTCCCACCCTCCCTATCCCACCCGTCTAGGTGGTCACAAAGCACCGAGCTGATCTCCCTGTGCTATGCGGCTGCTTCCCACTAGCTATCTATTTTACATTTGGTAGTGTTTATATGTCCATGCCACTCTCTCACTTTGTCACAGCTTACCCTTCCCCCTCCCCATATCTTAAGGGAAAAAAAAAATGTCATGAAGAACCTAGGGGTAAGATGGGAATAAAGACACAGACCTACTAGAGAATGGACTTGTGTAGTTACTTTTTAGAGTTATTTTAGGCACAAGATATGTAAAATAGTTATACAGCAATAAAATTTATCTCTTTTATTTCTTCCTTTCTTCAAGCCTGTAATGAATATCCATGGAATTTATATTTCAAATTTCTGGAAATATAATAATGAACATTGGTGATTTACCAGTATACTTATCTTTTGTGGATAAATATTATAATGTGCCTTTAAGGTGTATTCTATCCACTCACACTCTAACTGTACAGATTTAGACATTTTTTTCCATAATTCTAGCTTCTAAATACCCTATGCATAAAAATTATTTTTCATACTTGAGTAATGAATAGAACTATATGAATATGTGAATTAATTCTTTTCTAGGCATTTCCTCTCTGGAAATTGAGAATCGAGAGTAGACTGTGACTGAAGGATGTACAGGTCTCATGTGCTTTTAAAATTACAATAAAGAGGGGGCTTCCCTAGTGGCTCAGTGGTTGGGAGTCCGCTTGCCAATGCAAGGGACACGGGTTCGTGCCCCGGTCCGGGAAGATCCCACATGCCACGGAGCGGCTGGGCCCGTGAGCCATGGCCGCTGAGCCTGCGCGTCTGGAGCCTGTGCTCCGCAACGGGAGAGGCCACGACAGTGAGAGGCCCGCGTATCGCAAAAAAAAAATTACAATAAAGAAAGGCTATACATTGGCCTTGAAAAATTACTATATAGTTATAGCCATTGTTTCAATTAAATAAATCATATATTAGAGATTGTGCATTCTATATCAATTCAGTCCATAGCTCTACTTGCGTTCACAGTTTACTGATATAATTAATAGATCGCGACAGAGAGGCTTCCTAGCAAAGTTCTTAGACTTCATTAGATCACAAACCACTTTGAGTATCTGAATAGACCATTGAGCCATCCTCCTAATAAATGCAGTGATATATACATCTGATCATATATGCAATTTCCACTGTTTTACAAAATTCTGTATAAAAAGTCTCCATCAGTCAGGGTTCTCCAGGAAAAGATAAATAATAATTATAGATAGATAGACAGATAGGTAGATTTTAAGGAAGTGGATCAGCTGGCAAGATCCAAAACCTCAAGGTAGGCCAGCAGGCTGGAGACCCAGGAGAGCTGATGTTGCAGTTCATGTCTGAAAGCCATTAGAATTTCCTTTTGCTTGATGGAGATCAGGTTTTTTGTTCTACTCAGGCCCTCAACTGATTGGATGATGCTCACCTACATCATGCAGGGTAATTTACTTTACTTGATTTCTCTGATTAAATGTTAATTCCATCCAAAAATAGCCTTACAAAAACATCCAGAATAATGTTTGACCAAATATCTGGGCAGCAACTCAAGTTGATACATCAAATTAATGATCATGGGCTTTCCTGGTGGCGCAGTGGTTGAGAGTCCACCTGCCGGTGCAGGGGACACGGGTTCGTGCCCCGGTCTGGGAAGATCCCACATGCTGCGGAGCGGCTGGGCCCGTGAGCCATGGCCGCTGAGCCTGCGCGTCCGGAGCCTGTGCTCCGCAACGGGAGAGACCACAACAGTGAGAGGCCCGCGTACCTCAAAAAAAATAAATAAATAAATAATGTTCATTAAGTCCACCCATTGTCCAGTTGTCACCCATATGCATTTTTAAACCGTATTTAATCACCACATAAAGACAACAATACAGTCATACTTTGCCTAACATGGTAAAACTATCCTGCACACAACCAAAAGCATACTAACAATATTTAAATATTATGATATGAAGTCAATACATCTTATGTTACATGATAAGGGGAAAAGAGATGAAAGAGAACAAAGATATTTGCTTAATATATACAAACAAATATACTAGTAATAGAATAAGGAAGAAATACTCATGACAGTTACACTCCTCATTTCTGCAGCTGGTCATATGGTTATAACTGATATTTATAACTACATTTTTCTACTGTCCGTTTTGTATTCCCCTTGCCCTCAAGAAGCACATCAACTGGTTGTGCTATGTAACCCTAGACAGCCAGCCCTTTACTCAAAAAAGGATATCTCCCAGTTAAGTATAAGAATTAAATGGGATAATGAATGTAAGGCACATTAAGAGAAGTGTTTCATGTTCTCATTCAGCCTCCAGAGTAGTTGTAAAGTTAAGCATTAAACACATAAACACACACATATATATATATATATATAACTACATAATTAAAATGTTCTTGATAAAAATAAAATGAAGTGTCTAATTAAATAGAGAGTTAGAGAAATTTTTCTGAGTAAGTAACACTTAAGAAGAAATGAGTTGAATGGGAATTAGGTAAAGAGTTAGGAAGAAAACCATTACAAATAAAGTGAACCATATATTAGGTCCTAATGCAGAAAAGAGCCTAACACATTTGAGGAACTGAAACGTGTGTGTGTGTGTGTGTGTGTGTGTGTGTGTGTGTGTGTGTGTATCTTGTGAGAGGCACAAGACCAAAATGATGCCATAAGTTAGGATAACACTAGCTGGTTGTGATGGTTAACTATATGTGCCATATTGGCTAGGTTACAGTCCCCAGTATTTAATCAAAGCCATATTTGCATTTTGCTGAGGAGGTATTTTGTAGATACGGTCAGTATGTACAATTGGTATCTTCAGAATAATACCTTGCCTTATGTTATTATAGTGTGCTGAGGTACAAATGTAGAAGCGTTCTGTTTACTACTTTTAAAATATATAATATCTAAACAAAAGTGTGCTGAATTGGGAAAGGGTATAAGTTGCTAATCTTAAGAATTAGAAATTTCCACAACTATTTTTATGTTTACATTTAACATTTATACTAATGCTAAACCTATTTATAGAAAAAAAAGTTATGCTCTTAAGTATAGCACATCCTCAGTAGTCCTGGAGGTTATAATCACTCTTACTTTTCCTAAACCTGGAGAAATGTCCAGAGCTTTAGCAGTTCCTATATTTTATGGGTGTGGAAGACACTGTTCAAAATGTATTATCCTCACTTGGTCTCACTTTGTTCCAGGGCAGTGGAATTCCATTTTACTCCGGAAAGACAAGAGACACCTAGACCTTAATCTTAGATCTTAGAGAAATAAAGCCCTACGAGAGTCCTTGGGGATGTATCATGATTAGCTGAAGCCAATAATAATAATCCCATTCTACATTTACAGTGGTTAGTCTAATGGTGTATTTATAATTCAGTGCTACTAATGAGGAGAAATCAGTTTTATTAGCTATTGAAAAAAATACTTACCAAGGCAAATATTTGAAAGCAATTATCTTTATACTCTGCCCTTCATTACTACTATATACACTAAAGTGAAGGTTTGAAGCCAGTATTTTCTGAGGAATGGGTCAAAAGAATAACATGGATGTGATTGTTGAGTGACTGAACCAACAGTGTAATCGTCCTCCAGATATGTTAAAGGGAGAATACATCTTCTTATGATTGTGACACTTTCAGCTCTTTATCAAAAGTTCAAAAAATTAATAAACTTTTATATTGGTGCTGACAAAGGGAAAAACGTTGATTCAGAAACTGTCTAATCCATTTTTCAGAATTATAAACTTTGATGACTAAGCAAAAATAATAAAGATGAGTTCTTGGTCTCAAGCTGTGTTTTTAGGGATATGTCGGGAGAAAAACTGCCCAGTGTATTTAAGCTATTCACATATCATCTTTAGTCAGAATTTTACTAAATGGGTTTGTTTTGTGGAGCGAACACATTGTTATGCCAGAAAAAGTTGTAAAAATTTTGGCTTCACTACATGAAGCTGATTAGGGAACTTTTCACTTGCAAGTATCAGCTAGAAGTCTTGCCTGGCAATGTGGAAGCTAGCCATAAAAAACTAAAGCATATAAAGTACATTGTAGGCAGCATGCCCTGACAAAAGCAGCTAATTTTCTCGTGGAAAAAGATCAAGATTCCTTGGTTAGAGGGCATGTTAATTATTTGGGACCATATCATGCAGAGATAATTGAGTCCTTCACAAAATGACTTCTGTGTTCCATATAAAACCCTGTGGCAGCAGTGATAGTTCCATATCACATAATGAATTGGAACCATATCTAAGTTGTCACTATTGCCCCACATAATTTCAAGTCTGCTTTAAGAACAGCATGACAGATAAGGTAATCCAATGGGAGTTTTTGGTGAAAATTCGACAGCAGCATCCATTATGTATCTTATTGTTCATCATGTCTAGAAAAGCACTTTGATGATAAAGAGCACATCTTCCTGGTTCAGTGCAGTATCCCCAGTGTTTTTAACAAGTGTATCTGATGCATGATAAGTCCTGTTGCATGAATTATTAAGTCAACATAGCATGCCCTATTAAAAAATGTTCTTGGTGTGCTTGTGTAAATAATGAAGTATGTGTGTAAAATATAGATGATTAGTTATAAAACAAAGGGCATATTCTAAGCACTACCCTCCATGACTGTTTTGCTTTATCTTTTTCTAGAACTGTAGAATTGTCTAGATTGGATTTCTTACTCTAAAACAAAACAGAAGCCATTTTATTTTACTTTACTTTAAAGGATATATAAATTGCAAATACAGTACATAGGTAAAGAAAACACATACAGCATATACATGTTAAAACATTAAATAATGTTAGGCAACCAAAGTAAAAATAAACCAGTGGGAATGCATCAAGCTATAAAGCTTCTGCACAGCAAAGAGACCAATGAACAGAGTGAAAAAACCTACAAAAAGGGAGAACATATTTGCATACTGTATATCTGACAATGAGTAAATATTCAAAATATAAAAGGAACTCCTACAACTCAGTAGCAAAAAACTGTATATCACAAACTTGAATAAAAAATGGCCAAAGGACTAGAAAAGATATTTTCCAGGAAAACTTCCAAATTGCCATCAGATTAAAAGATGCTCAGCCTCAGTAATCATCAGGGAAATGCAAATCAAACCACCATGAGATATCACCTCACACATGTTAGGATGGCCATTATTTAAAAAAAAAACAAAAAACAAACTGTTAGGAAGGATAAGGAAAAATTAGAATCCTTGTGCATTGTTGGTGGGAATATAAAGTAATACAGCCCTTATGGAATGCAGTGTGGAGTTTACTTAAAAAGAAAAAAGAGAACTACAACAAGATCTAGCAATCCCACTTCTCAGTATTTATTCAGAAGTATTGAAATCAGAATCTCAAGACATCTGCATTGCCATGTTCACTGTAGCACTATTCACAGTAGCCAAGATATGGAAACAACACAAGGGTCCATTGACAGATGAATGAATAAAGAAAGTGTAGTAGATACATACATTAGTGTATAATTCACCCTTAAAAAAGGGAAATCCTGCAATATGTGACAACGTGAATGAACCTAGAGGACATTATGCTAAGTGAAATAAGTCAGTCACAAAAGGACAAATACGTTATGATTCCATTTATATGAGGTATCTAAAATACTCAAACTCATAGAAGCTGAGACTAGAAAGGTGGTTGCTGGGGGCTATGAGGGGGAAATGGGGAATAGCTATTCAATGAGTATAAAGTTTCACTTGTCCAGGATGAATAAGTTCTCAGAGTCTGCTGAACAACATTAAGCCTATAGTTAACCATACTGTATTGTGCAATTAAAGTGCTAAAAGGGTAGACATCATGTTAAATGTTCTAACTACAATAGGAACCTAACTATACTAAAATTAAAATTGAAAAAATAATGTACATTAAGTTGAATATACAATATTTCATGGAGGTGGATAAGTATGTAAGCATGAAGGATGGAGAGGGCTAAAAGATGACTCTTTGGTTCCTTTATTAAGAGTTGAGTGTATTGTGGCACCAAATGGTAGAATTCTAGAAATGACAAGTCATGGTTTACAAAGTATGACCACTAGACATTTTTGGACTAACACTGAAAGATATTTGCCATCTATCCAAATGTAGATGTCAAAAAGTTACTTAAATTCATTTATTTATTCATTCCTTCATTCTTTCAGAAACTACTATATACATGTATGCATGTATGAATTGATTGATTGATTGATGGCACTGTGTAGACGTCTGGACACCGTCTCAAGCATTGGGGTTAGGGCAAGAATTCATTCAGAGACAAACATCTTTGTCATCCAGAGAGAAAAACTGTTACTTAGGTTGTCAAAGACACAGGAATGAGAATGTTTTGATATGCAAGAAGTTGTAAGCATTGTTGATTATTGCTGAAAATTCAGATAATGTAGGAACCCAAAAGTGCCATTGAATTTAGACGCATATAGGACACTGTTGACCTTGGTCAGAGCAATATATATAAAGAAATGGAGGTGGGGGCTGGATTGTGATTGTCTGGAATTTGAGCACTTTATCCTGGCAGCTATAACTCATAGTTTGCTTTGTTAATTACACTATTGAAGATTAAAATATTTAGTCAAGGAAGCGGAGATACTAGGCTTTCAGTGAGACACGAGAAAGTCCTATTTATTCCTTCAACTTCTTGATAATGTGATATTTGGGTATATGGAGTACTGATTTCTGGCATGGAGAACAGATAAAATATGCAACCAAATACATAAAGTAAGAATCAAAAATGTTGGTCTCTCAAATGCTAGATAAAATGGCACAAACCGCAGCTTGGGTCAAAGTGTCCTAAAAGAGAAAATTATCCACTATATTCTGAAAATTACTTTATAGCAATTGCTTTATTACTCTAGTGCTTCAGTTTCATCTTTTATTACACCAATTAATGAAAAGTCTATATTAATCAATGAGTCAACATTTATTTTGTACAAATAGAACAAGCAATTTCAAGTTTTTTAATATCAAACATCACACTGATTCCTTGATAGTTTTTATTCCAGTTCCTAGCAAAATTAAAAGAAACAAATTTGTTTGGAATTCTGGGTGTCCTGCAGTTATTTTGGTGGACAGTTTTTCTCAGCAAAGAGAGACTATTATTATGTATACATAATTTATATAATTAATTAATTGACATTGATTATATCAATATATATGATATAAATATCTAACATATTGCATATACTTTATTTTATGTGGAAATGTGTATACTATATTAAATATCATGTAACCAATATATGTGTGAAAAAATATGGAATATAATCACCTAGTTTTGACAAAACAATTTATATCTAGTAAAGATAATAACTTTGTGTTTTCTAAAGCAGTTTAAAGTAGAATATAAAAGTGAGTTGGCTAGTTATTTGATTAGTTTGTTCTGTGAAAAGCAGCTATAATTCTAAATTTTCATCTCTCTTAATTTTGTAATGCATGAGTATATGTAGATTGATAGAGCAAATATTTCTCCTGTTTCTATAGTTTATAAGTTATGAATAGTTAGTATATCATGTCTCCTCTATTGGCCTGCAAGTTACATACCTTTTTACAATTATTTGTTTATTCTTTTTATTATTAAACATGTATTTCCAATTTGTCAAGCCCAGTGCTAGTTAGTACATTCCCTTTTTTTCCAGAATAATGCAAGGGCCATGAAAAATTTATATTTAGTTCACCCTATTAAATTAATATGTCATTGTCATTCTGTATTTCAATACTAAATACTTTAATTTCCACAGAATACTGTTAGGCAGCCATAATTAATTTAGATTTACTGACATGGTTTTCATTTCCCTTGCCCTTCATTCCTCCCTGTTGTTTAAACTTGTCGCTATGACATTTTATCTTTGCTAAGTCTGACTTTAGGATTCCCGTTGGTGCTGGATTGCTCTCAAACTGTCACTCAGATTTTGTTTCCATAACACCTCTATTTCAAGATGAGAATTTTTTATTTTATTATTAGTATCAAATAATTCATTTTTAAGATATTGCTGTGCTCTTTTATGTTTCAGACACCTAACAAAATCTTCATTTCATATTTTATCTCCTTTATAACTCCAGTATCTGAAACCCCTACAGGTCTATCTTTATTAACCATTAGTCTTGCTGGTTGTTATTCAAAACTTTATTTCTCCTCATAGGCCCAGTCACTTAGAAAGGGTGTGGAAAGTGCATTTAAAACATGTTTCCAAGTATTGAATACTAATAAGATGTTATTTTCCTTCTGATATAATGTATTTGCTTATTCCAGGCATCTCAGGCCATTAATAAACCAAGGTCATGATATTTTAATTTCAAGAGTTAAAGTAATTCAAATCTAGTTTTTGGAAAATTTGTGCCAGACTCTTTCAGGGTCACAAAATAAAGGTTTGGGGAGTGGTGATTAGCAGATATCCCCTGCATGAACGAGTCTGGGCTCCAAATTTTGTTCTCATATTCCTGTGAGGCTCATAAAGGCACATCTCAGGTTGTCTGCTGCCTCTTTCATAAAAGGCAAATGTACACTGGGGAAAAACAGTTCTAAATGCTAGACTCATCTCAGAATGTATGTTGTTTTCTTCCCTGGGAAGATGGCCTACACATTCTGAGCAATTTTGTTAGCTCTTTGAGGGCTACAAGCAATTTTTAAAATATCTATATTGTCCAGGTTTCTTAATTGCCTTCAGTAGAATTGGTCTCAGTGATCTGATCCACCATTACCAGATATAGAAATCTTACATAATCTTTGTAGGAAAAAAGAATCTGCCATTTGCCTGTATATAATAAAAGAAAAGAAAAGAACTTCAATAAAAATAACTTGAAAAGGAAACGTTCACAGTCTGCTTTTCTTGTAGTTTCTCAAGAGTTTGTCTGCAATTGAACCACTTTATTTCTTTCACAATAGCCAATATAGTGTTTTATATGCAATAGACACATTTGATGAAAATAGGCAAGCTGAAATATCATATGTTGCCAGAGTTTTAAAATCTTTGTGCATTATTAGTATTTTACATGGACAAATTCATCCATTAACTTTCATTAAATGTCATGATTTTTTTAATAAAGAAAATATGTTCAAACTCGAAAGAAGTAAGAACTTTAATAGTTAAATCTGCTTAACTAAATTTCCCATGCAGTTCAAGGAGAAACAATATATATAACAAAATTCTATGTATTTTGGGGGAAGTTCTCGTCACCTAGTAGCAACATAGGCTTCAGAACTATTATATGATTAATATTTCTTTTAAAAAATCAAAGAAAGAAAAAAGTCATTCAAGATTAGATTTATTCTAATTTATTCTGATTACTTCATGAAATTTGTGGCTTGAGGTAAACATATTAGAAAATTTAAAAGGACAATCTCATTTCAAGGTATGTACCCAAAAATAATTAAAAATAGGAATTCAAAGAGATATCTGTAAAACAATGTTCATAGCAATATTGCAGTAAGTCCCCCACATACAAACCTTCAAGTTTTGACATTTCAAAGAGGCAAACATGCGTTCTTGTGTCCAATCAAGTAAGTTAGTTCATGTGTCTGGTGTACATTGTCACATGTGTGCATCCTCTAGTAGTGGCTGTGCTTTTGTGTACTGTACAGTACTGTATAGAGTACAGTATCTTTATTTCAAGCCCAGGATGTCCAGAAGCAAGCATAAAAGCAGCAGTGATGAAGCTGGTACTGCTGAAGAGCCGAAGACATTCATGACGCAGGAAATGGCAAGGGGATTTTCTTTATCTGAGGAGGCACTGTTAGTTTTTGAAGCACTGGACCCAGATGTAGAACGGTACATGAAGATTGCAACAGCCATTCAGAATGCATCCAGTACTACTGTGTCATCTGTGATGAGAAAAAAAGAGCTACTACCCAGACATAATTGGATCATTTTCTGAAAAGGGTAAATAGAATTGAGTCCAGCAGGGAACCAGAATCTGTACCATCAACATCAGGCGTGAGTGAAATTGCAGCTTGCCCTCCATCTCCTATTGCTGACGATCCTTCAGCTCTGCCATCTCCCACCTCCTCTCCCTCCTCCAGTCAGTAACTCTTCTTGCCTGTTCACTCGATGCCAGCCCCTGGATGCCAGCTGTTGTACTGTACTACTGTACTTTTCAAGGTACTGCACTGTAAGGCTAAAAATGTTTTCTTTATTTTTTGTGTTTGTTTTTTATGTATTATTTATGTGAAAAGTATTATAAACTTACTACAGTACAGTACTATATAGCCAATTGTGTTAGTTGGGTACCTAGGCTAACTTTGTTGGACCTATGAACAAATTGGACTCACAAACGCACTCTATGAATGGAACATTTTCATATGTAGGGGACTTACTGTATTCACAATTGCCAAATGTAGAAAAAAACAAATGGCTGTTGATGGATGAGTGGCTAAACAAAAGTTAGTATATAAGTACAATGGAGGGCTTCCCTCATGGCACAGTGGTTAAGAATCCACCTGCCAATTCAGGGGACCCGGGTTCAAGCCCTAGTCCGGGAAGATCCCACATCCCACAGAGCAACTAAGCCCATGTGCCATAACTACTGAGCCTGCTCTCTACAGCCTGCGAGCCACAACTACTGAGCCTGCGTGCCTAGAGCCCGTGCTCCGTAACAAGCGAAGCCACCGCAATGAGAAGCCTCTGCACCACAACGAAGAATAGCTTCCGCTCATCGCAACTAGAGAAAGCCTGTGTGCAGCAATGAAGACCCAACACAGCTAAAAATAAGTAAAGTAAAAATAAATAAATTAAAAACAAACAAAAAGTACAATGGAATATTATTCAGCCTTAAAAATGAACTAAAGTCTAAAATATGCTACAATGTAAATGAGCCTTAAAGATATTATGCTTAGTGAAATAACACAGACGCAAAAGGGAAATATTGTATGATTCCATTTATATAATCATTGGAATATTATCCAGCACTAAAAGAAATGAGCTTTTAAAAGGTTTTTATGAATAAAAAGACATAGAGGAAAGGTAAATGCATATTACTAAGTGAAGAAGCCAATCCTAAAAGGTTACATACTGTATGATTCCAACCATATCTTATTCAGGAAAAGGCAAAACTATCAAAACAATAAAAAGATCAGTGGTTGCCAGGGATTCAATGATGAGAATGAATAGGCAGAGCATAGAGGATTTTTAAGGCAGTGAAAATACTCCCTACAATACCATAATTATTGATATGTCATTATACATTTGTCCAAACACATAGAATATACTATAATACACCAAGAGTGAACTGTAATGTAAACTATGGACTTTGGGTAAATACGATGTTATCAGTGTAGGTTCACCAACTGTAAGGAATGTACCACTGGTGGGGGATGCTGATAACAGTGGAGGCTATGCATGTGCAGGGAAAGGGGGTATATAGGAAATCACCGTACATTCCTCAGTTTTTTTTGTGAGCCTAAACCTGCCCTGAGAAAATGAAGTCAACTACTGAATAAAAAATCTTTTCTCCCCCACTTGGTCTGGGGAGTATAAAAATTTAATTAATTATCCCAACCTGTCTGTTTATAGTGAGGAACGATTTGATTCTAAAGGAAAATAGAAGATACTGGTACCATTAGAAGAACAAATATATATTTTTCCAGTAAAAATGACAGAACTGTACCCTTGACATATAATAGGGGAAAACAAAGACAGTTTCCCTAACATTAAGGAGCTCACAATCAAGTTAATATTTTGTGTAATACCCAATGCATTTGTCTTTATTCATGTTTGCCTAACATATCATTACATTGGAAAATATTCCTTGAAGGTGTATATAATACTTTTTAAAGGAATACACACACACGTGTGTGAGTGTATATATGAGTTTGTGTATGTTTATACTTTTAGCTATGAATTTATCTACAAAAAGATTGATTCAATAATAAAATCTGGGCAATTCAAATTAGCATTTTCCTACTATTGCATGAATCAATATGAAAAGTATTCTTTAGAACATTCAATAAGGAGAATTAGCACAACTGCATTTTCACTTAAAGGAGTAACCATGTAATATATGGCTACCCTTACAGTATTGGTTCATAGCACAAGGTGCCTGGACTAGCAGCATCACTTCCACCTGGGACAGGCAGATTCTCTGGCCTCCCTCCAAACCTACTGAATTAAAATCTCTGGTTAGAGCCCAGCAATCTGCTAATTTTTTTATGGAATACATTTTCAGAAATATTGCTGTCCAGTTTCAAATAAAAGAATAAGTAAATCAAACTGTTCATTATGGAGAGAAATTCAACCTCCATCAATAAATCAATTTCAGAATACAGTTTGTATATTTTATTTGAGAAACAAAGCATTATTTCATCCAGCTGCACTAATGTTACAGAAAAAGATTTAGACACATATCACATTCTTAGATATACTGGAAACTTAACAGCGAATTGTGACTTTCTCTAAAAATAAAAAGGAACTTGAGATATTGATGACAATAAAATAATTTGGGGTAATATATCCACACATAAAAATTACATTTTTTAACTGTATATATTAAATTGCAAGGTTGAAAATTATGGCATATAATAGAAGATGTCATCTTTATGTCTAAAAGTAGAAATTTAAGAAAGTAACTGAATTAAAATATTAATGTTATGCATAATGTTCTTGTAAAAAAAATAAGGGTTACCTAATGGAAAAGACATGAGACTCGTTCTCAGGCACATGGCCAGATGGCTTTTCTTGCTCTGCCACTTACCAGTTTATGAGTTTGAGCAAGTCATCTAACCTATAACCTCTATGTGACTAGACTCTCACTATAACATCATGTAATTAGATGATGCACAGATTTTTATTTAACACAGAATATCTGAGGAGATAGAATTTCAGGTTAAAGAAAGTGATGTCACTGAGAGGCAAGATATACAGGCCAATATCTGGAAGAAGAGATTGCTCTGGATTAGCATCCCTAACACTGTTAGATCTTAGAAAGCTAAAAGCCTGGAAGGGCATAGACAAATAATAAAAAGAAAACAATAAAAAGTAAAGGAGGGAGGGAGGAAGGGAGGATAGACATTTTATATACATAGGCTTGGCCAAAAAGTTCGTTCGGGTTTTCTGTAGCATCTTATACCCAATGTGTGTATGTATATATATATATATATATATATATATATATATATATATATATATATATATATATATATATATATATATTTAAACATATATATATATTTTTAAACATATGTTTAAACATATAACAATTCTTCTGGTTTAAAATGACCTCCAATTAATTTACATTTATGTGGGTGAATATTTAGTCAATTTTAGCTCAAACTGTCTATGAAGACCAATTCTCATGAAAGCATCCGGCTGCAGACTTACGTAGCTACTTAGTGATCTTGGGTCAGCATGTTGCTCTTTGGTGCTCCACTAGTCTCAGGTTTAAGATTATACTATAATCTGGTCCCTAGGTGCCCAGGATCCATGCCCATTAAAACATTATTTGTCTTACCTTGTGCTATTTTTTTTATTTTAATTTTAATTATTTATTTTTGGCTGCATTGGGTCTTCGTTGCTGCGCGAGGGCTTTCTCTAGTTGCGGCGAGCAGGGGCTACTCTTCGTTGCGCGGGCTTCTCATTGCGGAGGCTTCATGTTGCAGAGCATGGGTTCTAGGCACGTGGGCTTCAGTAGTTGTGACACGTGGGCTCAGTAGTTGTGGCTTGTGGGTGCTAGAGCGCAGGCTCACTTATTGTGGTGCACGGGCTTAGTTGCTCCGCGGCATGTGGAATCTTCCCGGACCAGGGATCGAAACTGTGTCCCCTGCTTTGGCAGGCAGATTCTTACCCACTGCACCACCAGGGAACCACAGACCTTTTTTTTTTTTTAATGTCTCTATGCATGTATAATATTTGAGGTCTATACCCATCTGTATGCAATGGCCCTCTGTGATTTTCTTATTCTTACCCTAGGACTTTTCTAGTTAACTGGTTCCTTCACTGTTTCTACATCTCCATGTTGAGGTACCTATTTCATATGCTGGGATGAGTGGGGCCACTACGTTTAATTCATCATTTGTTAAGGCTTCCTAGATTCTCTATTCATCTGCTGCGATCTATTTCCCTAGAGGCTGACATCTTTGAACCATATTCTCTAGATTCCCTTTCCATGTGTTTTTAAGTTGTAATCAGCCAGTGAGTTGCACCAGCAAGAGGTCAGAATGCAAGGGGCAAGGGAGTTTACATAATTCCCCTTTGCCCCACCCTCCCTGTCTAAGCAAGGTTTGGCCAGTGGCTGCATTCTTCTATAGCAGCAGCCCTTCTTGGAAGCTCCATTTTTACATTCTGTTTCCCCTAACTTTTGTCACATGTCTCCCTTCCTTGCACCTTAACCCCATGGTGGTAATGGCTCCCTCTTGTTATTTGTCCCTGGTGCTTCACCTCATTGTTTGGTTCCCTTAGACTTCATGAAATTCCCCAAATTCTCTTTAGTTTTCCCGTTACTTTTTATGAAGAACTTGACTAGACACTTTGTTAGTCATCTGTCAATGCCATCAACCATTTGTGAATTATTATATAAGTCCAATAAGCTCTCTACCTTAATTAGCATGCACTAACTTCAGGTTATATTTCGGGAAAAAGAAGAACTAATCCACATTAATTGGAAAGCCATTCAAACATATGTAACATATTTACCACTCTTGGTTCCTCATAAGGGATTTTCACTTACAGAGAAAGCTAGGGTCACAAGCTCTAAATTCTCCTGGGTCTCATCCTCATCCTCTCTTCTCCTCCCCTAACTACTTCCTCTTTCTATTCTCCTCTTTTATTAATAGAAGATCCTCTATCATATAGTTTTGTAAGCATCAGTCCTCTGCTTCTCTATGACGAATAAGATAAAGGGACTTCAAAAAGGAAAGAAAGAAAGGAAAAACAATCCCAGTGAAAAAGCAAAACATTGTGATTTTTTTTTTAAAAAGATCAGAAGATATGAATTTTGAGATGTAACATTCATAGATGTAATGAAGAATTTATTGTCTTGGCCAGGTCATTACAGGAAAAATTAAAATCACTGTACTCAATAAGATTAAAGAATTACAAGATCAGAGTGTCATATACATGTAAATGTGGCTTACAAAAAGCTAAGAAAAGGAAAATGTGAGCCAGATGCTTAATTTCTCAGAGAAATAGGGATATTGTGTATATTAAAAGAAAGCTTTATTGAAATATAATTCATACTATTTCATACAGTTATACAGATATAATTCATACATACCAAGCAGTTCACCCATTTAAAGTTGTACAGTTCATTTGTTTTATTATATTTATAAATTTGTTCAATCACTATGTTAATTTTAGAATACCTTCATTTCAGGAAACTCCATACCTGTTAGCAATCATTTCCCAACTTCTAGAGTCTCTGTAGCCTAGGCAACCACTAATCTACATGTCTATACATTTGTTTATTCTGTACATTTCATAAAAGCAGGTAGCTTCCATCCTTTACCACCTCAAATAGTCACTATGCAGAATGATATAATTTATACATATCAATTAAAATTTAAAGCATGTAAGTCAAAGAGTGAGAATAGGGATAAGGTAGAGCGTAAGCATAAATGAGGTCATTCATTGAAAATGTTCTAAATGGAATACGTTTTGATTTTCTTATTTCCTTTAGAATAGATTTGGGTTATGTTATTAGTAGTTCCAATAGCTCAGTCATGTTTTTATTTAGATGCTATTTTTCCATATTCTTTCACTTCTGCCATTTAATTTCATATATATCCATATGACTTGCATATTATGTGTGTATATATATATAATCTTATTTGGATGATTTATGTTTCTTACTCATAAAGTCTGGCATAGAATTAGTAAGTGCTTTGTTTTGTTGTTTCTTCTAACAATCAGTTTTTCAGTTAAAGAACTGTGCATAGAGTTCTTACTGTCTATTAGTATTTACATATTTCTTTGTCTCTGTCCCTATCTACTTCACCCTTATTATTTGACAAAGATGAAGTATAAACAAAAGAAAGAAATCAATAGTTATTCTCAGATACAAATGTAAGGAAGATGCAATGTGTAGCTTTATGAGATTTTTCTACACCACTGAGCAGTTTTGATTCTACTACTTGGTATGAATGTCATCAGCAAAATGCAGTATGACCAGATCAATCTTTGCTTTAAATTATTTCCAAGAATACATTTAAAAATTTAAGATTTTCTTTCATATTTATTGATATTTTAGTATTCTTTCTTTGGTCATTATTCTCATCTCAGAGTTTTCTTAGGCTTCTTATTTCTTCAACCCCATCTGAATATGACATCATTCTAGTGCAACTGTGATAAAAATTTCAGTTTTTAAACCAGTCAGTGGCAAATATCCATTAAAGCAGAATGTATTTTTCTCACTGCTATTTTGGGAAAATAAATTTCATAGCAATTTCCTATGTTGAGGTAATTTTGCGTGTGTGATAAGGTGATGTATTGGGAAGAGGACCAAACATATGTCTGTCCAGTTTACTTCCATAAATATTTTCAAAGTGCCTATGTTTGGTTGGACATTTAATGCTAAGTGCTATGGGTTAAAGAACATGAAAAAGATAAACCTTACCTTGGAAGTGCTTACTGTGCTTCATGAACAAATGTTACCATAATATGGTGAAGAGCATTCATAAGCTGTTGCTGAAGCATAAAAAGGGGCATTTCTGTCTTTTTTTTTCCTGGTGCACAATATAGTGATTCAATATTTCTATACATTTCAAAATAATAACCATGATAAGTCCAGTTACCATCTGTCACCATACAAAGATATTACATAATTATTGCCTTTATTTCCCACACTATACCTTTCATACCTGTGACTCATTCATTTTGTAACTGGAAGTTTATACTTCCTAATCTCCTTCACCTCTTTGTCTCATCCTCCCAGCCCCCTCCCCTGTGACAACCACGTGTTTTCTGTGTCTGTGACTCTGTTTCTATTTGTTATGTTTGTTCATTTGTTTTGTTATTTTAGATTCCACATATAAGTGAAATAATACATTATTTGTCTTTCTCTAGGGCATCGCTGTATTATCTGTGCAATTGGAAAAGGATTATTTAAGTAATAATCCATGACCTCTGTTGGGAAATATAAATAATAGTTAATGAGGTGAATATGAGTGGGAAAGGCACAATTTTTTCTGGTAAAAAATCAGAATGAGTAGAAAAACAGAATTGAAAAACAACATAATGTAGGTGGGAAATTGCACTGTTTTATCAGTGATCACTGAAATGTAATTTAGAGAGTAAAAGATAACCTGATTTCTGGCTTGAATTTAGTCTTCCTAAAACTCAATTTTCCTTAATATTTAAAATTGTGATATTAGTGGGTTTTCTTCCTAATTCCAGAGTTATTTTGTCATAAAATAAATAAATAATGTGGAACTATTTCTTCACTGGAAAGTCCCCATTAGATGTAAGTTGTTAATTCCACAATTTTTTATAGGGCATGAAGTGTTATTGCCAAAAATAAAATCAGTGGTATTATACACGATATACTTCTTACTCATATACAACTGTTATAAATTGTAATTAAAGACTCAGACTACTCCATAAGTTAGTTGAAATATTTTACATATAAAAGGAAAATTTATATATTATTTATTAATACCTGCTGCCAGCCATTTTTTTAGGAACAGTGAGTATTTCCACAATACATGACCACATGGAAGTTACCTATTAGCAAGTGAGAAAAGCAGATAATAAAATAATAACTTATATAGTAAGTTAATTTAGAAAATTTAATGCGTAATAAAAGGAAGTACTATGGGAAGTGGTTCAATTTTAAATGGGAAGGATAGGGACATCTTCACTGAAAGGTGACTTCCATGCAGAAGTTGGAAAAATATGAAGAAGAAAATTATGTGTCTGAATCAGGCAAAAGGATAAGCAAGAGCAAAGCCCTTGAGGCAGGAGTGAGTGAGGTCTGTTCTAGGAAGAGTGCTGAGGCCCATGTGACTCACTTGGAGTAAGTGAGACAAAGAGTAGCAGGAAAAGAAGTAAGAAAGAAAGAAAGAAGGGCAGATGGTTTCTGGCAATTATGGAAGTGTTGGGTTTTTGTTTCCTTTTTGTTCTCCAGAAAACTGGAGAACTTTGAGCTGAGGAGTGCATGACAATGTACTTTAAAAGATCAGTTGGAGTGTTGTATTGGGAATACCATGAAAGCAGTCAAGGATAGAACTGGTGGTACAGTGAATAGATGTTTTGCTAACTGTTGGAGCAGCAGCAGTGGTCTTGGATTTCAATTCATGACCAAACTTATGAGAAAAAATAGGATTTACTGAGAACCAAATTTGTATAGCTAAAGAGTACAGGAATATAGCATGCTTAATGGCAGCCTGGTGGGAGACATAGGCTTCTACCATGGGATGTATGTAGCCAAAGGAGGATTACCTCAACTCTGGGAAGCTATCATTCTGAATGTTCCTTCTGCTTTCATGACTTCCATTGCCTGGTCCAACTGAATTTAACCAATTTCAACTTACTTTCAATAACTTGCACTTGTTAGTTACAGATAACTGAATATCTAGGTGCTGGATTACATACATAGTGTGCAGAGTGGAATTCTGATTTATCTTAGAAACAGTATACTAATCTTAGTATCTCCTTAAATTAGTGTAGCAAGAAGGATTCCACCAAAGATTAAAACCTCAAATGTTCCTGAAGCTAGAAAAAACACTACAGGTCTTAAAAGATGCTTTTCCTCCCCCCCAACCCTATTCTAACCACATTTAAGATGGAACCTCAGAAGATTTTTGGTAATTTAATGGTCTAACTCATAAAACTCAAATGGCTTGGTACTTAGTCTTAAAAGTCTGCCTGGATGGGAATTTTACAGAATCTCTTAAGTAGCTGCCTTTTATGATTAGTACATTAGAACCACTCCAAACAAACATTTGTTATTTTTCTCTTTTTATAATATCTCCTGTTATAAAAAGCAGTCAAGGCAGCTCATGAGCAAACAATACCAACCAATCCACAAACAGGAAAAATACTATCCAAGTTTCCATTGCAGTATTAACAAACAGCAACTTCCGAGAAATTACAAGCTAGCAGTTATTCTGGAGAGTAAAATGCCAGCTTCCCTCTCTTTGGGTCAACCCCAGTTTCTGTAATTTTCTTCCCCACTCCTCATTTAGTTTAATGGGGAAGAGACTTATGCATTTGAGGAGGTATGTGTTACTGCTACAAATTCCTTCCTTCATGAACATATCAGACAGGTTTTGCTGTCGATGAAAATATCTTGTATAGTCATTAGAAACAGGGTGCAGTCATCTCCCATTGTCTTCAGCTTTCAGCTAAAATTCTGAGATTATAAAATACACCATTTATGACATTCCAAAATAATACCCTTGACCACACTTATAAAGTAATTCCATTTACTAACCTTTCCAATCCATGTAACACACTGCCTTTTCCTATGACTTAAAAATACACAGAATGGAAGATAAGTAGGGTAAACTTGCCTCTTAATGATGAATGCTGTGCTTCATCAGACACTTATTCCATAGAATTAAAGACAAGAAAGAAAAGTCAAATTATTTGCAAAGTTATCAAAGTATAGATATTTTGCTTGTAAAATATGCAATAAAAATCTCACACTTCAAAGAATACAAATTGAATTCCATTACATTTTTTCAACACTTGTAAGCGACACCTTCTTCTCTCAAGAATCTCATCATCATGACTCACACAAATCTACTTAGATAAATGTTAAATCACTCTGTGTAAAATAAGAAACTGCTTGCCAGATTCTTGTTTGTAATTTCTTCTGTAGTAGACGTTCTTGCACAGTTCTCAATATATGTGCCATGGTTTAGAGACCAGAGTACATAACACATATCATGATATGTTTTAGGTAACTAGTTCTTGTACAATATAGTCTTTGGGAATGAAATATTCAAGTAGACATTTACAAAATCAATACCTCTATTAGTTTCTGGAATCAAACCTCTGGCATGTAAAAACTAAATAATGACTAGAGTCATATAAATTAATGTGCCCATTTCACTTAAAAATATAAATTATTTCTAAGAAAATATCTAAAAAAATATTAGAAATTATATTCAAATGTGTCCATATTGAGAATCTCTTAGTACTTTATATTTATTCAATTATGCCTTTGCAAAAATTAAAGTTTAGTTATACATGTAATTGACTAATTGGGGGGACATTTAAAGGGCATTTAATTACTATATAGCAAAAGGTACAAATAATTAGTTTATTAAGAAAATAACGTGAACCTAACTAAATCAGTAAAATATATAATTTTCAAGTTTTCCTGCAGTTTCTACTTAACTCTAAATTATCCTACTCCAGGACCAGCTTTAACTAGGGAATAAAATATGAGTTTACTTTTCTCATATTAAAATCAAAATGATTATGTTTGGCAAAACTATTTCTTTGAATTTTCAAATGTTTCCTAATAAAGATATTTTATTAATGACTAATTTTATTAATGACTGATTTTATAGTATGACTAATGCTGTACAAGTATTTTTCTGTTTTTATTTGTCTAAATTATAAGTAATCTATATGACAAAAGATGATGAGTATCAGCTGTTTATACTACTGAGCAGAGAAGGATCTAAGTTATTTATAGTGATTTTGAAACTCTTCATATGTTTTGATCCAATATGTGCATATTTGCTTGGATAAATGTGGTGTTGAAAAGAGTCAGAGCAATAATACCATTTCCACAGACATAAACAGCATCTCAGTGGGGAGAGGAAGAAGATTCTATCCAGGAACCACAGAGAATATTTGGAGAGTGGAGAGTATTCATTTTCTCTCTGTGACTTAGACAGAAGATACTGCAATTTTTTTCTATACTCTTCCCACCAAAAAATCCATATGCAAATCCTCAGTGACAGAAAAAAGATGCATGTCAAAGAATTTTTAAAAATATATTGACTGTACTTCAGTTTTCAAATTTTTAAAAAATAGGAAAAAAACATACATCTTATACCTATTCTGCACAAACATATTAATGTGAACCAACAAACTTGTTATAGGGATAATGTTCAAAGACCTTATTTCAGAAGTCTTTGGATTAAGTTTTCACTCTTCTTGGATTACTAATTACTGTGGGCTAACAAAGTATATTTTATAAAATAAGATTTTCAAAATTATATTGGTAAATTATAACTAACTAAAGTATATTCAAAGACTGCAGTGGGTCAAGAACTTTTATAGGCAATGGTGATATAAACATTCTTGTAATATGGTTTATACTATAATGAATATCTCACATTAATAAAGATAACAGTGTTAGCAATAATCTGCTATAATTAACAGATTATTCAGTTATAATTGTGTTCAAAATAAAAGGATTTTGTATCTTTAAGTGGCTGAAAATCCAGAAGTAGCTTTGGTATTGAACAAGACATTGGTTCAAATAGAATGACCGCAAACTCATTTGTATTCCTTTCTCACCTTTACACCTGTTTTTTTTTTTTTTTGGAAAGCAAGGAGAGATGGAAGACAACACAGTGAAAAATTATATAATTAACATCTATTTCTAGTATGGTAGTAAAACTAAAGAAATACCCAAGAATGAATTGACTCTGTTTAGGAGGATCAAGCATAAAAACAAAGAAGAATAATTACTTGGATTGGGTAGCTGAATAAAGTGAAAGAAGTCTTGGAATCACAAACACAATAAATGTGCAGTATACGCTCTCACATACACATATACATCTATGATGCTACACATGCTGTGTGTGTGTGTGTGTGCGCGCGTGTGTGTATGAGAGAGAGAGAGAGAGAGAAAGAGAGATTACTGGCAGAGTTGGAGATCCTTAATAAAATTGTGCTATAATTCAATATATGAGAAAATTCAGTGTTGCTACAACATAAGGGTAGAATTTAGTTCTATCATTTTCTAGCTGTGAGTGTTGGATGAATTATTTAAATTTTGCACTTGTCAGTTTCCACATCTAAAACATGGTAGTAATAATGAATAACTCCCTCAAAGAGTTGTAATGAGAAAATAAATTAGTATTGCTAAAGTACTTAGAATAGTTACTGGCAGTAATAAATGCCATATGGCTGTTTATTATTAAAATATCAGTGATTTTTTTTTTTTTTTTGTGGTATGCGGGCCTCTCACTGTTGTGGTCTCTCCCGCTGTGGAGCACAGGCTCTGGACGCACAGGCTCAGCGGCCATGGCTCACGGGCCCAGCCGCTCCGCGGTATGCGGGATCCTCCCGGACCGGGACACGAACCTTTGTCCCCCGCATTGGCAGGCGGACTCTCAACCACTGCGCCACCAGGGAAGCCCTCAGTGAATGTTTTTAAATGACATTTATTGAATATTCTTTTATTGCATTTAAGGAATATGATTGTATGTTGAAAAGTAATTTCAAAATTGATATTTCAGTGTTGAAGTACAAAATGAACAATCTGTTTTATTTTCATTTTGTCCTTTCAATATCATTATATAATCTTCCATGGATTGTTAAGTAATGTAATGTTTCCAAAAAATAAGTTGTGTCTCAATATGTATAGATTTATTTAAATGTTAATTTAACCATTTGGAAGGTCAAAATTGTATTTTCCTTTATTGATATTACATACTAACATCTTGGAAGAAACCAGCTCAATTAAACAAAAGTGTTTGACATTTTAAAATGTTAACCCGTATGCTTTATTGTCCAATATAATGAATAGATTGCCACAACACTCAGTCAATTTTGGATTATTTTAAAAGAAAGAGCACAGCATGAATGACAATATTTTTCTCGAAATTTTTAAAGCCCAAGGCAACTAAACAAAGCCATTTTATTATAGCTAAAAATGAGATAACCCCATATTTCTAAGTAGAGGTTTATTTGTCCTAAAGCAAAGTTTAATTGTTTTTAGACAGTGGAAGTCAAATATAATTGGGAGCTGGTAATTATAATTCAATTTTACTTTTTCTCAAAAGCAATATATATTTATAAATAAGAAAATAAAACTATTTAAAACATTAAAATTTTCTATAATCTGGACTATATCAAGCTCTTTTATTTACATATGAATATCTTCCACATTTTTGTTAACATTTTATTTTGTCATCCTATTGCATTTTGGTTATGCTGTTGGGTACGTAGTGCTAACCCATTGTGGCTTTAATTCACATTTACCCAAATAATGATGTCAGTTATAATAATTATATAATTATTTGCAATCTGTATATCTTCTTTTGAGGAGTATCTCTTCAAGTTTTTTGCCTAATTTTAGTGGATGGCTTATTTTCAAAAATTATTACATACATATATATGCAAACACAGACGTGTCTGTAAACTCTTCATTTGTTCCTTATAAAAATATTTTATATATATATATATATGTTACAGGTACTATTTTTATATGCATATATAAATGAGAATATATTTGCAAATATATGAAATTGTAATTTGTATAAATTTGTCATTTACAGTTGACCTTTGAACAACACAGGTTTGAGTTGCATGTGTCACTTTTATGCGATTTTTTTCAATAAGTACTTCTCCCTCCTGGGGGTGTTGGTTGAATCAGTGGATGTAGAAACTGAAATATGGAATACTGACTATAATGTTATGCACAAATTTTGCACTCTGCAGAGAGGGTCAGCACCCCTAGCCCCTGCATTGTTCAAGAGTCCACTGTATTTTGTTACTTGAAAATACATATTAGAGTTTTATATCAGGATACATATTCTGTTAATAACTACATAGGAGAATGTTTTCTTCCTTAGCTCTCCATTAACTTAACCACTCCTTTATTGTTGACAATTTTGTTTTCCAGTATTTTGCTATTACAAACAAAGCAATGACTATCCCTGCAAAATATACCTAATCTATTCCCCTTATTTGATAGATTAAATAAGATAGCTGGTATTATATCCATTCTTTCTTTTTTTCTGGCAGACTTTAGGGAATTATCTTGTATCCTTGTTAGTAACGCTATAGTTAACTGACTGCTCCCCTCTCGTGTCCCCTGGTTATGTAGCGTCCCCACAAGGCATTTCCACAGTTACCTGTCAACCAACTTTCCAGTGTTTCTCCACATGACATCTCTATTAATCTAGAACACATCTGAAATAGGTGTTGTTTCATGATAGTTTCAAATATTAATAACTTTGAGGTGCCGAAAAGGCAGTTTCCCTTTTGGTCGGTACTGCAGTGATGTCCTAACTTGGTTCAAATAGAAGTGGGAATAGTTTTCTATTCAGATTTCATATGGTTATGATTCTTCTCTTAGGAGTACATTTTTACTCTGGTCTACATTACCTGATTGTGTTCATCTTTGCACGCAAAAATGATCTTGCAAGATCTGTACATCTTTCCATTGATTATGTGAACCCGATATCTAGGGTTCATTACTTTCAGTATAGAGACAATAAGGATGAAATTTTGGAAACATTTCTGGATCTTCATTTTCCACTTTAGAAATGCCATCAAGCAGTAAATATTGTCATATTTATGTTACACAGAACTGATTTGCAGTAGAAAACATATGGGCATATCATAAGGATTTTATTTCAAAAGTCAGACTTCCACATATAGGCAACTGGTAAGGCTGTCTGTTTTCAAACCCATTATGCATTTATGAATATTTTGATGGGTGATTTTCAACATTTATATTTGGTTACTAAGGTCAGTGAGTGGGGGAGGATAAAGGTGGCATTCATTTTTATTAAAAATGATTAAGAGGAATAATTTTTATTTTACTTGGAAATGTTTTAAACTTGATTGATTTGTTTGAAAGGTTTACTTTGAAAGTCTGAGAGGTTATTTGATTTCTCAGGACAAAAGGACAATGAATATTTCACAAGTAGTTTAAGATAAGAGCAGTCTCATGATACTTTTATTAACTTAGCTAGCTTTCTTTTTCTTTTCTTTTCTTTTCTTCTTTCTTTTCTGTTTTTCTTGGACATGGGGATCATGTCAGTGATCCAAAGTCAGGAAAAAATAAATAAATTAATCTTTAACTCTTAGGCTTTGCAGTTAGCGCTTACAGAAATAAAGGAGAGATGCACCATCAGTACCACTTAAATTATTAGTAAAATTCTCATTAAAATAAATAATCCAAGCTATTAAATTAAAAATTCTGTTAAAATAATGTATTTGATATGAAAATTCCTGAATATTTGGAAAATATTGCATTAAGAATAGTAAGAAATAAAACTAATATTAAAACAATATTGAATAATAAAACACTGCAACAATTTTTAAATCATTGCTATCAAATGGTAGTTCTGTAGATCTAGCAAAAGCAAAATAAGATGCTAAAATAGAAATGGACATTTATCCAGTAAAAATACACATGAAATTAGGAAGTTAAATCAGTCTAGGTAGGTGGTATCATAGTTTAGCTTGTTATTAATAGCTTAGGAGTCAAGTTACATGGTCTTTCATCACTGCAGAGACAAGAGGGAGAAATATAAAGAGATGTGTGGATGCAGGGCAGTTTAATTTTTGCCATATTAATATGTAAGTGTCTAAGGGACCTGAATGTGCATAGAGTCATTAGATATTGATGGTAAATGGAATATGAGAAAAGATAAAACCTCCAAATTTTAAAATGGAGATACAGAAGAACCTCAGCAAGGAAGCTGAGATACTTAATACTTAGGACTTGAGGACCAATCCAAACTCCAAACACAAAAGTTTGAGACTTTCATAGTGAAAGTGATCATCATTTTCATTTGTATCAGAGAGGTCCAGAAAATTAATAAATTGATATAAACATTATATTTCAATTAAAATGTTATTGATTCTTTGGGAAAGAGTAGCTTCAGTAGAGCAGTGACACAGAGCTGCCTATATTGCAACGGTTATAAGAAAACAGGAGATGAGAAAATGGGGACTATGCATAAAAATCATTCTCACTTTGATCTTTACAGAGCACAAGATGGTGGAATAGGGAGTCCCAGCCCTCATTCTCCCACAGAAACACTAATTTAACAACAGTAAATGAACAAAATGCCTTTATGAAAGGCCCAGATGTTTAAAGAAAAATTAATGTGAATCCTTCACAAACTCATCAAAAAAAATTGAAGTAGAGGGAACCCTTCCAAACTCATTTGTGGAGTTAAGCATTACCCTTATACCAAAGTCAAACCAGATAAAATTATAGGCCAATATCTCTGGTGAATATAAATGGAAAAATGCTCAACAAAATATTAGCAAACCAAATTCAACAGTATGTTTAAAGGCTGATCACTGTGATCAAATGGGATTTATCCATAGGATTCAAGAATCTTTCAATATTTGCAATTCAATTTATGTGATACACTACATTAACAGAATGAAGGATAAGAATCACTTGGTAAACTCAATAGATGCAAAAACATAATTTGACAAAATTCAACACTGTTTCATAATAAAAAATCAACAAACGGGCTTCCCTGGTGACGCAGTGGTTGAGAGTCTGCCTGCCGATGCAGGGGACACGGGTTCGTGCCCTGGTCTGGGAAGATCCCACATGCCGCGGAGAGGCTGGGACCGTGAGCCATGGCCGCTGAGCCTGCGCATCCGGAGCCTGCGCTCCGCAACGGGAGAGGCCACAACGGTGAGAGGCCCGTATACCACCAAAAAAAAAAAAAAAAAAAAAGTCGACAAACTAGGTAGAGAAGGAGTTTACATCAACGTAAGAAACATAACAAAATCATATGTGAAAAACCCACAGCCAACATCATACTCAATAGTGAAAAACTAAAAGCTTTTCCTCTGATACCAGGAACAAGGCAGGGATGCCCAGTTTCACTACTTCTATTCAACATAATACTTGAAGTTCTAGCCAGAGATATTAGGAAAAATAAAATAAATCCAATTAAAAAGGAAGAAGTAAAGTTATCTCTGTTTGCAGATGACATATAATACATGAAGAAAACAAATTTATAAAAGCATCAAAAAAAACAAAAAGAATCAAATACTTAGAAATAAACTTAACCAGGGAGGTGAAAGACTCCTACACTGAAAACTACAAAACAATTATGAAAGAAATTAAACAGAAAGATGTTCTTTGTTCAATAATTAGAAGACTTAATATAGTTAAAATATTCATACTATCCAAAGTAATCTACAGATTCAGTACAGTCCCTAACAAAGTCTCAATGATAATTTTTACAGAAGTAGAAAAAAAATTCTAAAATTTATATGGAACTCTTACCAGTTTGGTGTGCATTATGTCAAATGGCTTCAACAGAGGAGGTCAGCGGAAGACCCAGACCAGCAATCTCGGCCCTTGTGATAGCAAGCAAAGAATTGCAGACTACCACTTCCAGCTTAAGCTCAAAGCAAAGTTTATTAAAGCATAGTTATGCTCTCAGAGGGAGAGAGGGCTGTTTCCGCGAAGTGAAACCAGCACTCCTGTACAGGCTTCAGGGTGTTTATAAGGAGTGTTCGGCGAGGAGGCAGGGTGCAATCATGGGTGAGTGACCGGGGAACATTATTTGATTGACAGTCCTGAGCTATGAAACAAGTTCATTATTGCACATGCCCTCACCCTTGATTCGCTAAGAAAAGCCCACGGTGGGGGCAGGGGTGGGGGCAAAACCACATGCAGATTTTATTATAGTGATGATAATAATGAATTTGGGTTTACAGTAGGTTATACGCCTGTCTAGTCTGGGCATGCGCAGCCCGGGGGAAGTTCCCTCCTGTTGCTGTGCTCCCTCTTTATCAGGATAAGTTGCCCACCACCCAACCATAGTTTCACCTGTTCCGAGTGGGGTCAGGGGAGGGTCCCCAGGTGGTTGAGGTGTAACTTGACTACTCTCCTCTTGTCTTTTCGCCACTGTCACCTCCTTGCTGCTAATGTCAGGGGAGGGCCCCCAGATGGCTGGGGTGTGATTTGATTATTCCCCTCTTGTCTTTCTGCCACTGTCACTTACTTGCTGCTGATGATGTCTGACTAACTACCTAACAGAACCACAAAACAAAAATAGTCAAAGCAATATTGAGAAGGAATAACAGATTTCAAAGTATACTATTACAAAGCTACAGTAATTGAAGTGACATAATATTAGCATAAAAACAGATCTATAGACCAATGGAAAAGAATAGAGAGCTGTTGGGCTGCAACCCACAGGTCTGCAAGCCCAGCCTCAAGAACAAAGAATGAGCCCGGAGACAGTGACAGGGACAAAAACAGTTTAACTGATATGGGATTTTACATGTCCAAAGCAAGGAGGGTCCTGGAGCAACACCCCACTGTGGACTGCAGATAGCAGGCAGGACATGGCAACAGACTGTCCTACCAGGAGAAGAAGGAGATTACCAGTTATAGGGGAATTGGCCTCATGTTGACTCATCAGTTACCAGGGAAACCAGCAGAGGATCCAGCCCTTCACTGCTCCTTTGATAAACTATCATAGTGGAGATAAGATTATGATAATGATTAGAACAGTCACTAGCTAGGGCCAAGGAGGCAAGTACATAGGCATTTACTGATTAGGTTCTATGATTAAGAGAGAAGGTCAGTCAGGTGAGTAGTGTGTAGGTGAGTCAGGGACTGGTCAAGTAGGGGATATACAGAGAGCAAGAGAACAGCCATCTTGGGGGTACTGATCATACAGTTGTGTCAACTTGGCTATATAAAAGTCTTTCTAACTTTACAGTCTCTGTAGCAGATTGCCTATGATTTCACATCAAAGCCTGGTTTAAAACTTTTCAATAATGAAGCTACTTTATTTCTCTTTTACCTCTGTGGAGATCAGTAGGAGATTTTGCTTTTAATTTGCCAACAATAATCTACATATTCTAGATTCTAAGAGGGACATGATGTTTTCCTCTCACCTTGGCACCCAACAGACAGTACATGTTTGCATAAAGATGTCATTAAGTCCATGACAAAAATAAATCTAATTTTCAAGTTCAATGCATCACCTTGTGTGATAAGATTGTTAGAGAAGTGATAAGATGTTTTAGGTAAAGTTTTAAGAAACATGCGCTATTGACCTTTAAAGAATCTTACCTGTTGTTCTTTATGTGTGAGTATCTTCAGATAGAATCTCAAAGATAAAAAGGAAAGTGGCAATTCCTGCAGATGTAGTAGATTTTTAAAAATTAGGTAACAAGTCATGCAAGTAATGGAATATCTCAGAACTAACAATGAGAAGAGAAGATCATTATCTCAGACATCTAATTAAAGTGACCACACTTCTGAACTGGCCAGGCTTAATTAGTTAGAAAATGCACATTTTCAACCAGCTGGGTCAAGTTTTAAAGACAGAATATCACTGCATTGGGCCCCTATGACCTATACAAATGCTTTTGAAAATATCTGGTAAGAGTAAAATTGGATAAATTCTGTGGCTTTTGTTATGGATGAACAGCAGAATAATACAATTACACCTGTAACTTGTCACAATGGAGGTAAAAACTGTGTAAACTTGACTAAATAGATAAATAAATGATGTAATTCTTATCTTCATTTTTTGTTTTACCTTATATTTCATATGTATTTTCTACAATATGCATTTTTCTTGATGTGAAATCCATGAACTGATCCTGCCTACTCTTCCAACAGCAGTGGAAGGTAGAAACAGGGATGTGAATGCGTTACCAAGGGAAAGAAAGTAGGGAAATATAAAAACTCACACACAGGAAGGTTGGTTCAAGATGGCAGAGTAGAAGGACATGCTCTCACTCCCTCATGAAAGAACACTGGAATCACAACTAACTGCCGAACAGTCATCAACAGGAAGACACTGGAACTCACCGACAAAGATACCCCACATCCAAAGACAAAGGAGAAGCCACAATGAGATGGTAGGATGAGCGCAATCACAATAAAATCAAATCCCATAACTGCTGGGTGCGTAACTCACAAACTGGAGAACGCTTATACCACAGAAGTCCACCCACTGGAGTGAAGGTTGTGAGCCCCACGTCAGGCTTCCCAACCTGGGGGTCTGGCAACGGTAGGAGGAATTCCTAGAGAATCAGACTTTGAAGGTTAGCGGGATTCGATTGCAGGATTTCAACAGGACTGGGGGAAACAGAGACTCCACTCTTGGAGGGCACACACAAAGTATTGTGTGCATCGGGACCCAGGGGAAGGAGCAGTGACCCCATAGAGACTGAACCAGACCTACCTGCTAGTGCTGGGGGGTCTCCTGCAGAGGTGGGGGTGGCTCTGTCTCACCGTGAGAACAAGGACACTGGCAGCAGAAGTTCTGGGAAGTACTCCTTGGCGTGAGCCCTCCCAGAGTCTGCCATTAGGCCCACCAAAGAGCCTGGGTAGGCTCCAGTGTTGGGTCGCCAACAGGGAGGGAACCCAGCCCCGCCCATCAGCAGGCAAGTGGGTTAAAGCTTTACTGAGCTCTGCCCACCAGAGCAACAGCCAGCTCTACCCACCACCAGTCCCTCCCATCAGGAAAGCTGCACAAGCCTCTTAGATAGCCTCATCCACCAGAGGGCAGACAGCAGAAGCAAGAAGAACTACAATCCTGCAGCCTGTGGAACAAAAACCGCATTCACAGAAAGATAGACAAAATGAAAAGGCAGAGGGCTAGGTACCAGATGAAGGAACAAGATAAAACCCCAGAAAAACAACTAAATGAAGTGGAGATACGCAACCTTCCAGAAAAAGAAGTCAGAATAATGAGAGTGAAGATGATCCAGGACCTTGGAAAAAGAATGGAGGCAAAGATGGAGAAGATGCAAGAAATGTTTAACAAAGACCTAGAAGAATTAAAGAATAAACAAACAGAGATGAACAATACAATAATTGAAATGAAAACTACACTAGAAGGAATCAATAGCAGAATAACTGAGGCAGAAGAACGGATAAGTGACATGGAAGATAGAATGGTAGAATTCATGGCTGCAGAACAGAATAAAGAAAAATGAATGAAAAGAAATGAAGACAGCCTAAGAGATCTTTGGGAAAACATTAAACACAACAACATTTGCATTATAGGGGTCCCAGAAGGAGAAGAGAGAAATGACCTGAGAAAATATTTGAAGAAATTATAGTTGAAAATTTCCCTAACATGGGAAAGGAAATAGCCACCCAAGTCCAGGAAGCACAGAGAGTCCCATACAGGATAAACGCAAGGAGAAACACCGAGACACATAGTAAACAAGTTGGCAAAAATTAAAGACAAAGAATTATTGAAAGCAGCAAGGGAAAAATGACAAATAATATACAAAGGGTCTCCCATAAGGGTAACAGCTGATTTCTCAGCAGAAACTCTACAAGCCAGAAGGGAGTGGCATGGTATACTTAAAGTGATGAAAGGGAAGAACCTACAACCAAGATTACTCTACCCGGCAAGGATCTCATTCAGATGGAGAAATCAAAAGCTTTACAGACAAGCAAAAGCTAAGAGAATTCAGCACCACCAAATCAGCTCTACAACAAATGCTAAAGGAATTTCTCTAAGTGGGAAACACAAGAGAAGAAAAGGACCTACAAAAACAAACCCAAAACTCATTAAGAAAATGGTAATAGGGATGCACATATCGATAATTACCTTAAAAATCAATGGATTAAATGCTCCAACCAAAAGACACAGGCTTGCTGAATGGATACAAAAACAAGACCCATATATATGCTGTCTACAGAGACCCACTTCAGACCTAGGGATACATACAGACTGAAAGTGAGGGAATGGAAAAAGATATTCCATGCAAATGGAAATGAAAAGAAAGCTGGAGTAGCAATACTCATATCAGATAAAATAGACTTTAAAACAAAGACTATTACAAGAGACAAGGAAGGACACTACATAATGATCAAGGGATCTATCCAAGAAGAAGATATAACAATTATAAATATATATGAACCCAGCACAGGAGCACCTCAATACATCAGGCAACTGCTAACAGCTATAAAAGAGGAAATCGACAGTGACACAATAATACTGGGGTCTTTAACACCTCACTTACACCCATGGACAGATCATCCAAACAGAAAATTAATAAGGAAACACAAGCTTTAAATCACACAATAAACCAGAGAGATTTAATTGATATTTATAGGACATTCCATCCAAAACCAGCAGATTACACTTTCTTCTCAAGTGTGCAGGGAACATTCTCCAGGATAGATCACATCTTGGGTCACAAATCAAGCCTCAGTAAATTTAAGAAAATTGAAATCATATCAAGCATCTTTTCTCACCACAACGCTATGAGATTAGAAATCAATTACAGGGAAAAAAACGTAAAAAATACAAACACATGGAGGCTAAACAATATGTTACTAAATAACCAAGCGATCACTAAAGAAATCAGAGAGGAGATCAAAAAATACCTAGAGACAAATGACAATGAAAACACAAGGATCCAATACCGATGGGATGCAGCAAAAACAGTTCTAAGAGGGAAGTTTATAGCTATGCAAGCCCACCTCAAGAAACAAGAAAAATCTCAAATGAACAATCTAACCTTACACCTAAAGGAAAAGAAGAACAAACAAAACCCAAAGTTAGCAGAAGGAAAAAAATCATAAAGATCACAGCAGAAATAAATGAAATAGAAACAAAGAAAACAATAGCCAAGATCAATAAAACAAAAGCTGGTTCTTTGAGAAGATAAACAAAATTGATAAACCATTAGCCAGTCTCCTCATGAAACAGAGAGAGAAGACTCAAATCAATAAACTTAGAAATGAAAAAGGAGAAGTTACAACAGATACTGCAGAAATACAAAGCATCCTAAGGGACTACTACAAGGAACTCTATGCCAATAAAATGGACAACCTGGAAGAAATGGACAAATTCTTAGAAAGGTATAACCTCTCAAGACTGAGCCAGGAAGAAATAGAAAATATGAACAGACCAATCACAAGTAATGAAATTGAAATTGTGATTAAAAATCTTCCAACAAACAAAAGTCCAGGACCAGATGGCTTCATAGGTGAATTCTATCAAACATTTAGAGAAGAGTTAACACCCATCCTTCTCAAACTCTTCCAAAAAAGTGCAGAGGAAGGAACACTCCCAAACTCATTCTGTGAGGCCACCATCACGCTGATACCAAAACCAGACAAAGATACTACAAAAAAAGAAAATTATAGACCAATATCACTGATGAATATAGATGCAAAAATCCTCAACAAAATACTAGCAAACAGAATCCAACAACACATTAAAAGGATCATACACCATGATCAAGTGGGATTTATCCCACGGATGCAAGGATTCTTCAATATACACAAATCAATATGATACACCATATTAACAAATTGAAGAATAAAAACCATATGATCATCTCAATAGATGCAGAAAAAGCTTTTGACAAAATTCTTCACCCATTTATAAACACTCTTGAAAGTGAGCATAGAGGGAACCTACCTCAACATAATAAAGACCATATGTGACAAACCCACAGCAAACATCATTCTCAATCGTGAAAAACTGAAAGCATTTGCTCTAAGATCAGGAACAAGACAAATATGTCCACTCTCACCACTATTATTCAACATAGTTTTGGAAGTCCTAGCCATGGCAATTAGAGAAGAAAAAGAAATAAAAGGAATACAAATTGGAAAACAAGAAGTAAAACTGTCACTGTTTGCAGATGACATGATACTATACATAGAGAATCCTAAAGATGCCACCAGAAAACTACTAGAACTAATCAATGAATTTGGTAAAGTAGCAGGATACAAAATTAATGCACAGAAATCCTTTGTATTCCTATACACTAATGATGAAAAACCTTAAAGAGAAATTAAGGAAACACTCCCATTTACCATTCCAACAAAAAGAATAAAATACCTAGGAATAAACCTACCTAGGGAGACAAAAGACCTGTATGCAGAAAACTATAAGATACTGATGAAAGAAATTAAAGATGATACCAACAGATGGAGAGATATACCATGTTCTTGGATTGGAAGAATCAATATTGTGAAAATGACTATACTAACCAAATCAATCTACAGATTCAATGCAATCCCTATCAAATTACCAATGGCATTTTTTATGGAACTAGAACAAAAAATCTTAAAATTTGTATGGAGACACAAAAGACCCCGAATAGCCAAAGCAGTCTTGAGGGCAAAAAACGGAGCTGGAGGAATCAGACTCCCTGACTTCAGAGTATACTACGAAGCTACAATAATCAAGACAATATGGTGCTGGCACAAAAACAGAAATATAAGTGAATGGAACAAGATAGAAATCCCAGAGATAAACCCATCCACCTATGATCAATTAATCTATAACAAAAGAGGCAAGGATATACAATGGAGAAAAGACAGTGTCTTCAATATGTGGTGCTGGGAAAACTGGACAGCTACATGTAAAAGAATGAAATTAGACCACTGTCTAATACCATACACAAAAATAAACTCAAAATGGATTAGAGACCTAAATGTAAGACCAGAGACTATAAAACTCTCAGACGAAAACAGGAAGAACACTCTTTGACATAAATCACAGCAAGATCTTTTTTGATCCACCTCCAGAGTAATGGAAATAAAAATAAAAAAAAAAAACAAATGGGACCTAATGAAACTTCAAAGCTTTTGCACAGCAAAGGAAACCATAAACAAGGTGAAAAGACAACCCTCAAAATGGGAGAATATATTTGCAAATGAGTCAGTGGACAAAGGATTAATCTCCAAAATATATAAACAGCTCATGCAGCTCAATATTAAAGAAACAACTCGATCCAAAAATGGGCAGAATACCTAAATAGACATTTCTCCAAAGAAGACATACAGATGGCCAAGAAGCATATGAAAATTGCTCATATCACTAATTATTAGAGAAATCCAAATCAAAACTACAATGAAATATCACCTCAGACCAGTTAGAATGGGCCTCATCAGAAAATCTACAAACAACAAATGCTGGAGAGGGTGTAGAGAAAAGGGAACCCTCTTGCAATGTTGGTGGGAATGTAAATTGATACAGCCTCTATGGAGAATAGTATGGAGTTTCCCTAAAAAACTAAAAATAGAACTACCATATGATCCAGCAATCCCACTACGGGGCATATACCCAGAGAAAACCATAATTCAAAAACACATACCCTCCAATGTTCATTGCAGCACTATTTACCATAGCCAGGTCATGGAAGCAACCTAAATGCCCATCGACAGATGAATGGATAAAGATGTGGTACATATATACAATGGAATATTACTCAGCCATAAAAAGGAACAAAATTGTGTCATATGTTGAGACGTGGATGGATCTAGAGACTGTCATACAGAATGAAGTAAGTCAGAAAGAGGAAAACAAATATCATATATTAACGCATGTATGTGGAACCTAGAAAAGTGGTACAGATGAACCGGTTTGCAGGACAGAAATTGGGACACAGATGTAGAGAACAAAGGTATGGACACCAAGTGGGGAAGTGGCGGGGGTCAGGGGTGGTGGTGGGATGAATTGGGAGATTGGGATTGACATGTATACACTGATGTGTATAAAATGGATGACTAATAAGAACCTGCTGTATAAAAAAATAAACGATATTAAATTAAAAAAAATAAAGAGTGAAGTATTACATTAAAAAAGACAAAAAAACACACACATTTAAAAGAATGTTGAGTTAGGGGTATGGGCAGTTAGTCTAGGGATATTGATATGTTTCAGTAATTTACTTCAATAATAGGAAACTCATATACTCATATATGGATGAATAGTGACTACCAGAGAGTTTAGAAAATCACACAGGATTTTTTTTTTTCTTAGCTTAGGTTAAAGCAGAAAAGGGAACAAAACTTATTTTGATCATCTAATGCTAATTAACTGTTAACAGTAAAGTATGGCAGATAATTCATCACAACATTCTCCTCTTGGGAATGCAGGAAAATCATATTCCCAAGCCTCCCCTAAAGTCAGTTTGGAAGCCATGCAGCTAGTTTCTGGGAAATTAAATATATGCTACTTCTGGTCCTTTTCTCGTTCCATGGTTCCTTGGAAGCACTGCATTTGATGGCACAGCTATAAAAAGGAGGAAGCCACAAAGTCATCATTAAAGAGAGAGCAGCTCTCTCTTTAATGAGGTGGTCAATACTTGGTCAACAAGGGGTGGTCAATAGATAAAACTTTAATGAATTAAGACACTGGGACTTGGCAATTTATTATCATAAGAAAGTCTAGTCTATTCTGATCAGTAAATAAATTGATACAGAGGTGGGATGCTGTACTATTAAAAACTTAAATTATATCTCAAAGCATTATTTCTCATGTTGCAAGCAGCAAGGTAACAACCACAAGAAGAGCAGCAAGGCAACAGACGTAAGAGACTGAAAATATGAAAGCCACCTGCAGATTTCATGCTTACAAGACTTAGAGTACTAGGGAAGATAGTAGTATGTGTTTGAAGCCATTGGCAGATTTTTTTGAAGATATGAGAAGGATACTCTAGAAATTCAAGGCTTCCCAAGAATGAGGAAGAATGTTTCTGAAATAGAATTTTATAGAAGTTTTATGGAAAAAGGGCCGGTAAAATAATCTTTTTTTTGTTTTGTTTTTTGGTTTTGTTTTTGTTTTCTTTCAGCGGTACGCGGGCCTCTCACTGTTGTGGCCTCTCCCGTTGCGGAGCACAGGCTCCGCACGCGCAGGCTCAGCAGCCATGGCTCACGGGCCTAGCCGCTCCGCGGCATGTGGGATCTTCCCGGACCGTCCCCTGCATCGGCAGGGGGACTCTCAACCACTGTGCCACCAGGCAAGCCCACTAAAATAATCTTGATTTAATAAAGTAACCCGGGGAAAATACCATTTTAATGGTCCTCCCATCTTTTCTTTTTTTTTCCAGATAGCTGCTGTGTTTATTCAGGCTGGTAAGAGAATGAGAGAGTCGAGGGGTCAGAAAGTAGGGAAGTAAAATATACTTGACATTTGTGTCCAGAAAATAATTTCAGGTGACAGAAACAAATGGATCAGAAGTGTATTAAGTTTGGCAGGTTTATCAAAGAAACCATTACTTCATCTAGAAAAGACTTTAAATCATCAAGATATTTAGAGCCTTGAACCCCTACCTTCTTTTAGGAGAGAAAAGGCTCATTATAGACCCCTCAAGAGTACATGGTCTTCATTCCTCAGTTTGGATATAGTCACAGCCAGACAAACTCATAGAAAGGGATCAAATTTGTAGTTACCAGAGGTGAGGAGTGAGGGGTAGGGAATTGGATGGAGTCAGAAAATACAAACTGCCAGTTATAAATAAGTATTAGGGATGTAATGTACAACATGATAAATATAACTAACATTGCTGTATATTATATATGAAAGTTGAGAGTAAATCCTGAGTTCTCATCCCAAGGAAAAACATTTTTTTTTCTGTTTCTTCAATGTGGTATCTATATGAGATGATGCATGTTCACTAAACCTATTGTGATAATTTCATGAAATATGTAAGGCAAACTATTATGCTGCTAAATGCTATTATTACCTTAAACTTATACAGTGCTCTGTGTCAATTTTATCTCAATAAAACTGGAAGAAAAAAATACTTGAATGAAAGGGAAACATTTTGGAAAAGAGGACAAAGATCTCAAAATAATGAAAAATAAAGACTATGTAATAAATAAGGAAGATGAAAATATCTAGTAAATCAGGGAGAAATATTAAAGAAGAAGGCAGAGTACACTAATATCTTTTAAAAGTCCACTAATATGCAATATGCAAAATAAATGCAACTAATATGAATTTAAAGTTTCATCTGTTTGGTATTACTGGGGAAACAAGCCAAAACAAATCACTCTAACTTTTCATGACTAGATGCAATGAAAGGGCATAGCATTTCTGATGGAAAAATAAAACAGAAAGAATCTAAGTGGAACAATATGTGTCACGACAGCATAACCTACTAAGCCATCCATGTGATTGATGCTTATGAAATGATAGAGGATACCAAGGTGAGAATAAGAGGCAAAAAGGGAAATAATACATCTCGAAAGTTGAAAAAATGATTCCTTCATTTGATGGAAGATTGAATTAGATAACAATTAATATCTTGAATTCCTGCAACTTTTATAGTGAAATTACTACTTTGGAAATACAATGAAAAGTTTAAGTTATAAAAATGCATTTTCAAACTAACTAAAAACCATATGCTGATTTTAAAAACTAACAAGTAGGCAAATTATACTTAGGTGTGAGAAGTGTTTTGCTTCCCTTGATTACAGCCTCAAGGGAATAATAAGTGAATAATAATAAACAAATAATAATAAAACATAATGTGTGATTAGAACTGGACCCAGATGTAGAGTACTATGTTTATAAAGGCAAGTGGTTCCTAAGCAAAAACATTTCCAAAAATGTTATATTCTACAGTATGTTTTCAAACTGGTTCTAATACTTTAACATGAAAATCTTCCATATGTTTTCTGTCTGTAAACTTAATGTTGTTCCCATTTAGGTATATTTGACAGTGATAAGATTTCTCTACTTAACGCTCTTCGCATTACGTAGTATAGTATTTCATCCATTTTATTGTTATTCTTTTTGAAATTGTTAATTAAAAATTATCTTCTATATATTTTAGGATAATTTAACAAGTACAGTCATTATGGCATCCTCTAAAGTATAGTCCATAAAATAGGAAATTATTAGGATAATTTAATCTCCTTAAAATATTGTGAGGAAGGAAACTTGATTCTACTTACCCTTATAATTCTGAGTACCCAGGAAAAAAGAGAGCCAGGCAAATTAAAGGATAGAACCAGTGGATTCACATGGACATTTAGGCCTTTTTATTATCTTTTTCTGATGCTTTCTTTGCTGCTGACACATGGGTTTATGAGACAAACCACAGGCATCCATAAAATTAGTTGTGTCAATGTCTTTCCCGCCAGTGTCTTCCAAGATCTAGAGTTAAGTCTGGAAAGTAAAGAAACCCTATATTCGCTTTGGGGATAAATTCCACTATGCTATCAAGCTTACTAATTTACCAATATTAACTCAGATACTGTTTATTCTTCATTTGGCTACTTATGTCAGTTGCTCAATTTGGAAGGAAAGAAAGGAAAGGCAAATAACTTTCAATCTCAAAATTAAAGCAAAACTAAGCACTTTTAGTTGACTTGTGCATGCACACATGGCGCGTGCACACACCACCCCCCAGATGAGGAGCGTCTTTCTCCCTTAGCATCATCTTTGTCTATGAGCAATTTGTGTGACTCAGACCTAGGACGAGCATGAGTAAGTCAGAAGAAATGCTGGAGAAAGTACAAGAAAGTAAGGACAATGAAGTAAAAGAAAAGGGGAAGAGTAGTGTCATCTTGACCCCAGCAGGAATTGTAATACAAGAACTCAAATGCCCTAGTTTGCTTATCTCTCATGAAAAAAAATATCATCCAGTTAGGTAGAATGTGTTTTACTGGGTGTATGATCATTTTTAATGTCATTTCAGACATGACAAATATTCCTTTTGCCAGATTCAGTTCTGTCTAATATGGGACTCATGGGGCTATTCGAATATAAATACATTCCTGCCTGTTAAAAGACTTTAACTAGCTGTGTCTTCTAAAGTAATGGGACTAATGTGTATAGCTGCATTTTGGATTTCTTTCCCTCTAAGAGTAGCCAGGGTTGAAAAGTCATTTCAAACCTTGTTTAAAGTGTGAACCATACAGTGAGTTGATTTTAGGATAATTCCTTTTCTACTTTTCATTGAACTGAAAGTATATTTAATTTGGAAATATTGAACATGTGAGGGTGAAGTCAGGAAAAGGGCCACCAGCATTATGTGTTCCATGCTCAACCTTAATCACCAGAGGAAAGAAGAGGTTAAAATGGTCACAGAGGAACACACAGGATGCATGGATTTCTGAAGCTATTTTCTGAAAACTCTATTTCTGGGAAAGAACTATTAGAGGGAGGTGAAGCAGGAGATTTTCTTCACTTAGAAGAACAGCTGACAATTGCCCCAGTAATTCAGTGTTGTTTCAGTTTCCCTAGGATAATAGAATTGTGGCATGAATCTCCCCTGCCGTAGAACCCTGGGACTAAATGGAAGCATAGAGGATATTTTTTGTTGTTGATTTGTGTTTGATTGATTTGCTTTATTTTGTTTTTAGGAATGGTCATAGGCCAGTTTTGACTTCAGAAGTCTTTCTGTATTAAGGAAAGGAGGCAAATTACAGTCTTCTAAATATTTTGGCAAATGTAGATGATTTAATTTCTCTTTAATAATTTAAGGTATTTATCAAGGTCCTATCTTCAGCCAGTTTTTTGTTAGTAATGGCACAAACCATGACCTTTCGCCAATCAATCAGATAAAGTACAATAAAAAAAAAAAGTAATGTGCACATAATAGAATGATTATTCAATAACTCAGAATTGTTATCCATCAGTGGGGATTGACTAACGAGGCATAAAAATGAATAGTATAAATAATCTCAGGTAACTATAAAACGGGATAAATCTCTTCCTCAACGAATTTTATATCCCATTAGAATATGAGAGGAACAATGATAAATAGGATATATAGGATCAAATCCACATAATTACATGATTCTGTTAAATGTTGAAATAGATAATCTCATTTTTTGAGAGAAAATTATAAAAGTAAGTTTCTTCTTCCTGAGATGCAACAGAAAACTTTCCGTATGCAGGTGTTTACAAGCAGTCTCTCCTGGACCACAATCTAGTCACGCTCCTCTGAGTCCTCATCTTTTTTTTTGTTTTTTTTAACATCTTTATTGGAGTATAATTGCTTTACAATGGTGTGTTAGTTTCTGCTTTATAACAAAGTGAGTCAGCTATACATATATCCCCATATCTCTTCCCTCTTGTGTCTCCCTCCCACCCTCCCTATCCCGCCCCTCTAGGTGGTCACAAAGCACCGAGCTGATCTCCCTGTGCCATGCAGCTGCTCATCTTGGCTAGGCCTAAACTTGGCTTATATGGATTTAAACAAATGCTAGCATAATTTCTAACACCTCAAGTCTGTATCACTAGGATGATACTAGCCTGCCTGAGAAAACTCCAGGCTGCCAAAATAATTTACTGTGTGTTCCAGGCAACACCTGATGATAAGGACCTCTGTCTCCCAGTCCTGAGAGGGTGTGAGCTAACTTCCATAAGCACAGGTTAGCAAACCCAGATAGGTTTCCCATGGACCAAGCTCTCCTTGCTGCTTTTTAAAATTTTTCCCTTTCCTGATTCTGTTCAAGGCCTTGCCATTTCCCCTCCCTACTGCTTCGTTCTCAATTAATTAATTAATGATATAATTAACATGTAACATTGTGTAAGTTTCAGGTGTAAAACCTGTTGATTGATTTACATATATAGTAATATGATTATCACTGTAGAGTCAGCTAATATGTCTATAATATCACATAATTATTTCTTTGTTATGGTGAGAACATTTCAGAGCTAGTCTTATAGCAATTTTGAAGTATTCAGTACAGTATTGTTGACTTGTAATCTCTAGGATGTACATCAGATCTTGAGAAGTTATTTATCTTCTAGTTGCAAGTTTGTATCTTTTATCGACATCTGCCTAATTCCCTCACTCTCCAGGTCCTGGTAACCATCATTTTCATCCTCTGGGATCAAACTCTGCACAAATTGCAAGGGAGCTCACCACTTTCCCCTACTGTCCATAGTTACTGAATAGTCTGCTTTCACCATATTAGCTAACGTCCGGCTGTGTTTATCTTTGACAGTATCCATTATCCAGAACAATTCATAATACACAGAAAATAAAACAATTAGCAGTCTCCCCAAGAACTGCAGTAAATGGTCAGATTTCACCACCCTCCCAGCTCTGATGCCATAAGTCACAAAGCATTGTCATCACTGTCTGCAAATGGTGTTGCTTATAGCTCACACATAAAGTGATTCTAATGTTCACTTGTTATAATGCAACTTGTGTTAATACAGCATTTTACAACTGTTTTAGAATATTTTTAAAGTGCTGAATTAAATGAATCTGCTTGCAATGATTTATTTATTGTTATTGGCCACGCCATGTGGCATGTGGGATCTTAGTTCCCCAACCAGGGATTGAACCCACACCCCCTGCAGTGAACATGCAGAGTCTTAGCCACTGGACCACCAAGGAAGTCCCTGAATCTGCTTTTAGAACTCTATTTCTGTATAGTTCAAACTACTTTCATAAACCAGTTAAGTTAGATTGTACTATGATTAAAAATTATTCACTGCTTTTCCCCAGGAAAGAATGATACTTCCCTACTCCAATAGTTTCAAGATTGCCACATAACTTACTTTAACCAATTAAATATGGGCAGAAATGTGACATTTCTGAACAGAAACTTTAAGAACCAGGGCACGGTTTGTCTTATTTTCTCTATGCTTGGGCAGTCCCATCAGCATAGGTTCTTAAGTGAAGATAAGATGCAGTTGACTTAGGAAAGACATGTGGGATAGGTGAGAAATACACCTTAGTTTTGTAAGCAAAAAGATTTAAAAGTTAATTGTTATACTGGCATAACCTAGTCTATCCTAACACACCAGGTAAATCAATGTGTTAGAATAACGTTTATCCTTGCCTGGGCACAGCCAGTAAGTAACACAGGAGAATATGAGCATCCACATTACAGATGAGTTCTGAAAATATTGTTAACTGTGTGCGTTACAGTTAAGTCAATAAAAGAAAGAGAAGAAATTAAATCTTTCTCCCTATTTCTTAACTTAATTCACCTCAGTGTTATTTTTTCTTTTATTTATTTTTTTGTTTTTTTTTTTTTTTTTTTTTTTTTTTTTTTTGGTACACGGGCCTCTCACTGCTGTGGCCTCTCCTGTTGCGGAGCACAGGCTCCGGACGCGCAGGCTCAACAGCCATGGCCCACGGGCCCAGCCGCTCCGCGGCATGTGGAATCATCCCAGACCGGGGCACGAACCCGTGTCCCCTGCATCGGCAGGTGGACTCTCAACCACTGCGCCACCAGGGAAGCCCTTTTTCTTTTATTTTTAATTCAACATGTGTTTAATTGCCTTCTATGTAGTTCCATTTAAACAAATTCAATTGCATTCCCCTTGCGAGATATATTTTTTTCCAGTATGATATTCTTTCTTCTAGGCAATATATATTTACAGACATGTGTACCCATGAAAATATATTGTTTTGCTATGTAAAATAAAACTATAAATAAAACTGTATAAAATAAAGCTAAAAATAAAACTATATTGCCAATCTTATGAAACTTTCTATGTTACATATCTATTTCTATGATACATATCTATTGTATTCATTTTAACTACTGTTAAATAGTAGGTATACTTCAATTTATTTAATTGTTCATATAATGATGAACATCTATTTTTTTAATTATCCACTATTATAATCAAAGTTACAATGGCAATTCTTATACTTTCTATGCCCTATGCATATGCATATGATAAGAACTAGTAATGGAATTGCCTGTTAATTCTTCCATTATTTTCCTCTTTCCCTCCAAAATGAGTATTGCAATTTACAGTTTCACCAGCAGAGAAAAACAGCACTGATTTCACAGACAAGTTTGCAAACATGTTATACTTTCTTATCTTTAAATTATTTTACCAGATGTAATGTTAAAACCTGATACCTTACTGTTTTTATTTGCATTGCTCCAATCAGTAGTGATTTTGAGAATTACTTAATATATTCATTGGCACTGTATTTCCATTATGATTTTCCTGAGTTTATGACTTGTATATTTTTCTCTTGGATGTTCATCTTTTGGTGTTGTTTACAGTTTATTTGTGGGGGATGTCTGGTGATGATCCTTGACTACTTTTCTGATTCATGGGCAAATTAATCTCACAGATCATTGCAAGACTCCTTTTTTGTTTTCCTGTTCCCCTAGGCCTTTATACTACTGCTTGAGACATGTGTGGATTGCATATATCCTCATAAAATAGATAGGATTGTCTTGAGTGTTTATGTATTATAATGAACATAAATTATATGGCTCTATAGATTCTGTGTCTTTCATGTTTCGTCGAGAACTACATTTTTAAAAATGAGTGCATGGTGATGTATGTACGTCTAATTTATTGTTTCTAAATGCTGTATAATTCTAGGATACACAGCTAACATTTTTCGTTCTTACAAGCCAGTTTTCTCTGCCATTTTTGTATATGACACATGGCCCAGTATGTAAATTTCTCTAGAGCAAAAACTCAAGGATGGAATTTCTGAACTGTAAGGTAGATGCAGACTTAATTTAATTTATTACTGTCCTAATGCTTTCCAAAGAGGCTATCACAGTTCATGCTTCAACCAGCAGTTCCTAGTTGGTTCAGTTTTCTGAAATTCTCACTAATAATTTATATTATCTGACCCTCCTCTGCCAATATTCCATATTTTATTATATTAACTGTTGTATTGTCTGTTGTTTTATGATATTAACATATGCTCTCTTTCTTAGTTTCTAGTTTCTATTTACAAGGCATTTCTTTGCCTGTTTTTTGTTTATTTGTTTGATTTTCTATTCTTGATTTCTCTAAGAAGGGATTTCTTCTCCAAACACATTCCTGACCTCCATCCACCCTTTTATCTCTTCTTACCTGGGGAAAGTAGAGTAATTTACTTTAGTAAATTTGGAGAGAATAACAAAGAGATCTGAATCCATCTGGTCCGAGCAGAAGAGGAGAGTACCGAAGGGGAAGTCCCAACCCTGCACTGGGCTCTTAGTCTTCAAATTGGTGTTTTTAACCTCATCTCTGACTCCACGGTTTTATATTACAGATTGGGTAGGGAAGATGGGTGCTAATAGCTGAAACTCCTTAGTGTCCTCCACACAGGGCTAGCAATGAGAAAAAACAAACAAAAATAGTAGAATTCAGGAAACCACAATATTTGTATGGAGAGAATTTGATGGAGACCGAAGCATGGCACTGTTGTTAGAACTTTATGTTTTGACAGATATGTATTTTTTTCTTACGTGTTTTTAGAAGCTTATTTTAGACCAAAGAAGTTCTTATGTTTGTGATTTGTTTTTTTTGTTTTTCTCAGTACTAGGGTGAAGGTCTTTAACCTGACCACAGGGTGTTTTAATCTTAGTGGCTCTTACATATCAAAGATTTATCTACAAGTGATTGTCTCTTTATAGAGAGGCAGAAGCATAAATTAAGGGACAAGGACCAGAGGGACCTTAACAAGGCAAGTGTCCCTAAAGGCAGGAAGGTTCTCAGGGTGCAGCCTGTCACAGCTTATTATTTAGGCACAGCTTTTCCTAAACAGGCTTGGCTGAAGCAAATCTTTATTTTACAAGAAAGAAGTCCTTATGTGCCCTTTAAATATCAGTGTGCAGAATGGCTTTTAAATTGCAAAACAGCTAACTTTCTCCTGTTGGCAGAGCAAAAGTGAGGTCTTTACTTTTAAAATATACATGCCAAACCTAGAAAATAAAAGGAAAAAAGTGTCATGCTAAACTGCTACAAAAGAGAACATTAGAGAAATGACAGAAGATTTCATTATTACATGGAGATCATCCTTAGAGGCTGGTAAGAGCTATAAAAAGTGATTATAGAATATCTGTACAAGCTTCAGATGAAGGTTAGTATAAAATAATTAGAGCAATATTAGATGTTTTCAAGGTGATAAAGTTACTGCAGATGTAGATACTGATATATTGCTGGCACTCTGAGTAATGTTGGAGAAATTATACAATAGAAGTAAGCCTTAGAAGGGCACAAATAGATGAAAGATACTAAAGGAGATTCAGGCAAGATAATTATCTATTAAGTATATGCCTGACTGGACCAACGGAAAAATATTTTGTTGGTGGAAGTGTTAAGGGATAAAAAGGTAGACAAGCTATGTTTGAATAATAGATGCTTCTGGGAGAAACATGAGGATTTGACTTCATATTTCTAGGGTGAGAGACACCAAAATATCAAATGTGTAAGTGAATGCTAGAAAAACCATGTCTCAATCAGATAAAAAAAGGAAAAATAAAGAAAGGAAGTCATTAAATTCCAGGAACCTACAGGACTCCTGGGACTCAAGCTTCAGAAACATTTATCACAGCTTCAATTCAGGAACCTATTGAGGGCAATTCTACAGTAGAAATAAATGTGAGGATAAAGAAGAAACACTCCTTGGTTTTACAGACTTAAAAAATCTGTAACAAAAGGCAGTGGAAACATCACTGGGGGCACAGGACTCAAATGTGTTATCTGAAGAGATGGCAAAGGGAACATCAGCAAGTGGATCCAGAGTGGAACGGCTCTAGGTTCTCGGAACGCAGAGCATAAGAGAAGTGGAAGTTTTGATAATGAAAGACAGTGAAAGAAGGTCCCTCAGTATAACTGGTGACAATACTAATCTAAAACATTTGCTAGATGGTACGTGTCTCTAACTCAACTCTAAAAGAAAACAAAGTTTGCTTCCATTATTTTTTTTTCCACACATATGGACAATGCACAGTGCTCAAAATTAACTTCTTGTCAATTTTTTTTTTCTATTTGAGCTGAATCTCACGGGATATGAAATATGTGTCGTTGAACCAGCCCACTTTACTCTAACCCCGCTAAGTTCTTGCTCCTGTCTTTGGCAACATTAATTTTGCCTGAGAGAGCGCCTGTGGAGTTGGGGATTGGTTTAGTCTGTCTGTCTGTCTGTCTGTCTCTCTCATTGTGCTTAGAAATTAAAGTTTAATTACCTCATAGAAACTTGGTTATAGAAGGAGTTTGCATTGAGGCATATCGTTGTTTGATATATATATATATATATATATATATATATATATATATATATATATATGTATGTATGTATGTATGTATTTAAAGACTGCCTTTTACTCATTTTAATGTCATCCCTTCACTGTACTGCAGAACCTCTGATGTTCTTATTTGGCAAAGAATACACACACTGTGGAATGGAAGGGAACTTTCAGTCTTGGGTTCAGCTGTTTTAGAATTGATTTCATTAATGCACTATTTTTGAGACTTTGGGCAACAAAATAGAAATTGTCCTCCATGGTCATTGGTTCTTCTGAAAGCCATAGCCATTGGTATTTGGAGAGCAACTTCTTTGAAGGTAGAGATCAGATAGACTTCTGATATCCCCTTTTGTGGCAAATAGCCCATTCTTGTTAGGTTTAATGGGTAAAACCAAGACTAAGAAAATAAAGTAGAATAGTAGAATAAATGTCTTTTCCCCACTTCTACTTTACATTTAAATGAGCTTTTCCAAAGTACTGTCCTAATTAACCTCTTCATGACTATTTATTTTGGTAAAGTGAAATTGTATCTAATTAGAAAATTTAGAAAGATGAACAGGGCATCCTCATCCTTATATCCTCTTGAGAAAGCATTGGTCACAGATGTACAGGTTCTATAATGTTTTCTACACTCTTCACCTTTGAGGGCAGATGAGCCCCAAACAATTACCCACAGTGATTGAGTAGATAAGGCCACCTAAACATGGTATTCAGTATCATTAAGGTCACCTTGAATACAGACCTAAAGTCTCCTTATTTTCTATCAGCAATAATGGTGATAGTTTGTTTCTCCTTCTATTTTTAAAATTTATGTCTTAAGTTCTATAGAGCTCAGGCAGGGAAGATATATACAATTTATTGAGTCCCACACCACCGCCCCCCTTGAAAACACAATGTTTATCACCTAAAAGTTGTTTCTTCTATTTAATATAGCTATAGTTTGAGTTCAACACAAGTTAAATACTTCTTTTTTCTTTCCTACTTGTTGTTAATTTCCTATTCTATTTTTGTCATGCTTTCTTATTTTTTCTGGTTCAAGTAAGTCGACTTATTTTATTTATATCTTTGCTGTTTTTGATTTTTTTCTATTTTTTTTCATTTTTATGATGATAATCTTCCCTTTGTGGTGTTCAGAATAATCTGATAACGATTTCTCTATCATTCTTTGAAAACAATATATAAAAAACATATACACATAATGTTTCATTGAGTAAAATGTCTTGGACTAACTATTCACCTTATTTGATTGCTATTGAGTTATTAATATTTTTTCCATCAATTCTTTTAAAAAGAATTTATCTGTTTTATCTAAGTTGTTCATATAATTAGCAAAGTATTGTTCATAATTTCTCATTATTATGTGTTTAATCTGTAAAGGATTTATAAGTAATGTCTCTTTCGTTCTTAATAATGGTACTTAGTATTTTCTCCATTTTTGTCTTAATCAGCCCTGCTAGGATACATTAATTCTATTATCTGTTTATGCTTCACTCTTAATGTTAGAGTGAATCCATAGTCTTGGTATAGTTATTGTTGCAAAAACATAGTCCTTCTGGGGTTTTGATGGAATAACTTGAGTATTTTCCAAGCCTTTATAATTTGGGATTATATTTAGTCTCCAAATTTTTGTTTTCAGTAGCTGAGATCTCTGCTCACCTTTCTTCATCTTCCAGCCATTTCTTTCTACTTAGAGGCATGAAGTCTGTCCTGTGAATGTGGATTTCTACCTGATTTCTATCAAATCTATACCACATTTACTGGTTATTCCTTAGAGAACAAAAATATCAGTATAGATTTCACCCAATGATGTTTCTTTATTTTGAGCCAAATTCTTTATTTTGAGAGTCAAATTCCAGCTTCTGCTTGTCTTTTGGTAGTACTCCAGTACCTTTAATTTTTAGTGTGTAATATTTCATATATATATATATATATACACACACACACACACACACACACACACACACACACATTATCTATTTATTGGAGAGTAAGTCCACTATATGCAACTCTGCCATTACCAGAAGCAATAAAATCTTTGTATGATCAAGAATCTGACCTGGATGGAGAAAGGAATAATGAATTTTTGAAGATTAGTAAATTCTCATTCCATTTCTAAAGAAGACATGTCTGATTGGTATAAAATATCAGCAAAGACCCTGGGAAATTGGAAGGTGGCATTTTAACATTTAAGAGATAGGATTGAGGACTTCCGGGAAGATGGCAGAAGAGTAAGACGCGGAGATCACCTTCCTCTCCACAGATACACCAGAAATACATCTACGCGTGGAACAACTCCTACAGAAAACCTACTGAACGCTGGCAGAAGACCTCAGACCTCCCAAAAGGCAAGGAACCCCCCACGTACCTGGTTCGGGCAAAAGAAAAAACTAAACAGAGACAAAAGGATAGGGACGGGTCCTGCACCAGCGGGAGAGAGCTGTGAAGGAGGAAAAGTGTCCACACACTAGGAAGCCCCTTCGCGGGTGGAGACTTCGGGAGGCGGAGTGGGGGAGCTTGGGAGCCGCGGAGGAGAGCACAGCAACAGGGGTGCGGAGGGCAAAGCGGACAGAATCCAGCGCAGAGGATCGGGCCGACCGGCACTCACCAGCCGAGAGGCTTGTCTGCTCGCCCGCCGGGGCGGCGGGACTGGGAGCTGAGGCTCCGGTTTTTGTCGGAGCGCCGGGAGAGGACTGAAGTTGGCGGCGTGAACACAGCCTGCAGGGCGTTGGTGCGCCGCGGCTGGCCGGGAGAGAGTCCGGGGAGGGGTCTGGACCTGCCGAAGAGGCAAGAGACTTTTACGTCCCTCTTTGTTTCCTGGTGCACGAGGAGAGGGGATTAAGAACGCTGCTTGAGAGAGCTCCAGGGACGGGCGCGAGCCGCGGCTAAAAGTGCGGAGCCCAGAGACGGACATGGGACGCTAAGGCCGCTGCTGCCACCGCCGGGAGGCCTGTGTGCGAACACAGGTCACTAGCCACGCGCCCTTCCGGGGAGCCTGTGCGGCCCGCCACTGCCAGGGTCCCGGGATCCAGGGACGGCTCCCCGGGAGAGCGCGCGGTGCGCCTCAGGCTGCAGCGTCACGCCGGCCTCTGCCGCTGCAGGCCCGCCCCGCACTCCGTGGCCCTCCCTACCCCCCGGCCTGTGTGAGCCAGAGCCTCCGAATCAGCGGCTCCTTTAACCTCGTCCTGTCTGAGCAAAGAACAGACGCCCTCCGGCGACCTACACGCACAGGCGGGGCCAAATCCAAAGCTGAGCCCCTGGGAACTGTCAGAACAAAGAAGAGAAAGGGAAATCTCTCCCAGCAGCCTCAGAAGCAGCGGATTAAAGCTCCACAATCAACTTGATATACCCTGCATCTGTGGAATACCTGAATAGACAACGAATCATCCCAAATTAAGGAGCCCTGTGGATGAAAGGCTCTTGGTGCTGCAGCCAGGACTCAGTGCTGTGCCTCTGAGGTGGGAGAGCCAACTTCAGGACACTGGTCCACAAGAGGCCTCCCAGCTGCACATAATATCAAACAGCAAAAATCTCCGAGAGATCTCCATCTCAACGCCAGCACCCAGCTTCACTCAACGACCAGCAACCTACAGTGCTGGACATCCTATGCCAAACAACTAGCAAGACAGGAACACAACCCCACCCATTAGCAGAGAGGCTGCCCAAAATCATAGTAAGTCTACAGACACCCCAAAACACACCACCAGACGTGGACCTGCCCACCAGAAAGACAAGATCCAGCCTCATACACCAGAACACAGGCACTAGTACCCTCCACCAGGAAGCCTACACAACCCACCGAACCAACCTTAGCCACTGGGGACAGACACAAAAAACAACAGGAACTACAAACCTTCAGCCTGCAAAAAAGGAGACCCCAAACACAGTAAGATAAGCAAAATGAAAAGACAGAAAAACACACAGCAGATGAAGGAGCAAGATAAAAACCCACCAGACCTAACAAATGAAGAGGAAATAGGCAGTCTACCTGAAAAAGAATTCAGAATAATGATAGTAAGGTTGATCCGAAATCTTGGAGATAGAATGGACAATAGAATGGACAAATTGCAAGAATCAGTTAACAAGGACCTAGAAGAACTAAAGATGAAGCAAGCAACGATGAACAACACAATAAATGAAATTAAAAGTACTCTAGATGGGATCAATAGCAGAATAACTGAGGCAGAAGAACGGATAAGTGACCTGGAAGATAAAATAGTGGAAATAACTACTGCAGAGCAGAATAAAGAAAAAAGAATGAAAAGAACTGAGGACAGTCTCAGAGACCTCTGGGACAACATTAAACGCACCAACATTCGAATTATAGGGGTTCCAGAAGAAGAAGAGAAAAAGAAAGGGACTGAGAAAATATTTGAAGAGATTATAGTTGAAAACTTCCCTAATATGGGAAAAGAAATCGTTAATCAAGTCCAGGAAGCACAGAGAGTCCCATACAGGATAAATCCAAGGAGAAATACGCCAAGACACATATTAATCAAATTGTCAAAAATTAAATACAAAGAAAACATATTAAAAGCAGCAAGGGAAAAACAACAAATAACACACAAGGGAATCCCCATAAGGTTAACAGCTGATCTTTCAGCAGAAACTCTGCAAGCCAGAAGGGAGTGGCAGGACATATTGAAAGTGTTGAAGGAGAAAAACCTGCAACCAAGATTACTCTACCCAGCAAGGATCTCATTCAGATTTGATGGAGAAATTAAAACCTTTACAGACAAGCAAAAGCTGAGAGAGTTCAGCACCACCAAACCAGCTCTACAACAACTGCTAAAGGAACTTCTCTAGGCAAGAAACACAAAAGAAGAAAAGGACCTACAATAACGAACCCAAAACAATTAAGAAAATGGGAATAGGAACACACATATCGATAATTACCTTAAATGTAAATAGACTAAATGCTCCCACCAAAAGACACAGATTGGCTGAATGGATACAAAAACAAGAGCCATATATTTGCTGTCTACAAGAGACCCACTTCAGACCTAGAGACACATACAGACTGAAAGTAAGGGGATGGAAAAAGGTATTTCATGCAAATGGAAACCAAAAGAAAGCTGGAGTAGCAATTCTCATATCAGACAAAATAGACTTTAAAACAAAGACTATTAGAAGAGACAAAGAAGGACACTACATAATGATCAAGGGATCGATCCAAGAGGAAGATATAACAATTGTAAATATTTATGCACCCAACATAGGTGCACCTCAATACATAAGGCAAATACTGACAACCATAAAAGGGGAAATCGACAGTAACACATTCATAGTAGGGGACTTTAACACCCCACTTTCACCAATGGACAGATCATCCAAAATGAAAATAAATAAGGAAACACAAGCTTTAAATGATACATTAAACGAGATGGAGTTAATTGATATTTATAGGACATTCCATCCAAAAACAACAGAATACACATTTTTCTCAAGTGCTCATGGAACATTCTCCAGGATAGATCATATCTTGGGTCACAAATCAAGCCTTGGTAAATTTAAGAAAATTGAAATTGTATCAAGTATCTTTTCTGACCACAACGCCATGAGACTAGATATCAATTACAGGAAAAGATCTGTAAAAAATACAAACACATGGAGGCTAAACAATACACTACTTAATAATGAAGTGATCACTGAAGAAATCAAAGAGGAAATCAAAAAATACCTAGAAACAAATGACAATGGAGACACAACGACCCAAAACCTGTGGGATGCAGCAAAAGCAGTTCTAAGGGGAAAGTTTATAGCAATACAAGCCCACCTTAAGAAGCAGGAAACATCTCGAATAAACAACCTAACCTTGCACCTCAAGCAATTAGAGAAAGAAGAACAAGAAAACCCCAAAGCTAGCAGAAGGAAAGAAATCATAAAAATCAGATCAGAAATAAATGAAAAAGAAATGAAGGAAACAATAGCAAAGATCAATAAAACTAAAAGCTGGTTCCTTGAGAAGATAAACAAAATAGATAAACCACTAGCCAGACTCATTAAGAAAAAAAGGGAGAAGACTCAAATCAATAGAATTAGAAATGAAAAAGGAGAGGTAACAACTGACACTGCAGAAATAAAAGAGATCATGAGAGATTACTACAAACAACTCTATGCCAATAAAATGGACAATCTGGAAGAAATGGACAAATTCTTAGAAATGCACAACCTGCCAAGACTGAATCAGGAAGAAATAGAAAATATGAACAGACCAATCACAAGCACTGAAATTGAAACTGTGATTAAAAATCTTCCAACAAAGAAAAGCCCAGGACCAAATGGCTTCACAGGCGAATTCTATCAAACATTTAGAGAAGAGCTAACACCTATCCTTCTCAAACTCTTCCAAAATATAGCAGAGGGAGGAACACTCCCAAACTCCTTCTACGAGGCCACCATCACCTTGATACCAAAACCAGACAAGGATGTCACAAAGAAAGAAAACTACAGGCCAATATCACTGATGAACATAGATGCAAAAATCCTCAACAAAATACTAGCAAATAGAATCCAACAGCACATTAAAAGGATCATACACCATGATCAAGCGGGGTTTATTCCAGGAATGCAAGGATTCTTCAATATACGCAAATCTATCAATGTGATAAACCATATTAACAAACTGAAGGAGAAAAACCATATGATCATCTCAATAGATGCAGAGAAAGCTTTCGACAAAATTCAACACCCATTTATGATAAAAACCCTGCAGAAAGTAGGCATAGAGGGAACTTTCCTCAACATAATAAAGGCCATATATGACAAGCCCACAGCAAACATCATCCTCAATGGTGAAAAACTGAAAGCATTTCCACTAAGATCAGGAACAAGACAAGGTTGCCCACTCTCACCACTCTTATTCAACATAGTTTTGGAAGTTTTAGCCACAGCAATCAGAGAAGAAAAGGAAATAAAAGGAATCCAAATCGGAAAAGAAGAAGTAAAGCTGTCACTGTTTGCAGATGACATGATCCTATACATAGAGAACCCTAAAGAGGCTACCAGAAAACTACTAGAGCTAATCAATGAATTTGGTAAAGTGGCAGGATACAAAATTAATGCACAGAAATCTCTGGCATTCCTATATACTAATGATGAAAAATCTGAAAGTGAAATCAAGAAAACACTCCCATTTACCATTGCAACAAAAAGAATAAAATATCTAGGAATAAACCTACCTAAGGAGACAAAAGATCTGTATGCAGAAAATTATAAGACATTGATGAAAGAAATTAAAGATGATACAAATAGATGGAGACATATACCATGTTCTTGGATTGGAAGAATCAACATTGTGAAAATGACTCTACTACCAAAAGCAATCTATAGATTCAATGCAATCCCTATCAAACTACCACTGGCATTTTTCACAGAACTAGAACAAAAAATTTGCACAATTTGTATGGAAACACAAAAGACCCCGAATAGCCAAAGCAATCTTGAGAACGAAAGAAGGAACTGGAGGAATCAGGCTCCCAGACTTCAGACTATACTACAAAGCTACAGTTATCAAAACGGTATGGTACCGGCACAAAAACAGAAAGATAGATCAATGGAACAGGATAGAAAGCCCAGAGATAAACCCACGCACATATGGTCACCTTATCTTTGACAAAGGAGGCAGAAATGTACCGTGGAGAAAGGACAGCCTATTCAATAAGTGGTGCTGGGAAAACTGGACAGCTACATGTAAAAGTATGAAGTTAGATCACTCCCTAACACCATACACAAAAATAAGCTCTAAATGGATTAAAGACCTAAATGTAAGGCCAGAAACTATCAAACTCTTAGAGGAAAACATAGGCAGAACACTCTATGACATAAATCACAGCAAGATTCTTTCTGACCCACCTCCTAGAGTAATGGAAATAAAAACAAGAGTAAACAAATGGGACCTAATGAAACTTAAAAGCTTTTGCGCAGCAAAGGAAACCATAAAGAAGACCAAAAGACAACCCTCAGAATGGGAGAAAATATTTGCAAATGAAGCAACTGACAAAGGATTGATCTCCAAAATTTATAAGCAGCTCATGCAGCTTAATAACAAAAAAACAAACAACCCAATCCAAAAATGGGCAGAAGACCTAAATAGACATTTCTCCAAAGAAGATATACAGACTGCCAACAAACACATGAAAGAATGCTCAACATCACTAATCATGAGAGAAATGCAAATCAAAACTACAATGAGATATCATCTCACACCAGTCAGAATGGCTATCATCAAAAAATCTAGAAACAATAAATGCTGGAGAGGGTGTGGAGAAAAGGGAACCCTCTTACACTGTTGGTGGGAATGTAAATTGATACAGCCACTGTGGAGAACAGTATGGAGGTTCCTTAAAAAGCTACAAATAGAACTTCCATATGACCCAGCAATCCCACTACTGGGCATATACCCTGAGAAAACCATAATTCAAAAAGAGTCATGTACCAAAATGTTCATTGCAGCTCTATTTACAATAGCCCAGAGATGGAAACAACCTAAGTGTCCATCATCGGATGAATGGATAAAGAAGATGTGGCACATATATACAATGGAATATTACTCAGCCATAAAAAGAGACGAAATTGAGCTATTTGTAATGAGGTGGATAGACCTAGAGTCTGTCATACAGAGTGAAGTAAGTCAGAAAGAGAGAGACAAATACCGTATGCTAACACATATATATGGAATTTAAAAAAAAAAAAAATGTCATGAAAAACCTAGGGGTGAAACAGGAATAAAGACACAGACTTACTAGAGAATGGACTTGAGGCTATGGGGAGGGGGAAGTGTAAACGGTGACAAAGCGATAAAGAGGCATGGACATATATACACTACCAAACGTAAGGTAGATAGCTAGTGGGAAGCAGCCGCATAGCACAGGGAGATCAGCTCGGTGCTTTGTGACCGCCTGGAGGGGTGGGATAGGGAGGGTGGGAGGGAGGGAGATGCAAGCGGGAAGAGATATGGGAATATATGTATATATATAACTGATTCATTTTGTTGTGAAGCTGAAACTAACATACCATTGTAAAGCAATTATACTCCAATAAAGATGTTAAAAGAAAAAAAAAATAAATAAATAAATTAAAAAAAAAAAAAAAAAAAAAAAGAGATAGGATTCAGGACTTCCCTGGTGGCGCAGTGGTTGAGAGTCCACCTGCCGATGCAGGGGACATGGGTTCGTGCCCCGGTCTGGGAAGGTCCCACATGCCGCGGAGCGGCTAGGCCCGTGAGCCATGGCCACTGAGCCTGCGCGTCCGGAGCCTGTGCTCCGCAACGGAAGAGGCCACAATAGTGAGAGGCCAGCGTACCGCAAAAAAAAAATGATAGGATTCAGGGATTTTTTCATATTAAGATGATTTCTTTCAGAATGTTTGGAATTTGGTCAGATATTGAGATAGAAAAACAAACATCAACAAAAAAGTCCAGTTACCTAGTCAGTAAATTGAACCAAAGTTGCTGTTTGACAACCTACAAATTCAAACTTTCCACTCTGTTGAATCTTTTGCATCCCAGCTGCTCCAAACAATAAGTGGATCTTTGGTATAGTTTTCTAATGCCTTTAGGCTTCACCCATTGCCTTGAGGAATATGTTTAAGAAATATACCTTGTTTGCTTTTTTTAAGCTGTTCAGCACTTTTGGAAGAATTCCCTCAGCTCACAGTTCTTAAATATTTTATATTCTTCATACTGTTCTGTGACAGTGGTCATTCAGTAGCTTAAATCTTCTTTCTTTGTACACCTTTTTCTGGGTGATCATAGATTACAATTCAATTTTTTTCTGTTGTGGGCCAAGATGCCTGAGAATCACCCAAAAAGACTAGTGGAATTTAAATGTCTTCATATTCTTCTTTTTTAAAATTGAGGCATAATTGATATACATTATATTAGTTGCAGATGTACAACAAAATGATTCTATATTTGTACATATTGTGAAATGATCATCAAGTTTAGTTAACATATGTCACCATACATAGTTACAGAATTTTTTTCTCTTGATGAGAACTTTAAAGATCTACTGTCTTAGCAACTTTCAGATACGGAATACAGTATTATTAACTATAGTCACCATGCTGTACATTACATCCCCCTGATTTATTTGTTTTATAACTGGAAGTTTGTGAATTTTGACTCCCCTCACCCATTTCTCCACCTCCCACTCTCCACCTCTGGCAACCACCAGTCTGTCCTCTGTATCTATGAACTTGGTAAAATGCTTTCATCTTTAACATGGACAGTCAATAATAGATTGTTTCCATTTCCCTGAATGATTGCTCACAACCTCTTTTTATTGACAATTTTTGGAACAGTTGATATTTATTTGAAAGGCCCAGAAACTGACTGTGTGATTTAAGCATGGAGGTTATTGGTTAGCTCACAGAAATTGATGAGATGCTAGATTCGGAAGAACAGAGCCTAAACAGAAGCTGAAGCTGCAGTCAAAACTGTGCCTAGAGGAAAGCTCTCACTGTTGCTTCTGTTGCCAGCATCAAGAAATAGATACTTTTTCCCCTGGAAAATGCACATGGCTAATCCAGCTACCACTGCCAGCAGAACGTATTCTCCACTTGTTCTGCATGTATGTCACTATCTCCTACTTCATGAGTGGTTTCAGTGGGTTGAGGTTATGTGTCATGTCCATACATTAGGTAGGACATCAAGTGTATTGATAGCTTCCTCTGTTTATGCTGCAACAAATATAACCCCCTCTCCCAATTTTAACAAGGTACTATATATCTTGATTTACAGGACAGTTTTGTGTTAACTGAGGTTCTACTCCTTATGCGCTCTCATTTTAGTACTTAGAGTGAGAGAGCAGAATGATGTGATATCTGTGGAGGCTTCTGCTCTGACATTTCATATAATCACTTCTGCTCACAGTTCGTTGATGGAAGCAGGCTACACGGCCAAGTATGCTGTTAATAAGGCAGGAAATTAAACTGCCATAAAGAGTCACTTAAAGCAATTTTACAAAAGTTGTAAAATCCTTTTATACTGAAGGCAGTGGATAATGGGAAACAATAAAACCTACTGAATTATTGTATTTTCTTTCTATAGTGTGAGGTGAGTCTCATCAATCCTTTTTTGGTAGAATTTCACTAAATATAGAAAAAGATTTCAGGTGCTTGGCAGGTACCTTATGATAATTGTTCACTATAGTTTTTGGATGCATTGCTTTAAAGATATATAGTGTTTTAACTTGTTTGCCCTTGTTTTGATACCTCTAGTATTAGTCACAAGGGTAGCATCTCCAGAGGGCAGCAGATTTATCATTTCTGTCTGTTTGCTTTTTATAATATTTGCTTTTTATAATTTTTATGGCAATACCCCCATGGATTTGGCAAGCAGTTCTATAGTATCACAATAGAAGTCTAATTAGAGGTAGATTAGATATGATCTGATTAAGAAATATAGTCTAAATATAGCCTATCCTTGTGACTGAAATTAATAATACACTGAAAAATGGGCAGAATTTCTTGAATAGATTATCAGAATAACTGTGATCAGCCTACTACTGTTAATTGTTTGGGGAATATTATATATTTTGCTGAAATTTAGCAATACACTCCAGGAGGAGATGTCCAAGAAACTAAATGAGTGTACTTTAGAGGGAATGCAATAAAATTCCATCAAACTTGGTTCTAAGTGAGGGGAGGGTCTATCCCTATAGGGATGATACAGGTTAACTTTCACATTTCCCCAATTGATATAATACACAGAAAGAGAGTTTAATATGCCCAGACAAATTACCAGCTAGGATGACTCTTGTGTAGATTGAGAAACTAGGAAATGAGTAATACAGGCAACTTTTAGGAGGAAAATTAAGATTTTTTTAAATTTTATTGATGAAGTTCTAAATTCTACTTTTCCAGTTTGCCCTTGCAATTCAATAACAAACACATAAAACCCTTTGTAGTCTGGGGGAAAATGCAGATTAAAAGTACAGATTATATTTCAAAAATAAGTATAAAAATGGAAAAGAATGGTAATTATGAAAAAATTAAAAGATACTGAAATAATTACCCTGGAAAATCTCAAGGTTAACTTTTTTTCAATAGAGGGCAGGATGATATAGTTTAGTTTGCTTCAAAATAGATCAACATGTAAAATAAAGAAAATATATTTCACCACCATTGAACTGGTGCACAAGAAGGCAATTTAGCATAACAAAAAGAGCAAGCTATGAGATATTTAACTGAAGAAATGTGTCTTTTCAAAGTAATGGGAAGACATCTGACTATTCAATAATTGCTGTTGGATAAATTTGTTCACTACTTGAGTAAAAAACTCAAAAACAGGAAAAATACGTAGAAAGAAGGAAACAACAGAACACAAAGCAAAACAAATACTAATTTTTGATTTTTGTGTGTGTGTGTGGTACGCGGGCCTCTCACTGCTGTTGCGCAGCACAGGCTCCGGACGCGCAGGCTCAGCGGCCATGGCGCGCAGGCCCAGCCGCTGCGCGGCATGTGGGATCTTCCCGGACCAATGTACGAACCCGTGTCCCCTGCATCGGCAGGTGGACTCTCAACCACTGCGCCAACAGGGAAGCCCTTTTGTAAATTATTTAATGAATATATGAACAGATGTTCAATCACTTTAATAATCAGACATATAATAAAAATATAAGATATTATTTTCATTTAAAATTGTCTTATTGTAAAGTTTATTGTCAGCTCAGGGAAAAATGAGGTTGAACATATAACTAGTTAGAATTAAAATGCTACAGAAATTTGAGAACAAAATTTAAAACATGACTATTGTTTGTATCAGCTGTTTCACTTTTAGTAGTATATTCCAAGAATCAATCACACATGTGTGCAAGGATATAGGCACAAAAGTTTCCATGGGTCTTCCTTGCTTTTTAATATCTAAATATAAAAAATAATCTAAATATTTATCACTCGGGCATTGGTTAAATAGAATATGGCATGTGCATGCTGTGGAATACGACCTAGTCATTAAAGTCCATATATTGACAAGCAAGGAAAGAAGTCAATGAAAAATACAGTGAAAAATGGACAGTTGAATAAAAAGATAAAGAATATCATTGCAATAAAAACTGTGTATATATGTTTGTTGAGTAAGGTTTGGAAGAATCCATCGTGACCTATTAAAATTGTTAGCTATAGAGAGAGATCAACTGAAGCCATGACTTTTTACTTTATAACTGGTTATTTTGTTTGTGATTATCATTTATTATATTTCAAATTAAAAAAACTATAAGAATGCAACAAAATTATATATAGTATGTATTTATATGTATATGTGATATATATATGTATGTATTCAACAAGCAAAGCCACAAAGCCTCAAAGCCACTTGTATGAAGCTATACAGTTTAAATGTTACTTATAATCTATTAAATATGTAAATATTATTATATTTTAGAGAAACAAAATTACCTTTGAGTACCTTTTTTTCTGTTTACTCACTGGGAATTATCTTGCAGCAGAAACTGATAAAACATGGCTGAAGTCATATCTATAAATAAATTGAAAATGACCCAAAAATTAATTAGTAGAGTTGTATTTATTATATGTATTTACTATGTGTAGGAAATGCAATTTTATGTTTTACATTTACTATAATAATAAAACAGGTTAAAAAATTACTGTAGAAACCCATACTAATTAATACCAATATAACTATATGACTGAGAGGTAAAAAATGAGGGATATAAAATTGATGTTTGTATTAATCACCTTGTATAAAATTGATATAGAACTTTTTATACAATGCCAAGACACACACATACTAAAAAAACCCACTAGTATAACAGGAGTGAACTTGATAAAAAGTAAGACAGTAAATGATTAGAGTTGGTAGTGAATTATAAAATCTACTAGAATTTCAGTTTGCATAACATTTTTAATGAAATCTTTCCCCAAAATGCATTAGGAAATTAGAATTAACCTAGTTATACATTTTTATTAGGAAAAAGCAAGCATGCAAACTTGATTAGTGGTAAATGAAAACAAATAGTAAAGTATCTGTTCTTTTGTGATGAATTGGTTTTTAATAATTTTCCTCAACCTTCCATGACTGAATGGTTTTGGCTTCTACATTCCTCCTGAGAATTTTCCTATTTCTACTCATCCATCTGTCCTGATATTTTCTTCAGTACTGTCCTTACAATTTTACTTTTAATTGTTTTTTTTAACCATTAACTTTTATTGTTCCACATTCAATCTTCATAGCCTATTTAACTTTTGTTACTACTTTATCTCCCCCACATTGTTTCATTTAGTTTTTTTTCACTCACAATTTAGAGCTATTCTGTCCAACATGATAGCCATGAGGCATAGGTGATTACATTTAAGTTTAAAGGAAATAATTACCCACATTTCAAATCTTAATTGCCACATGTGGCTTCTGGCCACTGTTTAAAACAGTCTAGATTTATAGACCATTGCAGAAAATTCTCTGCAATGGTAGTGGTGTTTATTGGCATTCTTTTAGCAAAACTTATTTGTATGCCTTTGCTTAAGAATCTGTCATGGTTACCTATTGCTTTATCTTAGATTGTAATTGTGAGAGACAATATATGATACAGAAAAGAGTAAAGAGTTGGGAAGATAAAATATTAAAATTGATTTTATTCTGAATATGTAGATTAGAGGTGATGGAATTTTATTTTTAAATGCAGTGTGATTTACTTGAAATATGCCATGTAATGTGCTAGTATTTATTTTATCCTTTTTCCACACTTCACATTCCACTCCATTTAAAACCTTCAAAATGACTAATTCAAGCATACCAAAATAAATATAATCTTAATAAACTTTGAGTTGTTTTCAGATTTGAATAAAAACAGATTTTCTGATCATACAATTAGGTGATATTTGGGCATTTGATTATTTATTTAAAATGCAATATTAAAAATTAAATAATAGGACAAGAGCCATAAACATATTAAAGTCTCTAGAGATAGACCAGGAAGCTATTATTCAGAGCTTGGTATCACTTTAATCAACAGCTGTATATAATGCCATTTCATCATATTCTTCAAAAAATTATTTAATTTGAGAATTTAACTGGTAGAAATTACATATATTTTATTTACTTGAATCTTAGTTGAATATATTCTCATATGTTTTAGACATTTGCATATCTTTTTTTGCCTACATGTCCAGATTCAACAGCTTTTTTTTTAAACTATATTGTTTTGAAATAACTTTATTTTGACCATAAAGTGATAAACATACACAATATTTATTATTTTATCTTGGAAAAGTTAGGAAAAATTTATGTACGCAACTGAATTATGCAGAAATATTCACCAATAATTGAAACCCTGCAATTGTGTGGCATTTTCTTCTTTACTTTTATGTGGATTAGAAGGAAGCAACCCATTTTCCTAAAATGCCTTCCCTGACACCCTGTCATCACTTCCTGTATTCACTATGAAAGTGACAACATTAAAAGCAAATAAAATGGAATGATTGCCATATTATTCAATATCAGTTGGAAACATATCTGAAGGAATTAATTTATTGCCTTCCACAGTGACACTTAGATAGACAAAATGTTTGATTAGAAACAGAGAGGTAGACACAAAATATAGGCACTGGTTTTAGTTATCTAAACTATAATTATGTCATAGGTCAGCCAGGGGGCAGAAAAATGCAATAATCCTTAAAAAATGAATTTATTTACTTCCTCACATTTGCCGTATTGGAGTTGAGACACTTACACCATAAAATCCACAAAACAGACCCCAAAAATGTTTTAAATAATTCTGAATACATTTATAGACAGAGGATAAGTATCAGGATAATTTATTAATAGGAATAAATAAAAAGTTGACCTATATATAAATTTATTTTCTTCTATTCTCAGTAGAATTGTATATAGCAATTTATACATTATCAAATATTTCATACATATAATATGTTTTAATATACCTAAAGTACTTGTGAGTATGGCATAATTATTTCTCTACTTTTTGATTCTGAAGCAAAGGCTCAGTAAACTGTGCAATAGAGTCAAACGGTCACAAATTTAGTAACTGACAGGACAATATTTCAAATAAAGTTCCTCTGTCTCCAGTGCCATACCATGCCCTTGGCACTTGGCACAGAAGGATGTACTAGTCCCTCACAGGAGTGTGAGGGACTGCCCAAGAACTGAGAAAACCTCTGAAACAGAAGTACAGCAATATCTCAAAATATCTTGAAACATGTTTTCAAGTGCTTCTTTGACCAAATATTGATTTTCTTCTGATTACCTCTTCATTCTCCATTTCCACAGCCATGGTCTTAATTCAGAACCATCAAGCTACACTTTGACTTTAGTGGTAGTTGAATACTGTCTTCCTAGCCTGACACCCATGGTCTTACCCCTTGCTTTCTCGTAACTTTTCTCCCCATAGTCACCAAAATTACCTTTCTAGAACAAAAATCTAATAATTCCCTTCCCTTATAAAATTTTAGAGTCTGTACCAAGCTACCATATCCAGTATCAGTGTGTTAGTGTATGATTAGATTTTCTCAAACCCTATAGTTTATTGTTATCTGAAAACCATGTGCCATTTATACCTTTGTCCCATGACACACTGTTTCTTGGATCTCCTTTCTCATCCTTTTGCCTGATAAAGTTACCATGGGCACTGCACATTTTATTTACTATTTTAAATCACTTGAAGAAAATATTAGGAGAAGATATATAAACCCAATAACTTAAAACTTCACTAACACAAATGTTTGCTCCTTCCCATCTGGTCAAGGGTTCCATTATCAGTGGAATAGAAGCAACATGAAGGCCAGATGTTTTTTGTTAGTTTTGTTTTGTTCACTATGTCCCAGCATCTAGAATGATACCTGCCATGTAATTCACACTGGAATATATATTGAATTAATGACCACAGGAATAGCAATTTAAAAATAACAAAAACCAAACCATCTAACAAACGAAAATCTTCTCACAGCAGGATAACATGATTGACAAAAGGCAGATGACTGAGTAAAAAGACCAATAACTGCATAATGCAATGGCTTGCTTATGAGAGGTACTTAATAAGTATTTATAGAATTATTTTTATATAGAAATTCTTATCCTCAAAGATCCCACTGAAGATTTCTTCCTCTGTATTAGCTCTAACATTTCTCTAGGTAAAAGTTACCCTAAACTCCTTTGCATCTCTTTGTATCTTTTACTTATAAATGGTATTCCATGTATCTTTAAAACTGAAAATTGTTCAAGAGCTGTCTAGAGATTTAAAAGTGTTCATTCCTTTTGACCTAGTATTCACAGCATTCTAAAAAAATGAGCAGATGCCTAAATACCACACACTTGTAATGTCAGTGAATCTTCCTTTTTTCAAGATAGAAAACACCCTTAAGTGTAACAATAACACTATATTTATTGTGTATAATAACATGATGAAGTTCTTATGCATCAAATTACCAGTATTTTATGAGGATAGTCAATGATTTAAAAACTGCTTATGCCATAATATTAAGTAAAAGCTTTGACATACAGTGGTACAGATTGTGTGTGTGTGTGTGTGTGTGTGTGTGTGTGTGCGCGCGCACGTGTGTGTATTGATCTGAACTCCAACATAAAGCACTGAAAAAAGACTAAGGGAAATAAGCTGCTGGCATTATATATTTTCTTTCTTCAGTTCATTTATGCTATTCCACACTTTTCAAATATTTCTTTAATGAACGTGTATTACTTTCATCCTAAAACCAAAACAAAAGCAAAAGCCTGTTTTCTACTCAATATTATATGGATGAAGTAAAAGAAGGCAAATATTGTAACATTATTGATTGAATTTATTGAACATTATTAGTTGAATCTGCAGATCTAGAACTTGCAGATACAGAGGGTTGACTGTAATCTGTTAATGGATAGGGTGAAATTAAACAAATTACTTAATTTGACCAGTCATCTAGGACCAATGATAGATACACAGAAATAGAGGATCAATCCCTGCTCGTAAGGATCTAATGATCTACTTAGAGTGATACATACTAAATTATAGAACAATGAATAAAAACACAGTGACACAGGAATTATCAATTGTACTTAAATTAGAGTCTTTTGAAGTTCAGAAGACGTGTGGCCACTTCAATTTCAAGTAGATGAGAGTTCATGGGATAGGACCAGAATTTAGTGGCAGAACAGGGCATTATTATGACTTTCTCAAACAATTTTTTTATCCCCTTGTGTTTGTGCTTGTTATATGAATAGTGCAGCAAATCACTTTAAAGTTAATTTTTACTATTAAAGAATCATTATGGAAAGCTACTTTTATCCTGTTCCAAATGAAATCTTGTTAAACATATTTGAGAGTACAAAGAACGAACACAGCCCTGGAAATAATGCATTCACTGGTTTTGTTGTTGGGGAGGAAGAGGCAGTGGCAGTGTTGTCTGAAATATGAAAGATTTGGGAGATTATCTGATTCTTTTGAATGAATAAATCTCACGAGTATTTGAAAACCCACACCTCCAAAAGTCAGTTTCTATTGTTATTCCCCAATAGAATTTGGAAAATCACTCCTAGACTTAGGATAGTATATTACAACCAGTGAAACAGAATTTTTTTCTTACACCTTTAAAATCTAATGTGTGATCATTTCTTACACTGTCACTCCTTGGATTTCTAAAATATAACAGTAATAATAATAACAAAACATATTTCTATACTTCTATGTACCTGGCTTATTACTAACTGCTTTCTCTGAGCCTTACTCAAATAAGAACATGAAGTAGATACTACTGTTATACAGATTTGCTAGGTTATGTGCAATTCTCCATTACCATCAATATCTTAGTAGCTTACAAAAGAGCGATTGATATTTTGCTCATGTATGTACTGTCTGTGGGTTGGCTGCAGCTCTATTTATCACAACTTCTTAATTCTAAGATTCAGGTTTAATCATCAACTTCCATCTGAAACATGCTGTCCTTGTGCAAGAGTTGGGTAGGTGAAGGCAGAACTTCATGATTCATAAAGTTCCTGCTGTGGAGTGGTGCATTGCACTCCATTCACATTTGATTGGCCAAAGGCAAGTCACATGATTAATTCTGATGTCAGTGGTGTAGTGGTGTGTATTCCTCCCACGTGGAGGGGGTCTGAAAGCACTATGACACCAGGAGGTGTTGTATGAGCTTCTTGTGAAAGCAGAAAATAATTTGAAACAATAATACAATTGACCACAGGCACTTTTCCTATTTTACTGAAGAGAAGATAAATAACTTGATCAATGTCACACAGCTAGTTGGTGGCATAGGTAGAGTTCACCTCAAACAATGTGGTTCCAAAGTCTACTTTATTATGTCTGACACTATTTTGTGCTATGATACTTCTTTATTCAAATACACATACTCTTATATCCCAGAAACAAGACCCTAATTATGCTCTGTATTTGCATTTAACTAACAAGTGAGCAGAAAGGATCTTGCTTTCTGCTGGTTCAGATTTCCTAAGTGATTCATACTGAATGTACACTTAGGATAAGCAGAGAGTGTCACCGGGCAGATCTGTGAGAGAGTAAGTATCTCCATTTCAAACTACAAGTATTTTATACTTCTGGAGATATCATTCCAAAAATCAAATTGCAACAGCTTCACTCCCCAGGAGCAAGTGATGGAGACTCATTTGGTCCTTTGAAGAAGCTTGTAGATAATAAGCTGAAATACAGGGACTGGCAATTTCTGCAGCATAGTACACCTATAATTGCTATATTTTTGTATCACCCCATTACTTCAAATCAGCAGGTTGTCTTGAAATAACCTGCTACTTAACAGAGAATATTAAATATATGCATTAATGTTCTAACTGTGGCTTTTATCAGAAAGTAATGAACTCTCATGTGTTTTAAAATATAAATAGAATGTTCCATTTTATAATGCAATAATCTGTCTTTAATGATAATCACATAATAAACCATTTACTGAATGCCTGAGAATAAAATGTAAATAAGACTAACAGCCCACTGAGAAAGCACCATTTGTCTAGAGAAAGCCTATATGTTATGTATCAATAGGAAAATAAAACAATAAAGTAGTATATGCTCTAACATCCCTTAAATGATTTTCAGAATTCTGAAATTTTTTATTATTTCTTTAGTTATTTTGATTATTATTTCTTTAGTTATTATGATTATCAAAATTCTGAAAATTTTGATTATTTCTTTAGTTATTTCAATAATTAAGATTATGCTTTATTAGGAAGGGAAAACTTCTGAAATCTGCAGAATAATAATAGCAAAATTTTCATGAAATTAAATAAAATGAAACTGCTTTTTGAAAAGCAATGTTATGTAAAGTATGTATAGTAGACTGAAAAACTTCAAAGATATCAGGTCCTAATGCCTGGAACCTGTAAATGTCAATTTATTTAGGGGAAAAAAATGGTCTGTTTTACACGTGTTTAAGTTAAGGATCTTAAGTCATGGATCCCAAATGCAATCACATATATCTTTACAAGAGGGAGGCAGAAGGAGACTTGAAATACACAAGGTATTGTGAAGATGACGTCAGAGACTGGAGTAATGTAACACAAGCCAAGGAATGCTGGCAGACACTAGAAGCTGGAGGAAGCAAGCAACAAATTTTCCCCTAGAGCTTTGGAGGGAGTGAAGCCCTGCCAACACTTTGATTTTGATTTAGTAACACCGATTCTGGACTTCTGGCCTCCAGAACAATGAGACAATAAAATGTATGTTCTTTTAAGTCACCAAGTTTGTAGTGATTTGTTTAACAACCCTTAGAAAATTACTATAGGTACAGAGATGATATTGTGTAATAAATGCCTGAAAATATGGAAGGGGCTTTGGAATCAAATAATGTATAGAGGCTGGAAGAATTTTTTGCCACATTATAGAAAACATGTAGATGCACATAAACAGACTGTTGGTAGAAATGTGGGTTAAAGGAAAGGGCTCGGAAATAAGGAACATACCACTGGAAACCGAGGGAAAGGCAAATCTTGCTATATAGTGACAGAAAAAGCTGAATTGTGTTCTACAACTGTTTGAAAAAGCAGAACTTGTAAGCAAGGAACTTGAATATTTATCTGAGGTTATTTCCAAGCAAAGCATTGAAGATGTTAACCTGATGATATCAAAATACAAGCAGACAAATATAAATTAAGAAAAAAAAAACTTAAGCAAAAGGGAACCATCACTTGATGATTTGGGAAACAGCCTATCAGATGGCAAAATATGATAAAATTAGGATAGTAACTGTTAGGAAAGTATACTTTGGAGAGAAGGCCAATGGTATGTCCGGATAACCTGCTACTAGTGCTGAAGAGATTACATAAATGGCTCATGAAGTCACTCAACCAGAAGAAGCCTTGAATAAAGATGGGATTATCGGGCCTCCCTGGTGGCTCAGTGGTTGAGAGTCTGCCTGCCGATTCAGGGGACGCGGGTTCGTGCCCCGGTCTGGGAAGATCCCACATGCTGCAGAGCGGCTAGGCCCGTGAGTCTGCGTGTCCGGAGCCTGTGCTCTGCAACGGGAGAGGCCACAACAGTGAGAGGCCCGCGTACCGCAAAAAAAAAAAAAAGATGGGATTATCAAACCAAAGATCTGTGGAGGATGCTGTGGCTAAGGGTGTGAATCCCTGTGATATACCTGGCAACCTGAAAAGGTTTTTGAGAATGTTGTACCACCATAAACACTACCAGATTGGACTGGAATGGATAACACAGGATAAAATGAAGAAAGGCCTTTGAACTACAAAAACTCTACAGGCAGGCAGTTGGGTGATAAAACTACTGAGAAGCACACATATGTTCCCTCTGAAGTAAAAGGAAAGATGATTCTGAAGGCAGAGACTTGGGCCCAGAGGTCATAGCAATAGGCTCAGAAGAAGAGATATAAGCCAAAATCACAGCAATAGAAGATGGAGCTGTGTTGCAGATGTTGGAGTCGAGGTACAGAGAATTGTTCCCAGGTCTTAAAACTTAATGAGAATCTGCCCTTCTTGATTATGAAATTGCTTGGAATTTGTGAATCCATTCTTCCATTTTCTCCCTTTTGGAATGGGAATGTCTATAAATATTATACTGTATCTATCCCACAGCTGTATTTTGGCAGCAGGTAACTTTCTAGTTTCACAGTTGTATTTTGGCAGCAGATAACTTTCTAGTTTCACAGGTATAGAGATGGAGGAAAATTTTGTCTCAGGATGGATCATACCCAGGGTCTCATACAATCTTAAATGATTTAGATGATGAGATTTGCAATTTTGGAACTAGTATTTAGACGACATTTTGGACTTGTGTTGATGCTCTATTGTGTTGAGAATTTTGGGAATCTTGGCATGGGTGAATATATTTTACATCTGTTATAGACATGAATCACTGGAGGCCAGAGAGAAGAATATAGTAGACTGAATTATGCCCACCAAAGATATCAAGATCTAATCCGTTGAGCAAATACTCAAGGTATTTGTTACTTTATTTTGGAAAAATCAAAAGCTTTTGCAGACCTCATTAAAATGTACGTGTTGAGATGAGGAGGTATCCAGATTACATGGGTGATCCCTAAATTTAATCACACATATCCACATAAGAAGGAGACAGAGAGAGATGAGACACATGGCAAGGAAGGCAATGTGACTATGGAGGCAAAGATTGGAGTGATCTGGTACAGACCAAGGAATGTTGGCAGTATCAGCTGGAAAAGGCAAGGGGCAGATTCGACCATGAGTCTTCAGAGGGATCGTGGCCCTGCCAACATTTAGCCCAGTGATACTGATGTCAAACTTTTGGCCTCCTAAACTTGAAAGAATAAATGTTTATTGTTTAAGCCACCAAGTTTATACTAGTTTGTTACAGCAGTCATAGTAAACTCATACAATATGTGAGATGCTATCTCCTATCTGAATTATATTAACACTTATTAATAAACTTAAGATATTATATAAATTATCCAGATCTAATCTAATGGTGTGAATATCTATTTTATAATTACTTGTACCTATTTCATTAATGAAATCAAATGCTTATCTGAACAAAATGCTTCATATTAAAAGATGGGCTTTAGGGCTTCCCTGGTGGCGCAGTGGTTGAGAGTCTGCCTGCCGATGCAGGGGACACGGGTTCGTGCCCCGGTCTGGGAAGATCCCACATGCCGCGGAGCGGCTGGGCCCGTGAGCCATGGCTGCTGAGCCTGCACGTCTGGAGCCTGTGCTCCGCAACGGTAGAGGCCACAACAGTGAGTGGCCTGTGTACCGCAAAAAAAGAAAAAAAAAAAAGATGGGCTTTATTATCAAATTTTTTAAAATAAATTTATTTTATTTATTTATTTTTGGCTGCATTGGGTCTTCATTGCTGCGTGCAGGCTTTCTCTAGTTGCGGCGAGGGGGGCTACTCCTCTCTGAGGTGTGCGGGCCTCTCATTGCGGTGACTTCTCTTGTTGCGGAGCACAGGCTCCAGGTGCGAGGGCTTCAGTAGTTGTGGCTCACGGGCTTAGTTGCTCCACAGCATGTGGGATCTTCCCAGACCAGGGCTCGAATCCGTGACCCCTGCACTGGCAGGCTGACTCTTAACCACTGCACCAGCAGGAAAGCCCATTATTATCAAATTTTAAAGAAGCAAAAAAAGAAAAACAAATAGAGTAGGTAAAGCATATGAATGTATGTAATTTTATAGTTTGGTGCATAATGCACCTATTTATAGGAGTTCCAGTTTCAAGTCTGTTTTTCCCTACCTCAGAACAGTTGTGAGGATCAAATGATCTAGCAAATATATATTAATAACTTCAGTTCTAAAGTGGCATGTAAATACAGAACAACGATTATTGATTTTTGACTCTACTGTTTTGTTATTAGAATCTGGTGGACTGTTTGTAACTGGCACACCTGCATCTCTTATCATATCTTTCTTACTTTTCTAGTCATCTTACTTCACTGAGAATTTCCTACTTTCACCTATTTTTCAAATTGAGCACAACTGTAAATATTTAGAATATGAAAGTTATACTCTTTCTTATGGGGTAGATCAGATATCTTACTTCCAGAATTTATCTATATTTTCATCTCTGATAATTACATTTGTTGATTCTTTTGTGGATGGCAGTGATGATCGTGATGTGCATGTGTGTGTGTGTGTGTGTGTGTGTGTGTGTGTGTGTGGTATGCAGAGTGCATAGGGTAATGTAGAATAGCTTATAGCCCTGGGATAGGATGATTTGATACAAAGACTTTTAGAAATCTCATACTTACATTACTTTTAAGATAATATCTAACTCAGATTACATATATTCAACTTATCCATTAGACTGGTGTAACACAAATATAATTTTTTTTTTTTGCTTACATTGCCCCATACTTATTTCTCTAAGGACCAGTCCTTATCTAATGATTTCACTCTTACTCATTCTTGTTATAAATAAGTCAAGATTTTCCATTTTAAATCTCTTTATCAAGGTATTCAAAGCTCCCAGCTCCATATTGTCTTTCCAGCTTTATATAGTGCCATGACCTGAAGTAATTGTGCTTTTACAGCTCCATGATTTACAAGGTGTGCTCTCTATTCTTTTTTTTTTTTTTTTGCGGTATGCAGGCCTCTCACTGCTGTGGCCTCTCCCGTTGCGGAGCAAGGCTCCAGACGCGCAGGCTCAGCGGCCATGGCTCACGCGCCCAGCCGCTCCGCGGCATGTGGGATCTTCCCGGACTGGGGCACGAACCCGTGTCCCCTGCATCAGCAGGCGGACTCCCAACCACTGCGCCACCAGGGAAGTCCTGCTCTCTATTCTTAAAATAAATTTGCACCCTTATCTTTGTATAAAATTTTACATTCTTCAAGTTGAAAAGTTAGTATTGTGTATACAATTCCCTATCCCACCAGGAAAATATAGCTGCACTGCATTCTGCTTTTCCACTGCCCTTTGTATATCTTCATTATGGGATTTACTATGTAATAGTGCCGTATATTCCAGTGCCTGCTTCTGTAGACAAAAACTGCTCAAGGAAAAGTATCTTTAATAAAATCATTATGTTGCTAAAGCTTTAAAATCATTTTTTGGAATAATTCAATTTATATAATTGTATGTACATGTTTCAGAAAAGATGATACAGGGTGAAAGATATAGTACTTTGCAGAGAAAATATAAAATTTAATCAAAAAGAAGATACAAACACAGACCCACAAGTTAAAATTTGATTTTAAAAATTTTTCACAGGATTATTCTTCCTTTAAAAAATCCAGTAGGCGGGCTTCCCTGGTGGCGCAGTGATTGAGAGTCCGCCTGCCGATGCAGGGGACACGGGTTCGTGCCCCGGTCCGGGAGGCTCCCACGTGCCGCGGAGCGGCTGGGCCCGTGGGCCGTGGCCGCTGAGCCTGCGCGTCCGGAGCCTGTGCTCCGCAACGGGAGAGGCCACAACAGTGAGAGGCCCGCGTACCGCAAAAAAAAAAAAAAATTCCAGTAGGCACCAATCTGTTTTTATCCATAGATATAATTTTGGGTTTTTTTAAGAAGATGTTGCGGGTAGGAGTTTATTAATTAATTTATTTATTTTTTGCTGTGTTGGGTTTTCGTTTCTGTGTGAGGGCTATCTCTAGTTGTGGCAAGCAGGGGCCACTCTTCATCGCGGTGTGCAGGCCTCTCACTATCGCGGCCTCTCTTGTTGTGGAGCACAGGCTCCAGACGCGCAGGCTCAGCGGCCGTGGCTCACGGGCCTAGCCTCTCCGCGGCATGTGGGATCTTCCCGGACCAAGGCACGAACCCGTGTCGCCTGCATTGGCAGGCGGACTCTCAACCACTGCGCCACCAGGGAAGCCCTGGTCCATTCTTTTTGTCTGTTTTTAGTAGATGACTTTATATCCTACTTCACAAAGAAAAAGGAAGTTGTCAGTCTGTTGAAAACTCGTCAAACTTACACACTTATCAGAAATTCTATTCATTTTATGTGTGTGTATAAATACACAATACATAGGTATTACAAAGAATGTACTCATTGAGTGTTTATGTTATATAAATATATCCCATGGAGTAGAATATATTTTGAGCAAGATGGAATTATATGAGTAGTGACTTGCGTTTGTTTACATCAAAAATTTCTGTATTATCTATAATATAATGCTTTATTTGGGGCAATGAATTCGATATAGATATATATATGTGTGTGTGTGTGTGTGTGTATATATATATATATATATATATATATATATATATATATATCTCGATGATCTTAGTGAAAAAAAAAATCTGTCAGCACTACCTAAATGTTTGAAAGACACACATAAATACAATTCATTCTTTAAACATTGTTGTAGGACATCTTCCTTTCTCTTGGCTTCATATTTTCATGTGAAGGGGGCTCCACTAAATAAATACAGGTGGACCTTGTACCAGAATGGCATCACTGCTCTAACAGATGAGTTTGTAAGGATAAACTGAGAATGTAGGAATTCCTCCTTCTCTCTTTTGCAAAACCTGGTTGATTGCTAGAGAGGTTCTTTCTGCTACTACTTTTAAAAGCTATTAACAGTCTCTTCCTCAGGGAGGGTAACCTGCTGTGGGGTTTGTAAGTGATAACAATGAGTGATTTTTGTTCAATTTTGGGGTGTGGTCATAGGAAGCTCAATATTGTCATACTCTATCACCTTTATCAACATTAAAATTAATTTCATCTTCCTTTGCTTGACTCCTGATTTTTGGTTTTTTTTTTTCTTTTTTCTCCTATGGATCCCAACCTAGAAATATAATATAATCAAAAATAAAATTCTATCTGAATTATTCTAGACAGTATTTTCTTTATTAACAAAATAGTTAAAGATTTCTTTATCCTGCTATTGAATATTTTTTGTGTGAACCCATACTGCTTAGAACTGTTGCAATCACCTTGCAACCGCTAGTATAGATTCAAAATGCTGAGAATGTTATTTTATTGTGTATATAAACTGCATTTCTTCATCCATTCTTTAGTTGACAGTTACGTTGTTTCCTGCCATTTACGACAAAGTAGATGAAACAGGAGGATATTATGCTAAATGAAAGAAACCAGATGCAGGAAGACAAATACTTTTGATACATCTCACTTTTACGTGAAATCTAGAATAGCCAAACTCATAGAAACAAAGAGTAGGGTTGTAGTAGCCAGGGGCTGGGTGGAGGTGGGAATAGAATGTTGATCAAGAAAAGGAGTAGAAAATTTCACCTATGTAAGATGAATGAATTCCAGAGATCTAATGTACAACAATATAATGATTGACAATGCTGTATTGTATACTTGAAATCTGCCATGAGGGTAGATTTTAAGTGTTCTTACCACCAAAAAGGAAAAAGAAACCAAAAAAGGAAAAGGTACCTGTGTGAAGTGATGGATATATTAATTACCTTGGTTTTGGTTGTTATTTCACAACGTATACATAAATCAAGTCATCAAAGAACAGAACTCTTTTCTGTAATGCTCCTTCTAAACAGCTTCTTTCTGAAAAGGTGTTATTCTAGTTCACCATAAATCATGATTCTAAAAATGTATGTTGGAATAAAGAAACAAACTTTATCCTATAGATGATTTTACCATCCATTATATATGACATTGGAAGCATCACACAAATTGCCAACAAACACTCTAACCTCCAGCTATACTGAAATTTTAACTATTTCTTTCTACCTTAATCTTATTTATTTTGCTATGACTTTGTATATGATACTTCACTTATTTTTTTTATTACCTATTTGAAAAAGACTTATTCATCTTCACTAGCAGGACAAAGAATGCCACGTCTGAAAATTCTTCACTGATTTTTTAGTCTCTAGGCTATTATAGGGCACAGTGGACATTATAATAATAACATAGTTTATAGTGCAAGTTTATTATTACTTTCTCTTTCCCACTATATTGTGAGATCATGTAACAGAAATTATGTCCTATTTATCAATATGTCCCTCTTCTAGCACCTAGCCATAGCTCAATAAATAAAAATAAATTAGTATAATAAAACTGTTTTAATTTTATATTTATATACTAGTACTTGACAAAAATATATATATATATATTTATGCAGAATATATATTCAGAATATATGTAGGTAAGGAAGAGAAAGAAGAAGAGAGCTGTGAATTTATAGGAATGAGATAAAAATGGAGCCAGAGTATCAGTAAATACAATGACTATGAATGGTGTTTTTATTACCTTGACACTGGCCATGAGAGCAGAAGGAACAGAGTTGGGATAAATAATTTTATAATTGTTTTCTTTTTAAAGTTTAATGATAAATTTAGATTAAAACATATTCTGGAAATGATCTAGAATACAATGAGGGAGAACAAAGTTATCTTTAAATAAGGCAACTTTAAAACAGCATATGACTCATAATATGAAAAAATAAGATAATTTTATAAATGTTACTTTTATATTTTGTTTTTATTTGGAATATTAATTCTAATGAGTTGTAAAGAACACTCAGTCTAAAATTTTTCATTCATTCCCTCATTAACCAAATAACCAAATGAATATTGAAGAGTCACTAAACCAAAAATGATAAAGCATGTTAAAGCACAGTATAAATGGAGACTTTAAAATAGCAAAACCTCAAAAATAGTTTGTAGTTATTTTGGGGGGACAAATCAAACAAGTACAAACAGGGTTTTCTGCTTAATTTTTAAAAAAATTCAAAAGCTTAGGATTCATAAGACATATCTTAGCAGCCACAGTTATCAAAAGAGGTGGAAGATTTAAATTTTCCATGACTTAGGTATGAGATATGACATTGATAGTTGTATAATATTAAGAGTTAAAGAGATGATAAACCTATCTATTCTGTAGCCTTATAAAACTACCCCTGAAATATTTATGTTCTGTTTTGTTCACCCAATTGTAACAATAATACCTAGAGCAAATTCATGAAACATCTGTTACCTGTTCTGAAGAAGGAGCCTGAAATTCATGTCTCATTAAAACTAATTGAAGGAAAAAGTAAATTTAGCCTGCAGAAGAGGAGAGATAGAGTGAACTTAATATTTGAATCAAATGTATTAAAAGCTCCATTTTACAGGATATCATGTATGATATTTCCTAATGCCTTGGGAAAATCGTTTAAAAAATCTTTCCTGCATACCTAGGAAAAAAACTTATGATTTAATATCATAAAATATTATAAAATATTTCCAAGTAAAATAAAGCAGAGAATTTAGTAGTAACCGTAGTTCATTAAAGGAAAGTATAAAGGATGTATTTCATGAGGAAATTAGTCACTGAAAGAATTTCAGAGGCAAAATTATGTGTGAACAAATAAAATGCTAAAAATTATTGTTAGAGTGTCATGTGACTCCATCAGATGCATGAAATATATGTGACATGACAGCAGAATATTGGTAAAATTTCCACTAATCATGTCTTATGGAGTATACACACACACATGACTGTATATGTGTGTGTGTGTAATATATATTATATATGTGAATATGTAACATTATATACCTATATTATTGTATATTTTTATATATGCTTTTAGGGCTATAAGTCTTTTTTTTTAATTACTCTTTTAGCTTCATTCCACAATATTTAAAATTCTATATACCAGTAGAAAAAAAATATATCAATTATGGCACAATTTAAAATGTTTATATTTGCTTAGAGACATTACATATATTATCTAGTTCATTTTTTTCTCCTATTATTTTATTTTAGTGTTCTGATATAGATACAGATAATTTATTGAGTCTTGTCTTTTTTTGTGTGTCTTTTGCCTTTTACTTACACATTTTAATTTGCTTTATGTATTTTGCTGTTATTAAAGTTATTTAGTATGTAACCGTTCTTGTCAGTTATATCTGCATTATAGACTCTATTATATAACATTTGAAAGTTTAAGTTTTTATGGGCAAATGTTTCCTCCTTAAATTAATTTGATATAAAATTAATAATCTCTCCTTTCTTATACACACATTTTTCTGGCCTTTTTTTTCATTCATTTACTTTCTTCTGCATGTACATATGGGATATCTAAATATAAGAATTTTTCTATCTAAATGAGTGTATCTCATTAAAATTATTTCTTTAAGATGTATATTCAGTATTATTGCTATTTTCTTATTTTACTCTGTTTTTCTTTTTTTTTTCTTTTTTTTTAAATCTTGGATTGCTACTTTGATATTTCCTTCCTATTGTATCATCTTTGGCCATGTGTTCTGCATTTCCTTCGTGTCTTTCTCATCTCACATCCCACTCATGATGGTCCACTGTGTCTCTTCCCATTCATCCTTCATTCTGCAGGAGAATTACTGGTATCTCTTTTTCTGTTTTCTGGTGACATTAGAAAGTAGGGCTCAGCTGGGCTGTTGGTAATATCAATTGTTGGATTTGCTCTCTGCATTTTTTCAGTTATTGAATTGAAAGTACTTTGCAAGGATTTATTCTTTTGTATAAAAGGGCACTGAATAATCCTTCAATTCAGGATGCACTCCTGAGCCTCTGCCAAGGCTAGAGGCTATTTGATATTTATATCCTCCCATTGATAACATGTAACCAGAAACTGCTCTTATCTTCTCACTCATCAAAACAAACACAGATAGAAAAAAAAAAAAAAACTGGTTTTGGTTCTAATGACAGCAGAAGACAATTACATGGAGCTTTTTGAGCATTTTTCTTTTATTACCGTCTTCTCATTAGGATTTGCTGTCCTTTTGCTTGTTTAGTATTTTTATCAATATTTTATATAATTTTATTAGAGAGGATAGAGTAGGCTATGTTATTATAACAAATAAGCTTCAAAGTAGCAGTGGATTAGCCCAGTAAAGTTTTATTTCCTACTCATATTACAGTCTGGTGCAGGCTGGCCCTTCCTCATTGGTGACTTGGGAATCAGGCCATTCCATCATGCAGATGTAGATCTGGAACACACAGAATCCAAAGTCCCTGCTTAAGGGCAAAAAGGAAGGGTAATGTTGTACAATGGGCCAAATCTAGAAGCGTTTTACATTACATATGCCTATATTCCACTAGTCAGAATTTAATCATATGGTCTCTGACCTAACTGCAAGAAAGATTTGGAAGGTCAGATTGTTGTGTGTCCAAGAAGATAGTAATTTGAATACATCTTATTATCTTTGACAGAGCATTTTAGTTACCAGATTATTTTATTCTACTTTCACACATGGAACACTCTCACTCCTTCCTGAGAAAGACAACATAAAGTCCCATCTGGTCAGTGATTATTGCTCAGAGTCCTTGTCTCTAGGTGCCATCATATCCAGATGTGACTTCCTTTAGTCTGCAGAACTACCAGTTTAAACCGCAAATTATCTTCCCTTTTCAGGACAAACACCTAGAATGTAGTGATGGAGCAGGCACTGGGTACACACAATTATGGCTCCCATTTGGAAAGGCAAAGAATGGGAGGCATACAATATCAACTGGAAAACAACAATGTAAGCTGGGAAGAGCCTTTAATGAAGCTCCCAGGCACACACGCTGAGGGGGGAAGGAATTACCTTGATTCAACTCTGATTCCCATGATGTCTAGTTGTCATCTGTCACCATACAAAGATATTACATTATTCTTGACTATATTTCCCACACTGTACATTTCATAACTATGGGTAACTGAAAGTTTGTACCTCAATCTCCCTCACCTATTTCCTACCCCAGCCCACTTTCAACAGATTAATGATTCAGATGATGACTATATGCTTTTGGCTCATGTACTTTGAAATAATCTTTTTCTAATTATATTTGTAACTAAGAATTATTGTATAAGTATTTATGTTCAGAAAATTATTAAGTAAATGAGGAAACTGGAAATTTTAAAACCATCAACTAATATCACTGAGAACACTTAAAATAATATGTCATTGATTAGACAATTAAATCAAGTTTTTGCAAAAAACCAGTTAACCTTATGATAGGGAAAGCAATAATTTAAAGTTTACCAACTGTAATGTATGCATTTATGTTAAAGAACTACAATGTGTAGAGAATCAAAGTAGATGAAATATAAAAAAGAGAGCTGATACTTCCTCAAAGAATGTAGTAAGGAAAAATGTATAAGTGAGGTAGATCCCATATGAAATTTTCATTGTTGAAATATTTACATATTTTGAATCATAGTTTATGCCAAAACTCTAGACACATAAACAGTATAATTATTTAAACTTTTTGAATAAATGTATTTCTAGATCATATTTATCCAAATACACTTGTGTGTGGAATATAAAGGTAAATAGTTGGGATTTTAAAAAACCTACCAATAAATTTTGGTCTGTCAAATAAAATGATACTAGCATTGTTATTTGACAGATTGTTAAGTGTCTTTTGAAAGATTACTGACAGTCTTGAAATACTAGTTTTAGAAAAAGGAAAAAGAATGATGTCTGATATTAACAAAACATTCCTTCTTTGAAAGCAATGATTACCTGTAATATTTTTATATGCTTTACAATTTTTTTCTCTCTTCTCTATTTTTCAAGTATTGCCAACTCTAGTTCAGGGATAGAATATATATTTTACCTAAAAATATATAACTAAACAATATACCTCTGTAAATAACATTCAAATTTGACTAAAATATTTTTTTAACTCTCTTAATTGATTGTCATGTCATTATAGGTGCACTAAAATCCATGGGCGTGAACTTGAGCTTTCTCATTCTATTTGACATAATAATGTTTCTTGATTTCCTAGTATTTTCCTTTTCCGAAAAATTATAATTTCAATGTCTCCATCACCTTTACAGGGATTTTATTTTAAAAAGCTGCTTGCTTTTTTTTTTTAATATAACATGCTGTTTATGAATAAAAATATTATTTTGAGACAAGAGAAATCGAGATATTTTTAGTTGCAATATATTTAAATACTACACTAGTACAAGCCTGAAAGTAAGGAAGCTATATACTCATATTTTGTATTTTAGAATTCATAAATCTAAGAAAAATTTCCTATAATAGTAGTCATTTTAAAACAAGCCTAATTTTTAAAAAACTTTTTGGCTTATGTGAACTATGAAAAAGTGCACTCAATTCAGAATTTGAAATAAGCTACAAAATATATGGTGCAAGAAATAGTTTGGTCTTATTCGTCTCATCTTTACTATTTCCTTTAAATTCCTTAAACGTATATCAAATTTCCTTTTTCTTTAAAAAAGTCAAGTAAGGGCTTCTCTGGTGGCGCAGTGGTTGAGAGTCCGCCTGCCGATGCAGGGGACGCGGGTTCGTGCCCCGGTCCGGGAAGATCCCACATGCCTCGGAGCGGCTAGGCCTGTGAACCATGGCCGCTGAGCCTGCGCGTCCGGAGCCTGTGCTCCGCAACGGGAGAGGCCACAACGGTGAGAGGCCCGCGAACCGAAAAAAAAAAAAAAAAAAAAAAGTCAAGTAAATACTTCTCTTCATTTTGAGGGCACCTAACTGTTAACTCCAATTCATAAGTCAGATCATGTCTCTCCAGTGCACAAAGAGCTGAACCCAAAATCAAGTCAAAGTCTTTATGGTACCTAGAAGGTTCTAGTAAATATAACCTCCCATTCTCTTTCTGACATCATCTCTTCTATTCTCTTCTATTCTCTGCCTCTGTTCACTTCAGCCTTACTGACCTACTTGCTATTTTTCATGTACAGAGCATCTTTGCACTGGTCTTCTCCTCCATCTGGAGAGTTCCCTACCCCATATCTGCATGTATACCTCTCTAATCCTTCCAGTTTGTGCTCCATCTTTCTCAAGATATACAGATGAGCCTCTTCAAATTTACAAGCCTTCAGAATTCTTATGCCTTAGTCTATAGTTTCTGTAAAGTGTATTATCTTCTCACATACTTTATACTTTGCTTTGTTTATTGTTTCTATCTGACCTCTAGAATGTGAGATTCATTAGATAAAAGATCTTTGACTATTATCTTCTTTGCTGTACTCAAATCACCTTGAATGGTACCTAGCACATGTTTTGCATTCAATAATACTTGTTGTCATTTGTGAATGTTTTCTCAAATGTCCTAGGAGAAATTGTGACACTCAGGTAAAGTTCATGTGTAAGTGCATGTGTTTGTGTATGAGAGAGAGGGTGTGTGTGTACTCGTGTGTGTGTATGTGTATGAATGTATGTGCATACCTGTGTCTGGAGGAGTAGCTTGGAAGATAGTGGAGAGCAGATACCAGCCTTGGCATGCTGAACACAGGAAAGAATATTCCTCTCAAAAATGATTGTGTTAAAGTCTAGAGAACAAAAAGGAATTGTGTAGAAGTAAAGATTAAGGATTTTAATGTTTTAGATAATCCACTTTTCGTTGCCAGCAACTGGATTGTAAGGGATGAGACAGATGCAAAGGAAAGCTATAATTGTCCATGTTTGCTGGACACTGAGTATTGAGCTACAATTTATGGACTTCATTCTGCTAATCCCCTGTATATTTAAGAAGGTAATTTGAGCAGCAGTTTAATAGAAAGAGATTGCTATCTATTGGCAAAGCCTGGGATGGCACAGAAAAAAGCCTCAATTGAATACAAGTAAAGAGGGGGAAATTGTGATTCGGGGCCTATAGAACAAAATCCTGCTGAACAAAAGAAAAGAATGTGACTTTGAATTATCAAAATAGGAGCAGAACTTTGGAAATATTTTATTAGAGAAATAAGAAGGCATATTTTTGAGAAAAATTATTTAAATCTTACTACAAACTTCATAAACTGGATAATGAAAGATAAAATTGAAAGGAAAATTCTGACAATATCAAATGGAAAGGATAGAGATAATAGGATAAGTGCTGACATACTTATGAAAGACAGAAAATGGAGATCCAATCTTAGAATTGCTCATTCCAGAAAACAATACTAGAATAACTGGAACAGAGGTTTCTAGGGATATAAATAAAATGTCCCAGCCCTTATAGGAGACTGAATAACATAGACCAAAATTCTCATTAGCTTTGAGAAAAAATAAAAGTCATTCACATGTATTCATTCTGATAATAATTTGTAAAATTATCAGTAACTAAAAATACTTCAATTATTGAAAGGGAAAATATTTAAAAGGCTTTTGAATAAAGAAATAAACAAATATAAGCAAATCATAAATCAAAAAAGACCATAGCTTTTCCTTCTGAAACACTATGGTTTAGAAAGTGTTCCCTGGTTACAAGTAACAGAAACTGATAGTTGGAAACAGGATTGTTCTGAGGACCAACATGAGGTATCAAAAAGGTGAAGATAATTAGGGCAAATTAATATGAATCACAGTGGCTGAAACACAGAATATGAGAGAAACAGGGATGAGCTGAATTTGATAGTGTGGTAAAGACTGTTAACAATCCTCGAATATCCATTTTCTGCTTCTTCCTTATAGAGAATTTCCCAACTGTTAGCTAGACTTTCCATTTATACACTCTATTTCATTGTTTTCATTTCATTTACTATCAGTTGCAGACTAAGTTTGGGTCAATGGAATGTGAAAGGAGAGATGGACAATTTCAGATGATTTCCTTAAACCCAAACTTGTTGGCCCTAGAATTCTTTTTCTTCACTTTTCACAGTCTGGAATAGGAATCTCTCTCTGAAACTTGCTTGAATCATACAGCTAAGGGAAAACTTTGAGAAATATTTGGACAGAATAATGAAAGGGACCAAGTTCCCTTAAAAAGGATTAGACCAGAACCAAGTGATATATACTTCTATCTTTTCAACTACTGTTTTTTTTTTTTTGTTTCGGGGGTCTATTTAATGCAGTATCATAGACTCTACCATAATTATTACAAGTAATTCTTACAAGCCTTGGGCTAGACTTTGCAAAGTATAAAGAGATAACCAGAGAATTAATAATATCAGGTTTTTATTTTAGAAAGATCTCTCTGGCTACAGGGTGGGGATCCAATTAAATTGAATGGTTTACAAAGGAAATTGGTTTACTAATACAGGCAAGGTAGGTTTGTAACTCTACTGAGTAGGGTAGATATGATTTACGTAGAAAAGAAACAGTGAAAGGCTTCCCTGGTGGCGCAGTGGTTAAGAGTCCGCTTGCCGATGCAGGGGACACGGGTTTGTGCCCCGGTCTGGGAACATCCCACATGCCGCGGAGCGGCTGGGCCCGTGAGCCATGGCCGCTGAGCCTGCGCATCCGGAGCTTGTGCTCCGCAATGGGAGAGGCCGCAACAGTGAGAGGCCCGCGTACCGCAAAAAAAAAAAAAAAAAAAAAAAGGAAACAGTGGAAGACGAAAAGGTTTGGGAGGGAAAAACATTAAGATTTTGAGGTCTGTGGGAAATCTATATTTTCCAGGATCACCATGGAAATACAGGTGTGGAGTCTACAATGTTGTAAAGATTGTTAGAAAGATGGTTGAACTAATAAAAATAGAGTTGTGTGTATTCTAGCTATGATTTATTCTAATAGCTTAAAATAGAACTTCAAATGGTACAAATTGGAAAATAAAATTAAGTGGTTTTGCTTTGTTTTGTTTTAGAAATGTCACTATTAAATAACATTAGAAATGACCTGCATTATGTAATTCAGTGGCATAAATATACCAGTTTTTGTTTTATTAAGGATGCTCAGAAAATGATGAGTTAAGGGAAGTCATAAAACACTGTCAACTTTTTTTTTTTTAAAGAAGATGTTGGGGGTAGGAGTTTATTAATTTATTTTATTTTTGCTGTGTTGGGTCTTCGTTTCTGTGCAAGGGCTTTCTCTAGTTGTGGCAAGCGGGGGCCACTCTTCATCGTGGTGCGCGGGCCTCTCACTATGGCGGCCTCTCTTGTTGCGGAGCACAGGCTCCAGACGCGCAGGCTCAGTAGTTGTGACTCACAGGCCTAGTTGCTCTGCGGCATGTGGGATCCTCCCAGACCAAGGCTCAAACCCGTGTCCCCTGCATTAGCAGGCAGATTCTTAACCACTGCGCCACCAGGGAAGCCCAACACTGTCATCTTTAATAACACTATTATTTTATACCATAATCAAAATTCTACCATTCAAAAGATCATCTTCAGATTAGAATTCTGTGTATATAAGGAAAAAAATTAAAAATACATTAGGTCTATGTTGAGGGTGAAAATAATAAAACAAATATATGATTGCAGCTACTCCTATTCTTTTTGTGCCCAACTTACAAGTATATGTATATGTGTACAATGTATATAGATAGAGAAATTTCAAAGGAATGTGATCACTCTTTTATGTTAGTATGACAAGCTGCTATTTGCATATGTACAGAAATCCATATTCTAATCTGTGATTTACTAGAAACTAGGATTGTCACCAGTGTTTCAAAAATAGAGTGAAAGCATATATGTGCTAAACAAAATTTTTGTTGAGGTGAATCTTTAAAATATTAATCTGTTTTGTTCTTGCTCTGGTAAATTTTAAAGAGTGAGAGATGCATTATTCATTTCCCATCTCAAAATTCTAGTGGAGCCTCTGAGTTGTGAGATATGGACCATCACCCAGGGCAGAGTTGGAATGGGGAATATGAGTTGTTTGTGTTTCAGTGATATCCTGAGAAGAACCATGCGTGTTTAGGCTAATCAAGGGAAAGAGGTTCAAGGGTTTGAAGGAGATAGAGCTGGAATAATTCAAGAGAGAAATATTGAAGTTAGTTGAAGATAAGGGAGGGTTTGATGGAAAATCAACAGTAGAAGTTTGCAACCAGTTTGAGAGTTTGAATGTCTTGATAGGCTGAACTATCTGTCATGGCCAAGGAAAAAAATCCAGCATTGACGAGGTTGAACCCACTTGTCTTTCAACATATCACTCACATGTCAATGATGAAATCTCAGTAATCATCATAATGGAATGGAAAATATTGTTCCCCTTTTCCAATTTTCTTGTGCCATGTTAGAAAAGGAAACTGACCTCAAAATGTAACAAGTGGGATACTATAACTCTGGATTGGAAGGCCAAAAAAGTATATCTAAATCAAAATATTAATATTTTGGCACACAAAAAATACATAAATAGAAACATTTATTGTAGCCCTTTCAAGTGTGAGACTTATTCTTTTAAACTTGAAATTTTTAAAGATGGGCGTATATATCATATTCCCAAATAATCAAAAGCTGCTTGTACAATTTGATTACAATATACCTAGAGGTATAATTCTTTATTAAAAATGCAAAGAAAATTTCTTATCCATGGTTTATCAGAGACATTTGAACAGAGTTGTAAAACGAGTACGCTTTTCCTACTGTAGAAGATTTTGTATTTGCAGCAACTGGAGTAAGTACCAGAATTCATTCTATTCCAGGGTCCCTCATGCAGGTGTAGGGCTGTGTTTGCATAGAAGGAATTTTAATCTGAGTTTCGATGTCTATAATTCTTTTTAAAATTTTTTTCTGAAGGATAGTTGATTTACAATGTTGTGTTAATTGCTGCTGTACTGCTAAGTGCTTCAGTTATACATATACATATATATATATATATATATATATATATACACACACATTCTTTTTTTTAATGTTCTTTTCCATTATGGTTTATCATAAGATATTGAATATTGTTCTCTGCTATACAGTAGCACCTTGTTGTTTATGCATTCTGTATATAAAAGCTTACATCTGCTAACCCCAACCTCCCACTCTATTCCTCCCCCACTCTCCTCTCCCTTGGCAACCAACAGTCTGTTCTCTATGTCTGTGATTCTGTTTCTGTTTCATAGATAGGTTCATTTGTGTCATATTTTAGATTCCACATATAAGTGAAATTGTTTGGTATTTGTTTTCCTCTTTCTGACTTACTTCACTTAGTATGATAATCTCCAGTTGCATCTATGTTGCTGCAAATGGCATTATTTCATTCTTTTTTATGGCTGAGTAGTATTCCATTGTATATATGTACCACATCTTCTTTATCCATTCATCTGCCTATGGACATTTAGATTGTTTCCATGTCTTGGCTATTGTGAATAGGGCTGCTATGAACATAGGGTTGCATGTATCTTTTAGATGTCTATGTTTCTTTAATGATTCCTGCCATTTTATAAATCTCTCTTTACAGGTTAGAAACAAATAAACAAAAATTTTTCCAAATCAGATCTGAGAAATAGTATGTTTCATAGTATTCATAACATCCTTTTGGGGAGAATTTTGCATTCCTGATAAAAGGTCTAAGCAATTTTATGATAAATTTAATGGTATGAAGACTTCTGGGAATCTAGTGCCCAACAAACCCAAGTAACTGTCAACCATATATATTATTATTTTATTCAAACATATTTTCCCCTTGTTTTAAATCTAACAGTAATTATCTAAAGTTTCTCTTTTGTAAACATCCTTATGAAAAAAGAATCTTGTAACTGGCTTCTAGAGTTATCTTTTCAGCAACATGTTTGTAATAAAACTTTGACACTATTTTTAATTATCCAAAATTTGTTGGGTTTGTTTCGTTTGTAACAAATGCATCATTCGCTAAAGTTTCAATGAACTGTGACTAAAACTGGAACACAGTGCAACCAGGAAAGAAATATTTGGAAACTTATATACAAATAATTACACTTTCCACTGAGATGATTATGTTGCATTACCTGATTTCTCTAGTGAATTTTGCTAGTACTAAAAATATTTTAAAATCATTATATAAAATAATATAAACTGAACTTATGTTAAAATGAGAATATTTAAAATATTTTGGGGGATGTGGCACTATGTTCTATCTGATACTGTAGTTTTATTGTTTTTAAATTTTAAATAACTGCATGTCAATTTCTTTTTAAATATATATTTTTGAAAATTATGATCATATAGCTTAATCCTAGAATAAAGATCCCAGATTCTAAAACATTTAGTATCTGTAATAAATAGACGGAAATATTCATTTCAATAGAGGAAATGCATCACAAATAGTTATTGTAAAGCTGGACCATTAGGGTGAACCTTGGGATTTTACTGTTGTTATTGTTTGGGAAGGAAGAATTTGGCTATGTTTTCTTGGTCGTTTAGATATAAGTCCTGTTGTTATTTTTGCCTACAGGGTAGCATTTTTCTTAAATACCAAATGACTTTAAATAATTAATCACTTATTATTTAAAAAAATAAAAGCAAGAAAACAAACACCCTCTCAGATTTGTAAAAAGAGACCTTCATAACTGCTGCATCAGAAATTATAGCTTAGAAAAACATCTTGGTAGCTGCATCCTTCCAAAATATTTTATTAAATTCTCCAAAGATTTTAATTGTCTTTCTTCATAACTTAAGAAAAACTTTGCGTAAATGTTTAGCTTCAAGATGCCTAAAGACAGAGCTATACATGGACTCACATTTATTTGAGTGAAAGAAAATGAAGCTGTCATTTTGAAACCAACAGAATATCTTCTCTTAAACGATGATATTCAAACATAGATTTTTGGTATTTTGAATTTCTTTATATAACCCTAATTTGTTTGTAGGATGAAATGACCATTGTCTTTCCTTTTAGGGTGAGAATAGTCAGAAAAACTGTAATAGTAAAACTTGGATCCTCCTTTTTCTCTAAGAAGTGTGATGTATGCTCTTGACTAAGAATGGATTAGAAGAAAGCCTTCAGCACATGTTTTCCCAGATTGTTTTAGTTTTGTTTGATTTTGTTGTTAAAGTCCTTTTCAGTTAGTTTTTTTTTTTTTTTTTTTTTTTTTTTTTTTTTTTTGCCGTACGCGGGCCTCTCACTGCTGTGACCTCTCCCGTTGCGGAGCACAGGCTCCGGATGCGCAGGCTCAGCGGCCATGGCTCACGGGCCTAGCCGCTCCGTGGCACGTGGGATCCTCCCGGACTGGGGCACGAACCCGCGTTCCCTGCATCGGCAGGCGGACTCTCAACCACTGCGCCACCAGGGAAGCCCAATGTGGATTCTTTTATAAAACTCAACGCTGTATGTGCTGCCACCTTTTAAAAGTTTATGATTGAAAAGAAAAAGTTAAAGACCTCTTCACAGCTTTCATAAAATTGCTTTATAAAAGTCTGGCCATAAGGAGACATAAATATCATAAAGAGAGTAAGTCAAATGGTACTTTATATAAATAGAACCAACAACATCATACATTTATAGGATACTGCAAATCATCTGGATTTTAGCTCTCAGAGACAATAATCGTTTCAATTTTTCAACTCAGTATTACTCGGGAAAGTAGTTTTGTTGTATTTTTATAATATGTTCCCTCCTGTATACTTGTCAGTGTCATTCAATATTTTCAATGACAGAGTTTGTGCATCCATCTACAGAAGAAAATCATGGTTAAAAATATTTCAGGGATATGATATAGAAGTCACAACATTTCAATCATTAACATTATTCCCCGATTATTTTCTAGATTAGATGTTTAACATTTTTTAAAATGACTCTGAGTTGAAACTTTTTAAAATTATGAATTTTCTATAGTTTGTAATTTATGCAGCTGTGTTAAAACACATCTATTCCTTTGTGTCACTACAATTACCTATAGTTGTTTGTCCCTACTATTAAATGATCATTACTAGAATCATAAATTCAGACTAATATTGGAATGACCAAAAGCTTATGACAGACAGATTGGCTCTGGGAACTTACAGTCCTGTGATAGAAATATAAGTATAATGAACTTGAATTTAATTAAATATTGGCCAGAAAATACAGCATGAAAAAACCTCTGCATTGGTTGGATAGAATTTTATAAGTATTGTGTTTCAATGTAATCATTTTAAATGTTTTATGGGTCCATTAAAACTGTCTATTGTGTCTTTACAAGTTACAAAAGTCACACACAACGGTCAGTAATTTTCTAGATTCTTAAGGCAACTCCACCATTAATTAGCTGTGTAATACTTAGTAAATTACATTAACTTTCAAAATTTATTTCTCCCATATAGTAAATGGAGATAACTTTTGTACCTATCTCAAAGTACCATTCTGAAGATAAAATGAATTGTTTTATCATCAATGAAGTATTTGTCAAAATGTAAAATTGCTTAATATTATTTTTATATCACATTGGCATTATAATATCTTTTTTTTTCCCTGCTATATGTAGTTAAGTCTTGAAGTTTCTAAGTCCTAAGTGATTTGTTGGGGTTTAGAAAGACAGAAATTAGATCTATGGAATAAAATATGTATTAAATTGAGCTGGCAGCAAATGGAGATATATAGTTGCAAAACATTAGTTTTATGCAGAAGGAGAGTAAAGGTACTAATTTCTTTTCAGTTTGATGACTTGATGCATGCCCTAAAAGTACGGAAATGGTACATATTATAGGTGCAAAATTAGTGAAGGAGAAAATTGCAATGATTAAAACTAGTTATTTATTCTAAAAAAGCATAAAAATCACAAAAAATCAGGCAGTGTAAAAGCAAAGAGGTAGTAAATTGAAAATTCCAAAATATAATCAATTGTGTTGCTTAGAAATGGATCAAAATATTCAGGTTAAAAAAAAGTCCAAATTTTTAAAACCTAACAAATACCTGGTTTCTAGCTCTGACATGTTAAAAACTTGAAAGTTAACATTCTGGTCCTTAAAAAAGAAGAAAAAAAGCTGAACAAAATGAAAATCAATAACTCTTCTAGGATCTGTCAGAGAAGTGAAGTCACGGCAAATGGAGACCCTGAAATCCGGAAGCAGGTAGATTAGTTACAGCCAAGGTTAACTTATCTGAAGCAAAACAGAGAGGCACCATAAACTGAGAGAAACAGTTAATGATAGCTGTGATCAATTCCTGAAGGCTGAGAGTGGACTTTCTGAGGGAAATTCCTGAGGGTGACAATCTCAGGGCGATCAACACCCTTTCATGGTCTTACCTCTGGGAACCCCACCAGTTTCTGAAAGTAAAGAACCAATAAAAGTTTCCTCTTGGTTCTGGCACATAGAGGGCAAAATAAACTTTGCTAAATATTCTCAATGTTTTCTCCAAAGCAAATGACTACTACCAAGAAAATGACTTTACTCCAATGTTCATTGCAGCACTATTTATTATAGCCAGGACATGGAAGCAGCCTAAATGTCCATCTACGGAGGAATGGATAAAGAAGATGTGGTACATATATACAATGGAATATTACTCAGCCATAAAAAAGAACAAAATAATGTCATTTGCAGCAACATGGATGGACCTAGAGATTGTCATACTGAGTGAAGTAAGTCAGACAGAGAAAGACAAATATCATATGCTATCAATTATACGAGGAATCTAAAAAAATGGTACAAATAAACTTATTTACAAAACAGAAATAGAGTCACAGATGTAAAAAACAAACATGTTTACCAGGGGGAAAGGGGGGAAGGGATAAATTGGGAGATTGGGATTGACATATACATACTTCTATATATAAAATATATAACTAATAAGAACCTACTGTATAGCACAGGAAACTCTACTCAGTATTCTGTAATGACCTACATGGGAAAAGAATCTTAAAAAGAGCAGATATATGTATATGTATAACTGATTCACTTTGCTGTACAGCAGAAACGAACACAACATTGTAAATCAACTATACTCCAATAAAAACTAAAAGAAAAAAAAGACTTTATTAGAGCCTTATCCCCCCTGAGGGGAGTTCCCCTGACTTAAGCCCCTTCCAGCCTTTCTGTATCAACTAAGGGAGTGGTGAAAAGCTAAGAAACCCTAGTGAAGGTCACAGGGCCCCTAAAAGTCTGGTAATTAATTACGATTGCAGGAAGTTTCCAATCTCACATACTTTATCACCAAACCAACAGGACTCCAGTGTAATAACAGTGAGTTACAAGTGAAAAAGCTGCAAGACATAGAGTTTAAGGAATAGTTCTTAGTTAATTCAAAGACAACAGGGGAGTAAAAAGCAATGATACTAGAGGAAGTTGAAGCCACTGGCACCTGCAGCTACAGCAAATGTTAACCATAGCCCAACTCCTAGCCAGAGTAACATAAAACTTTACACTAAAGCACTGTTTACCTCAGTTCCACTTATCCAAAACATAATGTTTGGCTTTCAACAATAAATTACCATCAAATTGCGTGTCTCTGAAGAAACAAAGCAAGCATCAGAAATAGACTTAGATATGACACAGATGTGACTAATCAGAAAAAACAAAAAAGGAAAGAAGACAAAATTTACCAGTATCAAAAATGAGAGGTCATATCACTACTAATTCTACGGATATTAAAGCAGATAGTAAGGAAACACTATAAAATATTTATGTCAATAAATTCTATAACTTAGATTATGGTAAAAAAACACAAAAAAAAACACAAAGAACAAGACTCCCTCAGTAAGAAATAGATAACCTGAATAGCACCATGTCTACCTTTTTTTTTTTAAGGTATTGTAATCATATTATGTCAAATCTCTTCCAAAAGAGATAAATTGTGCTTGTCAGAATAAACTTACTAATCTGCTACCAACTTGGAGACAATTTTAACAAATAAATTTGTGTCCAAATAATAACTCAATGATTATCATCCATCCAGCTGAGAGCAATACCATAAGATTAAACAAGAACCAAGAAAAAAAAGGACTAATAAATTATGTCCACATTTCTATTTCAGTAAAGGACAACATGCCATATTTTTGTCAAACTGTCTTTGGAAGAGAATTTAACTCTAGAAAAGAGGTTCAAAAATGGTAATAGTGGGCTTCTCTGGTGGCGCAGTGGTTGAGAGTCCGCCTGCCGATGCAGGGGACGCGGGTTCGTGCCCCGGTTTGGGAGGATCCCACATGCCGCGGAGCGGCTGGGCCTGTGAGACATGGCCGCTGAGCCTGCGCGTGCGGAGCCTGTGCTCCGCAACGGAAGAGGCCACAACAGTGAGAGGCCCCCACGTACCCAAAAAAAAAAAAAAAAAAAAAAAAAGGTAATAGTGCCAGAAATGTGAAGTGTTCTGACTCTAAAAATAAATAGACTTGAAAGAAACAAGCATTTTTCCCCTAGAAGGAGGCAGAGTCTGGAAATATGGATAAATTGAACACATTTACCTTTGATTATAATTTATTCTAAGCAATGGGAATCAGAGCCATAAGAATGAATTGTCATTCTGAGTGTGAGAGATCCTTAGCAAGACACAGATTGAGTACTCATTCTTTCCCACCCACAAATATACTCTAATGCCACCCCTTTAGGAAGAAATGCAACTGGACAACATTTAGCCACTTAAGATGTACTAGAGACTAATTCTGATCTGACCAGGCTTGTGAGAAATGGACCTCTGTGTGAAGGAATGAAGGTTGAGTGCAAGAAACTCATGCAATGTCCAAGGAATAGAACAGAATCAGGAGTCAATAACCCAATTTAAGCCTGAAGATTACAGAGGTGAAAAAAAAAAAAAAACGAGAGAAGAGAGTTAGTGAGTCAAAAATGACCTAGAGGTATGCTAAGTTGAATAATACCTTGTATTATCCTTACCTGATAGAAAAGCTTTTGAGGACAAATTTTCAAAGAACTATCAATATGTAATCTTTGGCAAAGGTAAAACAAAACAAAACAAAAAATTCACCTAACCATAACTACTTTAAAATAAGTGTAGATCCTTGTAAATTTAAGGAATCTGTTTCAGCTGAGACCCTAGATTTAATTGGGTAGGGAACTTTTCAAGCCAGAGATTTTTTTAAAAAAAGGCAAACAATAATTTAGTCCTATTGAATGTGGGAAGGACTCCAGAACAGAATAGAAAGAATTCAAGGAAAGGGGAGACAGCTGTGCCATATATTATGTGGCCCTAAAATTTCAGTAACTTTATTAAACATAATGATGTTCCGCTATTTAAACTTTATTACTTTTTTTCCCTCTTCATCTTTTTAATGGAGGAAATTGGTAAAGGGATGAGGTGAAGAGTGTTTGCATAGCTTTCCAAAGTACAAAGAAGGACTCAGCTGTGTTTTAAGCAAAACACTAAAGAATAACATTTCCCTCACAAGTTGTCTTTGGTATTGATAGATAGCAAATATATAAAATTCAGGTACAACAGAAAATTCAAATAATAGTGTTTAAAATTTAGCACATTCCTATGAGTTGACGTCTTTGTATTTCTAAATTATATGGCACATATTTGTATTGCACATTTAAAATTCTGAAAGAAAATATTAAAATACATAGTTATTCAATTTGTCATCTATTAATATGGACAGCTTAGTTTTATTTCAAAAAAATTTCTTTATTAATATAGTTTAATACATAGTGAGAAATTATTTTAAGGAATATATGTCATATTGCACACATTTATGCAAGTACGTAATTACAGCATATTCAAAATGTAATGCAATGAAGATACAGGCAGATATGCTACACTGAAAGTGAATGCAACAATATCTTAACATTCAAATGTTAAATTGTATAATACAAATTTTTAAATTTATTATTTTTTAATCATTGTACAGGAGTAGGAAGAATGAGAAATGTAAAAAGAGAGGGAGGGAAACAAAGACAACATAAACGTAACAGTCACATAGCTGATCATATCGAGTTCCATGTAATTTAAAATTCATTTAAAAGAAGAATGACCTTCCAGATAATCCTATTTATTCAAGTAGGTGTGAGTCTTGAAACCTATCCTTTTGCAAGACTCAGAATGAGCTGAAAATGCAGCATCCCAGGAAACGGATTCATCAATTGCCTTAGGACTCCACTGATGACTGATATCAAATATAACTGGGTCCTTTCATCTCCAACTTAAGAAAGTGGTCAAATTTTCTTTGTATGTGCCTTGAGAGGAGTTGACCTGCCTTTATGTATTTTTAATATGACAGTTACTTTGTATAAAATACTACCCTCCAACTTCGTAACTAAGCATCTAAAGTATATGCAACTTGTAATTAGATGAATTCTACACACATTCAAGTTTTGCTGCGTTAGAAATTCATGTTTTTCAAATACAAAATAAAAATCCTCTTATTTTTATACTTATTTTAACTCCTAAAACAATGTATACAGCTTAATATTGGCAATAAAACTATCTTTAATCTTAATCAGAATGATTAGAAGACATCTATTAAAGTAAATTTAGATTTAAAAATAAAGATGTCAAGGATTTTCAACTAGTGTTAACTTACCTTTGATTTAATCTCTCCACCCAGAGCAAGTGCTATATATTCATTTAATAATGTCTAGTTGCAAAATGTATTTTCCATTATTATTATGGTAAATACTCTGTAATCTTTGTCAGAATCAATACTTTAAGTCACAGAGAACATACCTAAAGGAAAGTTTTTTTTTTTTTTTTTTTTACTAAATACCGGTTCATAAATATGGATGACTTTTAAGCCTCTATGGGGTTTCTTGTTTCTGTTAAAATCAAAAACAAATGGAGACCAGCCTTAAAAATTCCCTCAGCAGACAAAATAAGTTTAGTCATACAAACAGAGCTTAATTTGGCTTATTTTGCAAGACTAACTTGAACTGGGCCATTTCTTGTTCATGCCTTTGGAGATCATAAGGAAATCTTTAACTGTCTGCCAAAATTGATATGAGGCGACCACTAACCAATTCCATACCATTTAATACAATTCTAATATTATAACCAGTCATTGTGAAGAATCCGCAGTCACTGCCTTCCTACTCTGTAAGCTGCTGTGTAGTAGCATATAACAATATGTTTCTGAACCTCATTCCGCGTTTTGGTTTGAGTGCTCCTACTACACAAACTGTCTTTTTGGTGTGTACACAACAAACTTTTAGTACTCAGTACTTCGGTGATTCATTGGTTTTACCTCTGCTGTTCTTGAATTTTTGACATTTCCCTTTCCACATGTAAGAATCTTGGAAGTCACTACTTTGTCGTAACAACAAAAAAGCTAACCAGACTGAAAAATCAACAATTCTTCTTGGATCCATAAGAGAGGGGAGAATACAAAGCAAACATCTGCCCACAGGACTGGAGGGAAAGGCAGGAAAATGCAGTGAGTCTCAGCTTTTTGCTGGAACAGAAACTCACAAGGGTAAACCACCCCAGGACCCGGTGCAAAGGTAGGAAAATCTGAACTGCAATCAACAAATGTAAGGATGCTCAGTTTGGACAAGTCTGAGAGTTAAAAACCTTTCTCCCTATGAATGGGCCCCCCACAATATTGTGAGATTTACCTCCAGCCCAATCAAGGTTTCACAATAAATATTGGAGAAAAATCCCCTCAGGCTTTTGGCAGAGGGAGGGGAAAGAAACCATTCTGAAATATACCAGAGTACTGTGTTCTTGTAACAAGTTTTACCTTCAGGTGAGACTAGTTAACCAGAGCCTAACCTGCTGAGGTATATTCAGATCCTAACTGACCTGGCCAAAGTGAAATATCCAATTTCAGCTCTCTCTAGCCATCCTCTTCCACCTAATGGGGGGAGAAAAAGAAAATGAGAAACGCTTGTGAAGTTCACAGTCCAAAGGCACAGGCTCACTAAAGACTGAGACTTAAGCATAGGACTGTAGAATGCTTCCTCTCTCCCCACACCTCACTGCCTCATTTCTATGGGCCTATTTTTGGCAGTTCCTTTTACCCCATGCATTATGTCTGGCTATCAGGAAAAACTTATCTGGGTATACCAAAAGGCAAAAGCACACTTGATGAGGTAGAGTAAGCATCAGAACCAGACATGGCAGCAAAGATACTGGAATTACCAGCCTGGGAGTTAAAAATGACTATGATTAATATGCTGAGGGCTCTAAATGGAAAAAGTAGACTGCATGTAAGACAGATGGGTAATGTAAGGAGAGAGATGGAAATTCAAAGAAAAAACCAAAAATAAATGCTAGAGATCAAAAACACTGTAGCAGAGATAATGTCTTTCATGGTCTCATTAATAGACTGGATACAGCTGAAGAATAAATCTCTGTGCTAGAGAGTATATCAATAGATGCTCAAAACATGAAAAGCAAAGAGAAGATACACTGGAAAAAAAACAGGGTGTCGAAGAACTGTGAGAAGACTACAAAAGTGGTAACCTGTGTAAAGGGAATACCAGAAAAAGAAGAAAGAATGGAGGAGCAAAATACTTGAAAATACTTGAAATAATAATGACTGAGAATTTCCCCAAATTCATGTCATATACCGAACCATACATACAGTAAGCTCAGAGAACATCAAGCATAATAAATGCCAAAAAGCATCACTACATATCATTTTCAAATTAGACAAAATCAAAATGAAGTCCTGAAAGAAGCCAGTGGGGGTGGGGGTGGGGGGAGGAACATGTTACCTACAGAAAAACAAATATAAGAATTACATCTGAATCTTCTCAGAAACCATGCAAGCAAGAAGAAAATAAAGTGAAATATTTAAATTTTGAGAAAAAAAATAATTATTTAAATGTTGAGAGAAAACCCCACGAATCTAGAATCTTGTACCCAGTGAAATCCTACAGAAATGAAGGAGAAATAAAGGTGTTCTCTGACAAAAAAAAATTAAGAGAATTTGTTGTCAGTAGACCTACCCTGAAAGTAATGTTAAAAGAAGTTCTTTGGAGGAAAGAAAAATACTATGATCAAAAAATCAGATCTACATAAAGTAAGGAACAGTGTTGAAGAGGGAATAATGAAGGTAAAATAAAAGCCTTTTATTTTTTATCATAATTGATCTAACAGATAACAGTTTATTTAAAATAATACCAACAGTGCATAAATTATGCAAACTTAAGTCTGTATCATAAAATTAATGCCTTTGCATTTTTATATATAAATAGAATGAATGACAGCAAAGATACAAGGGACCAGAGGAAAGAATTAGAATTATTTTATTAGTATTAGGTACTCACACTAAGTGAAGTGGTATAGCAATGATTATAATATATATTAATCCAACTATATTAGCAATCACTTTGAATGTCAATGGTCTAAATTCACGAATGAAAAGACAGAGATTGTCAGAGTGGACAAACAACAAGACCTAACTATACGTGCTCTATAGAAAACCCAAATTCAATATAAAGACATATGTAGATTAAAAGTAAATTCATGAAGTAATATATTCCATGCTAACAGTAATGAAAAAAGCAGAAGTAGCGATATTAATTTCAGACATAGTAGACTTTAAATCAATGAAAGTTTTCAGGGATAAAGAGGGTATTGCATAAAAATAAAGGAGTCAATTCTGCAAGAAGACATAGCAATCCTTACTCTGTATGCACCTAGCAACAGAGCATCAAACCATGTGAGTAAAAGGGACCATGGTTTATATCCCAACCTTGAGCAGCCATAGGACATAGGCTCCCTCTCTTGGAAGGCACGTGCTTTTAGTCTGTGCACCTCCCTCCCTAAGCTAAAGGCTGTTCCTGGGAAAGAAGTCAGCTGTGAGCTGTCAGAAAGCAACATTACCAGCCGCTGAGTCACTGAAGGACTCTGTCCTGAAGGAGAGATCTGGCTGGTGCACTGCAGCCAACCCTACATGTGCTTTTGATAAGGTAGTAGAACATACTCCTAAAATACCTTTTTCTCTATCAGAAGACATTACTAATTTTCATGAGAAATTGGGTTGTGGACAAAGATTAAGAATTTGTTATTAAAATTATATTTCTTGATGTGGGCTTTTTCTAGCTAGGTGTTCATTTGGACAGAAACTAATACCAGGGGGTCTATTATCTGCTATTGTTTGTTGAAATTAGATGTAGCTTATGTAGTACTTCAAGTATGCATGCAGGTTTAGCATTACTCTCAGCATGAGATAAGTTAAGCACCTTAGAGTGTGTGCTACACTGAGATCATTGCCAGAGTGCTAATATTCTGTGCACAGCTGGTAGAGCTCTGTTAAAATGTTGTATTTGTCCTCTATTTTGAAAGCACCAGTGGTGCGAAACCTGCCATGCACTTTAATTGTTCCACTTTTAATGCAATCAAATAACTTAAGTGAAATTAATACAATTAATTTAATAATTGTGTATGTCCTAATAAATTTGTACAACTTCACTGTATCAGGGAATATATTTTGCAAAACATGTCTGGGTTTTCAATTTTCATAAATTACTCAGACATTTACAGTTATGATATTTTATTTGTTAAGGGATTTTGTTGTTTACATAAAACCAAATTCCCAGTTTTTATACACAAATTAAATTAGTTGTGGGTTTTTGTGTGTGATTTTCTTTTTCTGTTATTTCCATTTGAGATTAAAACTATTTTCTTCAGTGTACTGGTTATCTATTACTGCGTAATAAACAATCTCAGGACACAGTTAAAGTCACAACCCTTCTTTATATATCATACAGGTTTGTAGACCATGTAACACAAAGAATCAAAGTGACAAATCAGACTCAGGTGTACGTGTTAATTGAATTTGAGATTACTAATAATTCAGTCAATGAAGAAACTCAAAGAAAGCCAACAGAGGTCTGGGATGTTAAGAACTGGTTGTTGGTCTATTATGCTCACATCAAACATGCACTCTCTTGCCAGAATAATAGATTTGGTTTCCAGGTGCTTCATTGTGGGTGATTACTCCATACAGCAGAAGAAGCATTAAGTAATGAAGCATTTCCTATTTCTTTTCAGAGGAATTATTTGTCTTACTTGACATTCTCTAGGGATCTGTTCCTCATAAATCCATTAGTCCTGAATTTATCTACCATAGATAACCCTTAGCCAGTCTTATCCAACCAAGGGCATTCTTTATGTAGCAACCCTTACTGTTAGCAAATACCTTATTTGCTTTTCAAATTTGGGTTGCCCTTCCAGTATTAGGAGTAAATGGATCACAAGCTGAACTGCTTTGAATCCTTCCTCTTGATTCAGGGGTTACTAGGCATAGAATGGACATCTTCCCACTTCTGTTATATTCTATACATCAAAACAGCCACAGGTCATTCAAGACTCAAGGAAAGGGAAAATTGATTCACAACTCAATGAGAGAAGTGTCAATGAGTGACTTTTACTTATCACATTTATAATTAAAATGGGATGGAATTAACAGTTTGAATGATTTCTTATGAATAACCTTTGTATACTAAACCGTGCTAAGTGTTTTAAGTACATGCTAATTTAGATTAACTTTAGATGTGATAGCTTTTAGGGCAATATCTTTACAAGTACACATTGTGATTATTATAACTTTTTGATTCATTTCCAGGGAAGGCAAATATATACCATTTTTATAGCATTTTCTCATGTACCCATTCATTTATTAAAGTATTACAGTAATATAGTATTTCATGAGCACCTACTTTGTAACAGGAATTTTGCTGGGCAGTGAAAATATATTTTATAATGAACAGAACTCTGGACTTGTCTGTTAACCAGTAATAGAGAAACTGTTGAGTGAATAGGTATTTGCAATACTATGCGAAATGCATTATAACAGGGAGAAACACAAGATTGTAAGTACACAGGAGTGATGTATAACCTGGCTTGTTTTGAAAAAGGCTTTTCAATGGAGTTTGACACAATCATTTTCCAGTTTAAAGAAACTGGAGAGATTAGAATCAAAGTAGAGGGAAAATCTATAATAAACTTTATTCAGAACTGATTCAGAAGGACAATACAGTGGGGCCTGGGTGAACACAGATATTTATGTGAGACTGGAGAGAAAAAGGGTGGCAAATCACAAAGTCACAATGTATAGCAACATTAAAGGAGTTTACATTATATCACTGAGTCAACAAGGACTCAAAGAACCATAGAAGCAGAAAGGTGGTGTAGTTTCATCAAAACTACATTGTACAAACATTCTTTGAGCTCCATCTTGGAAAGTGTATACATTAGAGACGTGAATTGAGGTAAAAAATGAAAACAAAAGAGAGATTTAGGATAATTTTTTTTTGTAATTCTGGTGAAAAGTGATAATTACCTACATGAAGAAGATGTTTCTTGACAGATACTGGCTTGAACATATTTGAGAGATATTAAGAAGGTAGACTTGGCAGGTTTGAGTGCTTCATTACTAATTACATGTAATGAAGAAGAAAATGGTTTTAGACTTGTGGCTGGAATTCTGGGTTGTTTTGTGATGGTTCACTTATGCTGGTATTTCAGGCAGAATGTTTCATGATATTAAATTTATTTTGTACTTACTGGTATTGAGGTACTGGTGTAATACCTAGTAAGAAATTGTACAAAATGTTTAGAATGTATAGATAGTACTTCATTGGGAGATACAGAAGAGCTACGAGCAAAGAGATGATGACTGGGACTTCCCTGGCGGTCCAGTGATTAAAACTCTGTGCTTCCACTGCTGGGAGCATTGGTTCGATCCCTGGTCCAGCAACTAAGACCCTGCACGCCATGTGGTGTGGCCAAAAACAAAAACAAAAGATGATGACTGAAGGCACAGAGTGGATGAGAATGCATGCAAAGTGACGGCAGAGAAGGAAATGAAGACCAGACGCTGAGGCCCTGGAGATGCTGACATTATGGGGACAGACTGTGCCAAAAAAGACAGTAAGAAGAATTCTAGAAAGGTAGGATGAAAACAGAAACATATCCCACAAGGGAAATAAAGGAAGAGAGCATTTCAAATTTAATTTAATTTCTATTTTGAAATTGGGAGGTAAACATTTAAATAGTAATGGGAAAATTGATGAGGAACAAGTATACACTTATATATTTGGAGGGCTTCATACAGATGATTAAACTGTTGACCAGCAGCAGAAGCATCTTTTCTTGGATAAACCAAATCTGTTAGTGGGAGGGGCAGCTATTATCATATTAATATCTATTGGGGGAAATGCCATATAATTCATTAAAATGTTCTTAAAAACTGTACCTATAGGAATATTATATATGTAGCTTAAAAATGTAATATGAAACGTAAACATGGAGGAATAATTGTTTCTCCAGTGATTTTAAGAGTTGATATCAGTTTCTATATAATGTGAACAAAAGGCATATTCATACAAACCCATACTTTTCCTTTGTTTCTGTTGCATTTACATCATTGAAATCTGACTCTAAAAATGTTTCGGAAAATTGCCTTCATTCAATAAAGAAAATATTACAGATATATTCAATTAACATCTATATTTCTATCTCCTTATTTGAATTAGCTGAAATGCAAAAGTAAAATAATCCAGTCAGTCATTTTCCTATTGCTGTGAATATTCAAATTTTCACTATTATAAATAAACTTGAATTGGTTATTGTCTTATATATACCTTGGCACATATATGTGAGCATTGCTATTAGGTAAATTCCTGATAGCAGAATTGCATAGTCAAATAGTAAGACCATCATGTACCAATTAATACAACTATCAATACATCAATAATGTATTCAGATGTATATGTATACCTCAAAAATAATGTATATATTTTTAAAATGGGGAACTCATTCATTATATATCTCTATTGTCACAAAAGTGAAATGAGAAGGACCAAACAAGTAATGCTTGCTTTAGATTTTAAAATAGAGAGAGAAAGAGACAGAAAAGGATGGTGCTGGGAGGGTGAGGGAGGGAGAATGCTCAAGTCTGTCTCTTGAAATTGACCTGATGTAAGTCAAGGTACAGGAACTTGACCAATCTGTGATGTCACAAATAATTATGAAATACACATGAAACTGATAAACAACGACACAGGTACAAAGAGAAAAAAACAATTTGATAATTTGAATTTAATCACTCAAAACTGTGATATAAATCACAATTCAATTTAGGACACTGAATAAAAAGTTCCTCTTCTTAGGACAGCAGCACACCTTGGACTGAATTTTTCTTTTTTTTTTTTTGTACTGCAATTTTGAACTAAATTATTTTCTAGTCACCTCACAGCTAACAGAGTTGAAAATTAAGTGAATTTCAAGTGAAGTGAGGTGAAGTCATTCCATATTCATGATTCAATGTCTACCAGACAGAAATAGGATTATTTAAATTAGAATTTTGAAGAGCATAATGGAGAACTATATTAATGATTTGTGAAAAGTGATCCAACGGTTTGAAAATGACACAAGTAAATAACGTCTAGTGAAAATTTGGTTCTCATATGGATATTTCTACAGAGGATTATATTGAGTTAAATTATGACCTGTGCTTAAAGAAAAGATTCGAGAAATATAAGAAAATGGTAATTAACCCTTGCCAGCCAATTTATTTTAATTGCATTCATCCTTCCCAGTTTATAAATAAATGCTCCTGAGATGCTTCTTTCATTTTAAATTGAAAGCATTGAGCATGCAGTCTTAAAGGCACCACTCTGCATTAACAGCTCAGTGACTTTATTTTAAAATTTTTTTCTACTTTAATCCCATGTGAATAAAGCATAAGACATTATAACTGAAAAATTTATGAGAATACATCTATTGATAGTTACATTATATATATATAATATATATAATATATATACATTATACATTCTATACATATAATGTATAATTACTTTGGGAAATAATACATATGTTTTATTGGTAATATAATTTGTATGTCTATATGTCTAGAAATCCATGAGGGCCCTTAATAGCAGGGACTAATCTACTTGTTTGTTTTCCAATCCAGCGTACAGGGTTCAGCATATAATTTTCATTTATTCAATGACTAATACCTCCATCATCTCACATAATTATCATTTCTTTTTGTGGTGAGAATATTTAAAATCTACCTTCTTTGCTACTTTTAAGTATATAATGCAATACTGTTAACTATAACCATCCTGCTGTACATTAAATCTCCAACACTTATTCATCTTATAACTTTAAATGAATTAATTGAACAGCCTATACATTAATCAGTAATTAGAATAAGACTCTTATCATGTACACCCTTGATGCAACCAATAGTGTAGTGCAATATTTATTTTCTATAGGACAAAAGTATGAATGAATTAGCTACAAAGATATTAAGATCTTACATAAATTTATGGCATGATGCAGGTGATTCCCAGACAAGGTCATATTCTATGCATTTTTTTTTCCGTGATTTACAAGATAGCAAAATAATTTGTCTCATGGCTCTTCCACTATGATTTGTAAGTCACATTCATTTTTATTTAATTATAAAATCAATTTGTTATAAAACAAATCCAGTAACTGCTGCAGAGTGTGTGATAGAATATCATATTAAAACATTAAAAATCAAATAATTACCTTTTCTTTGTGTTTTGACACTCTGTCTAATCCTTCAGCCGTTTGTCTGTAAGAATATAATACTGATATTTATCTCTCCTACTTCACAGTGATTTCCTGGGGATCATATGATAGGATATCAATGAGGATAACCGTAAAATGTAACAATATATAAATGTGCTATTATCTTTATTAAATTCAGGGTTTAGATTAACTTAGTGGAGTAACATTAGTAAATGGACTTCAAGCTCCTTGTAACTCTTAGCTTTACTATGGGATTATATTAATTTTTCAAATGTTGTGAATATAAGGTTTTATTTTATATGGCTGACACAGTAAATTGTTACTTCTGCATACTTTATGACATTTAATACTTTGTATGGTTATGACATTTAATACTTTGTATTGTGGGCGTACTTATACGCCCACAATTTTTATCCAAAATTATGACACTGGAAAAGCTTTGGGAACAAAAGATGTTTTCTATTTATCCATATGTTTTGTGCTCAAGTTACTTGAATGGGCATGAGAGAACTACTAGGCCTCAAGCACTCCTACCAAGAACAAATGCTGTGCTCATTACTGATACTTAGTTTACTGTTATTCCTATTTTGTGACATTACTCAATTATTCTATGAAAGTGTAAAAATGTAAAAAGATGTATAAAAACACTTGCATGGATAAAGCCAGATGACAAGACTGTGTCTGTCATCATCAGTATCATAAATGAAAAAAGAATTGTGCTGAGACTTCCCTGGTGGTGCAGTGGTTAAGAGTCTGCCTGCCAGTGCACGGAACATGGGTCAATCCCTGGTCCAGGAAGATCCCACATTCCGCAGAGCAACTAAGCCCGTGCGCCACAGCTACTGAGCCTGCGCTATAGAGCCCGTCAGCCAAAACTACTGAGCCCTTGTGCAACAACTGAAGCCTGTGCGCCTAGAGCCCGTGCTCCTCCACAAGAGAAGCCACCACAATGAGAAGCCCGCGCACCACAAAGAAGAGTAGCCCCCGCTCGCCGCAACTAGAGAAAGCCCGCGTGCAGCAATGAAGACCCAACACAACCAAAAATAAATAGATAAAATAAATTTATAAAAAACAAAAAAAAGAATTGTGCTGTTGTGCATTTCTAAGGAGGTTTACTGAATAATATGAGATGCAGACACTAACAAGTACAACTTAAAGAATCAGAGCTCAGTTGCTGAAATTTTACAATAATAGCAATGACCAAGAACTAAGGTAACAGAGAAACATTGAACGGGGCAGACAATGAAGATCTTGACCTTGTGTTACCTGAATAGATTCTCAATGAGGAAGTGATCATGTCACTCAGTAGGTAGTATGTCATGAAAGGAGCTACATTATACCATAATGATTCAAACTTTGAAAACAAGTGTGACTATTCAGGTGACTGGATACAGAAATTTAAGAAAAATTATACTGTATAAAAACAAAATTTATGGTGAAAAATGTATGCTGATCATGTAGCAACTGAAAATTACATTGAAAAATTTATTATTAAAAATCTTAACCCTGAAAATATACAATTTATAGTTCTAATGAAACCACTCTGGCCTAAGGCTGTATTCTTCAAAAACAAATAATTCCTGAGAAAAAAATCACCAAATATTTAGGGACATTAAACACACTATAATTGTTCTGGGATGCAAATGTTACAGGCACATAAATTAAAAAGTTGTAGTTCATGTTCAGGAAAAGCCAGCATCTGAGATATTTGAAAGGTGTATGTAATTTAGATGAGCATTTTTTTTTTTAATTTATGAAAACATAAAGACATGGGTAACAAATGAAATATTTTCTAACCTCTTTAATAATCACTTTGACCAGTAGCACAAATGATTTGTAGGCAAGATGGGTGGGAATAAGTGTAAAATTTTAGTATTCCGGGAAAACTGCCTTGCATATTACCTTCTAATTTTGCAAAATGTAATCTTTTCAGCAGTTACTTCCACCCAATGTGAACCTATTATACAGCTTTAGGACTAAGAACTTTTGTCCTCCATGAATAACATATATAACCACTTTGTTTGGTCAATTGCTTGGTTTACTGTGTGCTTGCTACAGTTAGAATACTGTGTCCTTGCTACAATTAAGAGATTTCTTGGACCAAGACTTCATAAAAGTTGTTAAGAATGCCATTTTTGGGAATTCCCTGGCAGTCCAATGGTTACGACTCCACGATTTCACTGCAGAAGGCCTGGGTTCCATCCCTGGTTGGGGAGCTAGGGGAGCTAAGATCCCGAAGCCACGTGGTATAGCCAAAAAATTTTTTTTATTATAAATAAATAAATTTTTTTTTAAAAAAGAATGCCATTTACCCAGTTACTAATCATGGTGTGGTGGGCTGCTGAGAGCAAATGCCTAGTACAGACTTCAGCACTCATTGATGTTTGAAAATGAACTTTCAAGTGAAGGCTTTAAAGAGTTTTGTGTTGCTAATGAGAAAATCATTTAAAACCCTGCTAAGTATGTCAGCATTTATCAGCTGAAAGTGTAAAATAAGTTAGACCTACCCGACATCTAAAACGTGGTACACATTAAATATGAAATACTGCTTATGCATTTCTTGAGAGAGAGTGAAAATGCTGAACATGGGGTTTAACGTAACAGTGAATGATGACAGCAGTGATGATAAGCATGATATTGTAAACTATTTGCAAAGAAATATCTTTGCATGATAAAAATGTGTGCTCATGTAATTTTTGGTCTTAAGGCTGCTTAGATAGAAATTCATGTTAATCAGGCAGATGCCACTGGAAGAGGTCCTTACAAAGACTATTCTGCACAGCTTTGATAATTAAGGACCTTGTATCTTTCTCATCATCAAATATCCAATTCGATTGGATCAAGATGGTGAGGTTGGGAGCAATAGTGATTTACCTTTTTCTCAAAGATCCTCTAATACCCAAGGGTAATTAGCATTTACGCATGTGTACAGGTATTTAGTTTAGTATATGACTTATCAAACACTGCTCTTAGATATATACTAAACTAGCTATGGTCTATAACTATCCCATGATATTTTTTATAAATTTCATATTCTACAAGTAAATATTAAATAAACTATAATACTATTAATAGTCTTTTAAAAATCATATTGTGTTTGATTCTGAATTATGCTCCTGACCTCACTTGAGCTTTCTGTAATACATGAAATATACACTCTATTAATTTTATTAGTTAAAACTGAATTCTGAAAAATATCTTGACCTAAATATTTTGGATAGAAAATGGTGAACTAGTATTGGATAGCTAGTTAATTTATACAAAGTAAATGTTAGCCTGATAATTATTTCCCTCAAACAGTTAACATAACAATATATATATATTTCATATGACAAACATAAAAAGATAATAATACCCTAAATTTGTTAATTGGACATATAAATATAAAATATTTTCAAAGCATTTTACTCATGTTATCATTCAATTTTGATTTATTATTTATTTTCTCATAAATGAATATCTGCTCTCCTAAATTGCTCCTGAAACTTAAACCCCTTTTAAATCAAAACCCAAAGGATTTTGAATGTTAAATTCCTACGATATTCTGAAGAGTAGTGTTTCAGTAGTGATAATAGTGTACTAAGAGTATTGATTTATATTTGTTTCTTTGTACCTTAAATATATCATTCATTCTCTTATTTATAGTTGTGTATTAAGGTCGGGTAAAACTCTTAGAGGTATGTGTATGTATAGAGCTTAATCATGTTATGGAATCCATAAATCCAAATGTTGTAAAATCATAAGAATATAATAAACACAAGCATGATACATAATACATAAAAATATGTAATATATATCAAGAGAACATTATAAGAATATATTACTGCTTTTTCTTCAGCTCTTAACAATACTGTTTTAATACACATTTGATGGAAGGTCTGGATTGTATATGTTTTCAATTTTCGTTATTATGAAAATTTTATGTTTAATAATTTTTACATGACTATGCACAAGAAAATAAAAGTATTAAATAAACTTTTTATAGTTTTATTATCTAAATGTACTATTTGAATATATCTTTAAGTAGGATTTTAAGAGATTTAATGAGCAACTTTAAAGAAGCAAAAGTTTTTTTATCCTTGTTTAAGAGTTCTGGTGCTCTGTAGGAAGTGGTTCCCCCCTCTGGAACTGAAAATATTATCTTAAGAGAGAATAAAAATTTACCTTTTAAAATGCATCTTTATGAAATTTATTTCATGTTATTCCTATTATGTATGCAACCTGTATTGCAAAAGGGGCTGATAATTATGCTAAAATTCTTGGCCTCGAGGATCTCATCAACACTAGGAAAATAAGTATAATATTGACTCTAAGGTATTAAAAATGTGCTGCCATAAAAATCTCAGATAATATTTTGGAAAAAATATGACTATTTCCAGCCTGAGATTTGCATGTTAGGAAAAAAGAAAGAAGCAACTGTAACTACCTCTCCTTAGTGTGTACATCAATTTTAGAGCTCTTTTTGCACAAGAGAGCCTAAGATTCTGTGCCTCACAATTCCAAGAATTCCTCTTGAACGCTCAGGAGACAGAGAAGGCCTCAGGAACTCAAGTAAACACAATTCAAAAAGTTATTTGAAAGGAATAAGATACAATTTACATTTGAAAACAGATTCAAATATATTGTTGGAAAAAAATGAAGTCACACTATTCCATCAAAATAAAGTGTGATAAAAGGGTTGTAAATTGGTCAAGTGAGTAAACATTAAACTCTCTGTGCCTGTGTGTGTGTGTCTGTGTTTATTTCTCTATCTCTCCCCACCCTGCATTATTTCTTCATGGGTATAATGTTATGGCAATTCATAAATGCCATACTTGAAAGTTTACTTAACTGTAAAACCTCATTAATGAGCTATTTTTATTTACTTTTGTTTTGATTTTTGCCATTTTTGCCATTATTTATAGACATAGCTAAAACAACTCATAAGTCATCTCCACAAGTTCAGAAATATATTAATATTATAAAATCAAGCTAATGGAGAAAGACTGTGTGATTCAAATATGTGTGTATATATATATATATAAAATACATTGTATATAAATTATATATTTATATGTAAAGTGTATGTAAAATGTGTAAATTAATATGATTTTATTTAATTATATTTTGTCTTGTATTACCCTAAAAAAACAAGAAAAAGGACAATAATTCATTGGTACAGAGTATACCTATCCAGATTTTTATTGTTGGCATAAGATGATTATGTCAATATGTGTTTTGAATAGCTGGTACCTCTGTAGCATTTGTTGGTAAATGTTTTGTATGTACTTACTAATCAATTATCTAAAATTTTCTGCCTCAGATTTTATAAAAGTAGCTTCATTTATTGCCTCTCTGATGCTCAATTATTTGTGACCACGTTACTGAATTGGTTACCTGGACCCATGCCAGGGTCCTAGCCCAGGTTCGAAACTCTTTGTTTCAGCTAGGGAGTTTCTTTTTCTGCTCAGATTTTCACAATCAATAATGAAACTGATGCTGCGACTGGAACTCACAAGCTTTACTCAATGATCAGAGAGAAGCAGGAACTTAGTTTGCAAATCACCTTCTCAACCCAATAGAGGCAGAGACACCACATATATAGGAGGGTCAAGGTAAAAGGGAGGGAATTAGAGAGTGGGAGGAATATTCATGAGTTATTCAACAACAGGGGTGTGGTTTGGACCCAGAACTGATGCAGCACTCCTTTAAGCCCTTGTGTGGGCTTTTCTGGTTGTTGTCATGGCAATTGTCAACTGTCATTGTTCTGGTGCCTGTGTCATTTAGCTAATGTATTACAATGAGTGTATAATGAAGCTCAAGGTCTACTGGAAGTCAAATCTTTCGCCATCTTTGGCTTGGTTGGTTCTAACCAGTTCTTGTTTTTCTCTTTGCAGTGTCGACTGAAAAAAAAAAAAAAAAAAAAGCACATGCCTAAAAGCTGAGAGTTATGTTTTATTCGGCAGACAAAACTGAGGACTTAAGTCCAGGACACAGCATCTCAGAGAGCTCTGAGAGACTGCTCTGAAGGGGTCAGGGAGGAGCCAGGATACAAGGAGTTTTTGCAACAAAGACCAGGTAGTCAAAACATCGAAAGATTACTGTTAAAGAAAACCAGACATCTGGGGTTAAAGAATTTAGCACTCTTCTATGTATGGGAAGATGCAAGAGTCTAGGCTCACTATAATCATACCTTTGATATGCACCTCAGATACCTGGGGCCAGTATCCTGTGCTTTCTCATCCTGAGTCTTCTCAGGGTGCACCTGCAGGGGTGGCTGCAGTGACTGATTCCTTCATGGCAGGCACACTTTCTATTCTTAGTTCCTTCAAGGCTCACCATGGGGGGCGGCTGTAATGTGACAGCTTGATGGCTTCAACATCCTTTGTTTACCGATATGGAAGGCAACATCTTTTTCATTGACAGCAGCTTCCTCCTGAAACTTAGATAAGAGCAATTGGTTTCCATTCCAGGGAGGGGCAGGGGTATGATTCTGGGGCAACAGTCTTGGTAACAACCACACATACACTATTCTAATTATTTGCTTCCTCCAAATCTTTGTCCCCCAAAAGTTTCGATATGTTTCAAAGTGGTCATCTCTCTTATATTAAGAATAATACTATGGTGAACATTTGCCATTTATATTAATTAGAATTAACAAAGTTTCAGCTTTTCAAAATAGAAAGAAACCTCCTATTAATAAATTTTAGTCTTCATATTAAAAAAATCATTGAGTATACACTTGCTAAACAAAGTATTCAATAAAATATTTCTTTCTAGAATTATTCTAGCTTCAGCAAGATATTTTTTTTCAGCTTTTCATATCCATAAAGTGTTATAAATAATTTATTTTCAAGAATTCAAGGAAATTTTTATTATATAATTGGAATTCCTGATATATCTATAGTATGTATGTATTATATATATATATATATTTGAATATATTCTCATTCAAATAAGCTCAGCATGGTAGAAAATACAAAGAATGTACATATTTCTGAATCATTTCTGCAAATCCTTTTAGAATTTGGTATTTTATTAAACTGGAAGACAAATGAAAATTTTATAGAAATAGCACTATTTTCTTTATTGTTTACCCTAGAGGTCAAAAAGTGGTAGTTAGCCCATTATTTCTGTCACCAGCAATTCTAGTCATATGATTATTAATAGAGTAGCTGTGACACATTCATCTAGTATTGATTAGTCTATGAAATGTCATTCTGAAATGGAGTTAATGATCTGGTAACAGGGTTTTTATCAAAATGGACCATCTAGCAATATTGAAGAAATAGAAGCACAAGATTTGAAGGCAGTGTATTTTTATTTAACGTGCATAATTTGGGTCATTTTAAGCTACAGTTTTATATCTAGAGTGATGAAAATCTCTTCAATTAAAAAGAAAACATATAATTTTATGAAATCTTATCTTTTCATATATAAGCAACACAGGAATGTTTTACTTACAAAGATATTTAACGTTTTTCATTTTACTGGATTTTGTATGTGTTTCTTATCAATACCTTCAGTTTGAAATGGGAATAAAATAATTTACTTGCATATTACGCATCATAGGCAGCAAGACCTCATAGGATTTTCATAATATTTCCAGAGCAAGAAAAAGTATATTGATATCTACATAGAAAATATGTACAGAGATTATGACAGCAGATTGAATCAGATTTTTTTAAACCAACGTAAGGTTGTTAGAATAATACGACAGTAATCATGTTATAATAACAAATATTAAAATGATAAACAACTCATCGGGGTATATATGTGTTCAAATTACTTATTTACAACATCTTATGCCTGAAATAAGACTTATCACACATTTCTCCATACAACTTCTATGTTTGTAGAAGTGAAAGTTTAACCCTAAAAAGCTTCAAGGAATTTATTTTTCTGACAGTTTGGTAGGCTAGATAGTCTGAAAAGACTTCACACTGCAAACTAAGTATATGTTATATAAAGTATCATTACCTTTATTTTTAAATGTTTTGCAAGCTCACAGAAAGCAAGAGGAATTCCCCAAAGGGAAAATAACAACAACAACAAAAATAACTGAGAGCAGCAAACAGGAGAGCAAAATCTGGCATCAGGCTTCACCACTGAGCTCAGATGTCCATCCTAGGAAGGCGATACATGTTAACAACGATTGTATATCAAAGGATTGGGAAATCTGGTTTTGAGCCACTCTAAAGGGGGAGGGGCAATTGAAACTGAGACCTAAAAGTTAGGCTTTTGTGGGAAGAACACTCTAAATAAAAGGGAGAGCTGCAAGAATTAAAATCAACTTTTCAGAGAAATACTTCAAGATTAAAATTGTTTTTCTCTATTTTTTTTAATATGGGATTAAAAAAAACAATAATCATCTTTCCTGAGAACACCTGTGATGAGAAGTTATGTGTCACTCCAAATGTATAGGTACATCAAGGTGTGTTCCTATGGTGCATATTATGTAGCCATGAACATTAGCAAATCGTTGCTCCACACAGTAGCATGATTTAAAGTGTTGGAAACAACCTTAATCAAAAGAAAACAATCTCAAAAGGTTTTGCTTCTGACTTCCAGTTTTATAAAGTTTAAACAATGGTAAAACATAATAATTTATGACAGTCAGAAGAAAGCTTGTCTTGGAGAGAGATAATGACCAGAAAGAAAGCCCAAAGTGGGCTTTTGGTATGCTAAAAAGAAGACATTTCTTGATCTGGGTGCTGGTTGCACAGAAAGTTTAATTCATGAAATTCATTCGTGTAATTCATGTATACGTTTATGATCTATACACATTTTAGCATACGTATTACGATTCTCAAAAGGTTTTGCTTAAATAAAAAAGGAAGACTTCAATATGAATTAAGGTCTAAGTGATCATGTTTGGTATGATATTACTGGATCCAATGACCATGGATATATTTCTATTAATGGAGCAATAGTCTCCACCCTGTTCAACCTGCTGCAGTGGTTTGGGTTCAGATTTACAATCCATCTCACAACACAAAACAGGCATCACCCTGTTTTAAGGTGGCTTAGTTTTAAGAACTAAGAAAGAATTCAAGACAGGCAACAGTGTAGCATGCAAAGCAACAGCGTAACTTAACTTTTGAGACTCTGAGGCACAAATTCCCATTGCCCTAATTTAGCAGTTCAACATGTGGTCATGATAATTATGATTGAATGTTTACCCACATTTATCAGTGATGACTTACCAATTTTAAGCTGTTCATATAGCCTGAGACACCAGCTCACCTGATAACTGTCTTTTAATTTGATCAAACTTTTTCTTCCTCTTCAGGTACACTGTTTGAACATGGCCAGTTTCCTTGAAAATAGCTCCCTCTTGTGTTCCTGTCTAAGTTAACAAGTCTTATCATACCCAAGGTGAGCCTCCAGAAAAATCCTTTCCATGTCCAGTCCATACCAAATCCAGTTTCCAAAGCCTTAAGAACATCTTACTACATTGGGGCAAGTGATGGCTGAGTCATCAAAGTGCTGAGCACTTGTGGTAATGGTGAAATTCAAGTAAATTATATGCACCCTCAACAAATATGTCATCTGGGCAATTGTTAGCTGATCATGTTCAGAGATGTGTTTCAAGGTGCATTTCAATCAATATGCAAAAAATGACTTTGCATAAATATCTTTTCTGAAGTTTCAGAAACAAATTATCACTGATCTTTAGCTGTTACATTGCCAACATTCATCATTTCGGACGTTATGCTGTTTCAATAGCCACTTTTATAATGATCGCTCCATACTCATATGTGGTCTAAGAACAAAGCAGAATCTGATATAGGAGCAGGCAGTAAAAATCCCTTTGATTTGTATCCATACAGTTGTCTAAAAAAAAATGCCATCCTGGTTCACGGCCACATGGTGCACCAGCTGCTCTCTGCCAGTCATAAAGCATACAGTCTAGTTCTAAGGTAGTATTTCTTTTAAGATTATAAAAGAAACTATATGATAACACAACCAAGGAAATACTACAGATGTGATAAATTCAACTGCTGTTAATCAGGATATTCAACAAGAAATACTGGATGATGTCTTTTCTTCAAATGATTCAAGTTGTTTTGGGGTAAATCTTAGAATTTGGCTTCAGTTACATTCTCCTTTTCAATGGAAAAGACATCTTGGGCTTCTTCCAACTTTGAATATAAGTCAGCACTACATCACACAGAAGTGGCCAAGAAAATCATTATCTTGCTTTGGGAAGCTAAGTTAGATATGGAGTGATAATTTCCTTTTCTGGTTTCCTTATCCATCTGTAAACTTCCTTTCAATCAATCACATTTCTTCCTACCTCCACCCCAATGTACCATCTGTTAACCTAGATTTTGCATCCCTGATAGTGATAATGAAAACCCACAGAGATAGCCTTAGCATAGCTTCCATTGTACATATTTCCAGGAAGAAGAAATAGATTTAGAATAGAATTACAAAAAGGCAATGTGAAATAGTACAAAGCATTTCCATATACTCCACACCCAGATTCTCCTATTAATGTCTTAATGTGTTACCATTAATTAACTAATATTGATATATTATTATTAACTAAAATTCATTATTTATTCAGATTGACTTAGTTTTTACTTAATTACCGTTTTCAATTCCAAGATCCCATACAAGTACCATATTGAATTTGTAGTCCTGTCTCCCTAAGATCCTCTCAGTTATAATGGTGACAAAGACTTTCACTGTTTTCCTTGACATTAACAGTTTTCGAGAAAGCTGGTTAGGTATTTTGTGGAGTGGTCCTCAGTTGGGATTTGTTGATGTTTCTCTCATTATAGACTGCAGTTTTGGGTTTGACAGAGGAAAACCACAGAAGTAAATCATCATTGTTTATCACATTATATCAAAGGTATGTATCATAAACATGGCTTACTACCACTGATGTTAATGCAGAGTTTGTCAGGTTTCTCCACTGTTAAATTAATCTTTTTGCCCCCCTCCATACTTTTCATACTATACTCTTTGGAATAAAGTCATTTTCACAGTCTATACTTAAGGAGTTTTGCTTCACCTCTTTGAGAGTGAAGAACCTACACAAATTATTTGGAAATTTTCTGAATGGGAAATTTTTTATTGTGCACCATTTATTTATTGAATCATTTATTTATAACACTTAGGACACCTGGGTATATATATTCTATATTAAAGTTTATAATGCAATACTATTTTATTTTGTGGCTCAAAATTTCTGGTTTTAATTATTTGGAACTCTTTTGGTTGGCTTCTCTGTCCTTTTGACATACTTCCATCATTGTTTCTTTTTCGCTTATAAGTACTTCCTTACTTTGGCAATGAAAGATGCTCCAAACTCATTTATTTTCTGCCCCAGTCCTAGAATCAGCCATTTCTCCAAGGACACTGACTGATTTCTTTTATTGGCAAATGGTACTAGAGACTGGTATCTTCTGCTAAGTGTGCTTATTGATCCTGGGGTGTCAATGCTTCTAGGTTTTCTCAGCCAACAGGGCATAGGAATATATGTATATGTACTAACCTACATATATATACTCCCTCTCTCTCTCTATCTACACAAGTGTGTGGATTGTTGCATTCCATTTTTTAATACCTTGTTAGAATTTTTTTTTAAATTTTTGTCTATGTTCCTGACAACTATTGTTCTGAGATTTTTTTTTTCTTGTAATGTCATTATTGAAAAATTACTGAGTCAGAGTGGATAAAGTGCCTTAGACAAGACACTGTATAAAGTGTTCTCTGAATGGGATTCTTACTCTAGGAATTCTGATATGTGTATGAGAATGGCTGGCCTGAAGGTTGTGAGTTCTTGACTGCAACTCCTCCTAGAAACTTCAATATACTGGTGTGGGAAGGGCAAATTATATTCCTCCCTTGGCCTTGTGAAGACCATCAGGCAAAATATTATAATTGCCTATGGTCACATCTGAAAGACCTAGGATGTGAAGCTAGAACCAGAACTGAAGAGTTGAGGAACTCTAACTCTTGATCCTTTAGGACCTGAGTGAGTAACATAGGCTACCCATCATGTACTCAAATGACTGCAACATTAAGAGGCTGTGAGAATAAATGGTTAATCTGTCTGAGGCAACAGCAAACCAAGATTATAGTAGAAATTATTCCAAACAGGATGACAGGCTGCCTAGAGCAGTGAACATAGCCAAGAGCCTCAATCGTTACCAAACCAGGAAAAGATGTCCTATAGGCCAATAAGGTCTTTTCTAGAAGACCCAAGAGGTCTTGTGTTCAAGCCTCTTATGGACTATTGTACTTTGTCAGTTTTGTTGATCCAGATGTAACACTATGAGTTGGCAATGGAACATATTGTTCCAGAACCATTTGTTGAAAATGTTAGGGAATTATCCAGTTTCTCACCATTAAGTATCTCATCATTAAGTGATGGTAAATATCTCAGTAGTAAGTATCTTACCATTAAGTATCTAAAGTCTCAGATCCAGTTATTCCCTAAATTTATTCATCGTACTGGATCCTCTAATATGCCATATTAATAAACCATCCTCAGCTAGTAATATGTATATAGTTTCACAGTTTTAAATTCTTCTTTGACTTGTTTCTCTGAGAAGAACAGACATGTGGACACAGGGCGGGAAGGGGAGGATGGGATGAATTGGGAGATTAGGTTTGACATAAACACACTACCATGTATAAAGTAGATAGCTAGTGGGAACCTGCTGTATAGCACAGGGAACTCAGCTCGGTGCTCTGTGATGACCTAGATGGGTTGGATGGGGGTGTGGGAGCAAGGTCCAAGAAGGAGGGGATATAGGTATACATATAGCCGATTCACTTTATTGTATAGCAGAAACTAACACAACATTGTAAAGCAATTTTACTCCAATAATAAAAAAAAGAAAGAAATACATCATCCTGTTATTTCTGTAATGAATCACTTTTATTTTAATAGTGATGAAATTGAAATTTGGTTTCTGGATTCAATATGCTTGCAAATTCAGATACCCTGTGTGAATGGGAGGATGGTGATGTACAGTAGTATAAAAAAGTGGATTTTACTTCATTTCCTTTCAAAGTTAGAATAAAATAGGAAGCATTCACCAAGTTTGTGTGAGAATACCAATTCCTTTAGACTGTGGGACTTCCTGATTAACTTTTATCATGTCTGATAATGTGTAGGGTAAAATGCATGAATTTATTCTAACCACAATAATCAATAGTTACTCTTATTAGCCATTTAATTTTTCACAGGGCACTCAAGACAGATGTATTGAAATTTGGTGGGGATTAGTGCCCTTTCTTTCAACATTTCTTATTCAAAGCTGATATTTCTTATCCTTGTAAAATGTGATGTTACTTAATATTCACTATAAAGTAAAGTTTGGGAAGTTTTAGTATTCTCATGTAGTATGACCAATTAAAACCGGGCAAAGGGGACACTTGCCCAAAATCCAACCATAAGTATTAAATGTCAAGGCCCTCTGCACCTCATTCCTATCCCAATCATGCATTTATGAATGAGTGATGACACTATAGGGTCTACTTTTCCTTCTTGTTTTCCACTTTGTTATTTCACTATAGTCTCAGTGTCCTCCACTACAGCATCACTTCACCCACCAAGACCTACATTTGGCTTACTGATAACCCCCTCACATTCTCCATCAGGTATTGAGGTACATTGTGCACTGGTTGGCAATTATCATTATCCTTGGGTTGTTCCATTTAGACAACAGCAAATGCAGCAAATGGTCACTGATCTCCTGCTGGGTAACAGGCAAAAAGATTCTAGACCTCAACTCAATCATCTTTATTCCCACTGCCATAAGAAATTGAATACATTTAATACCCTGCTCTAATACCCATTTCCCAATTCTATCCACTGCCATTGGATTTATATTGTTTTACCACAATTGCCCTTGCAAGTTTATCAATGACTTCCGTATACTTATTTTTCAATCCTCATATTTCTTTTTTTTTTTTTTTGACATCTTTATTGGAGTATAATTGCTTTACAATGGTGTGTTAGTTTCTTCTTTATAACAAAGTGAATCAGTTATACATATACATATATCCCCATATCTCTTCCCTCTTGCGTTTCTTTCCCTCCCACCCTCCCTATCCCAGCCCTCTATTCACCTCATATTTCTTGATTTCAGTCTACCTCTCCTTCTTTAAAACTCTGTGTCCATGGGCTCTACAACAAAACACTTCCCTATTTTTTTCTCCTTACAATCTGAACACTTCTCTGGATCTTCTGTTTAGATTTCTGTGTCCTCCGCCTTATTTTTAAATGCAGAATATTCTTATCCCTCTAGTCTACACTGTCTTACAGTATTTTCTTATATCTCTATATTCTCTTGAAAATTATGTCGGGGACTCAGCAAACTTTTCTCAGTAAAGGACCAGAGAGTGAATATGGCTTTGTGGGTCATCTGGTCTTTGTCATAATTACTTAGTTCTGAATTGTTGTGTGAAAGTAGCATAGACAATGTGTATACCAATGGTGTAGCAATTAAAAAGCAGCATTTAATTTACAAAAATAGGTAGTTTGGCCCTTGGACCATACTTTACTGGCCACTGATCTTGTTCAATATTGTGAATTTTATTTGTCTCTGTACTATTACAATATGTGTACTTTCTAGCCAAGAACACTTTTGTTACCTGTAGAGATTTTATTTAACCCAATATTTAATATACCCCATTTGGCTGCATCACAGAATCTCATCACAGTAATTCAAGATTTCAAACTATAATCATAATTTTCTATTTCAAAAATTTCTTTCATCTCAGAAAATGCCATACTATCTTAAATCATTCTTTCAAGACAGAAAATTATGAGCTATATTTGACTTCTTCCTTGTCATAATTTCTTACATCAAATCAGTTTTAAACTTGTGTCAATTATTTTACCTAAATATAATATAAATATGCACCTAGATAGTTATCCAAGAGAAAAGAAAGCATAGCTATCCAAAAGAAAATAAAACATATGCCCAAAAAAAGAACTACACATTAATATTCATAGCAGCATTATGCATGGTAGCCAAAACTTGGAAACAATCAACTACTCATCAGTTGGTAAACTGACATACTAACTGTATGTATACTATACATATTCCATAGTAAGTTAATCAGAAAACAAACAAAATTTGGATCCATACATGAAACAGACTATGTGGAAAACATTTAAATACAATAGACTATGTATAAATTACATGATTCCATTCATATGACATTCTAGGGGGGAAAAAAGACCTATAAAACAAAACAAATGATATAGATGGTTGTGCAGGAATAGAGGAGAAAATTAACCACAAAGGGCCTGGATGGAATTCTTTGGAGTATCTGGTACGTTCAATATCTCAATTGTGGTGGTGGTTTTATGACTCTATAAAATTGCCAAAACTCTTCAAATTGAATACCTTACAGGGAGATATTTTGGATATATAAACCATAGCTCAACAAAACTGTGAAAACAAACAAAATATAACCAAATAGAAAAAAATCAATTGACTCTGCTCTATTGAAAAACATTTTTCTGACATTTGACTATCATGTAGGTAACATGACCTACACAACTCTTCTTCTTTCAACACCCACCTTTCTGTCAGTTTTGTCTCCCACCAGTTGATTCCTGTTTGTCTGCATCAACTGTTTCACTTTAATAAAGGTTTCAGTTTAATAAAGATTCAGTGGTTTCAGTTTAATAAAGGCTCAGTGGTTTCTCCTCTCTTCCTCCTTCTCTGCCATCTTCCTTAGCTAGCCCAAACACAGCTTTGAATAGATTTGAAATAACTCCATAAGGAAAAACTCTATGATAAAATTTACTTAGGTCTCCTGTTGTCTGTTCTCATAATGAACTGTACGAAAGTTTTCACACTCATCAAACCTATCGTTACATATGCAGTATTAGTCGTTCCCACTCTGAGTGTATGTTAAAGTCAGAGATGGTGACTTTCTTGTTTACTACTTTTATATTGTAGAGAACCTAGTGAAAAGTAGATTCTGAAATATATATTAAATGTATACATTTTTAAAAATGAGTTGTAATCTGGTAAATTAGTTTGCTAGGGCTACCATAACAAAATATCACAGACTGGGTGCCATATACAACAGAAATTTATTTTCTCTCAGTTCTGGAGGCTAGAAGTTCAAGAAATGGCAGTGTTGGTTTCTCCTAGGGCCATTGTCCTTGACATAAAGATGTCTGCCTTTCTCTTTGTGTGTGTATATCCCTGGTATCTCTTTTGTGTCCAAAATTCCTCTTCTTACAAGGACACCAGTCATAATGGATTAGGGTCCACCCTAGCAGCTTTATTTTAACTTAATCATTTCTTTAAAGACCTTCTCAATGTACTAGGTATTAGAGCTTCAACATATGAATTTGGGAGATGGACACAAGTCAGTCCATCTGAGAAATAAAATCAAATGTAGATGGCAAAGTACACATTGGCTTTTTTTTGGGAGGGAGTAGTCTAACAATCTCTCTGGAGAGTGAGTTCTCAAGGACAAGGTAATGTGTTATTTTCCTTTCCTTCTCTCTGCACCTAATAGCCTGGCACCTAGTAGAGAATTTAACAACAACAACAAAAAAGTTTGTTACATTTAATTTCATTAAACTGAATTAAATACAAGGACACAAAATAAGCTCCTTTACCACTGAACAATTGATATTCACTTACCATATACATATTCTTAACGCATTAATTATGTGAAATACACACAGAACTTAAGGGAGAATCTGGATATTTTCAATGCTGTACTTTTTAATTTTCTAGCTTGGATTCTGCTGTGAAGTGGTGAAGACAGGTGAAACAACCAGTATTGCCACAGAGAGGTAATCAAACCAACTTTTTTTTTCCTAATAAATTTATTTATTTTATTTACTTATTTTTGGCTGTGTTCGGTCTTTGTTGCTGTGGAGGGCTTTCTCTAGTTGCAGCGAGGGGGGGCCACTCCTTATTGTGGCACAGAGGCTTCTCATTGCGGTGGCTTCTCTTGTTGTGGAGCACGGGCTCTAGGCGCTTGGGCTTCAGTAGCTGTAGCATGTGGGCTCAGTAGTTGTGGCTCGTGAGCTCCAGAGTGCAGCCTCAGCAGCTGTGGCGCACAGGCACAGCTGCTCCACAGCATGTGGGATCTTCATGGACCAGGGCTCAAACCCATGTCCCCTGCATTGGCAGGCGGACTCTCAACCACTGCACCACCAGGGAAGCCCCTGACTTTATTTTTTAAGATTAGCTTTTAAGAATTAACCGAGTCTTAGTTAATTCATTGCATGTTTGCTCAGCAAACTAAACTTAGGATTCTTTCTAGCACAACTCACTCATTTTATTATTTCTTTAAAATCATGAATTTATGGCAGATTATTTCAACTGTATGGGAAATAGTTAAAGATGCCTTACATTTGTGGGTTTTATCTATTAGTACTCTTTACACGAGTTCAAGATGTTTAAGTCGTAGCTACATATACAGGATGAAATTAATCAGGCTTTCTAGAACATTAACATCTCTCAGAAGTGGAAGTGTGTTTGATCATTTTTGGACTGTAAAATCATGATTAAAGCTAATGTGATATGCTTTCACGTAAGTATTTATAGCATGAATAAATCAACTCAAAACATTTGCTCCAACAATAAATGCTGGAGAGGGTGTGGAGAAAAGGGAACACTCTTGCACTGCTGGTGGGAATGTGAATTGGTACAGCCACTATGGAGAACAGTATGGAGGTGCCTTAAAAAACTACAAATAGAACTACCATATGACCCGGCAATCCCACTACTGGGCATATACCCTGAGAAAACCATAATTCAAAAATAGTCATGTACCAAAATGTTCATTGCAGCTCTATTTACAATAGCCAGGACTTGGAGGCCTAAGTGTGCATCGACAGATGAATGGATAAAGAAGATGTGGCACATATATACAATGGAATATTACTCAGCCATAAAAAGAAACAAAATTGAGTTATTTGTGGTGAAGTGGATGGACCTAGAGTCTGTCATACAGAGTGAAGTAAGTCAGGAAGAGAAAAACAAATATGTATGCTAACACATATATATGGAATCTAAAAAAAAAAAAATGGTTCTGAAGAACTTAGAGGCAGGACAGGAATAAAGACGCAGACATAGAGCATGGGCTTGAGGACACGGGGAGGGAGAAGGGTAAGCTGGGACAAAGTGAGAGAGTGGCATGTACTTACATATACTACCAAATGTAAAATAGATAGCTAGTGGGAAGCAGCCGCATAGCACAGGGAGATCAACTTCTTGCTTTATGACCACCTAGAGGGGTGGGATAGGGAGGGTGGGAGGGAGATGCAAGAGGGAAGAGATATGGGAACATGTGTGTATGTATAGCTGATTCACTTTGTTATAAAGCAGAAACTAACACACCATTGTAAAGCAATTATATTCCAATAAAGAGGTTAAAAAACAAAACAAAACAAAAAACATTTGTTACTTCATATGAATCAGGCAAAAAATATCCCCTTTCATAGCAATTGATTTTTGCCATTAAATTTAAATATTTTCTGCATATATTTTTCAAATTAAAACCTTGAGAAGTATACAAATAGTTTTATCTTTTCCAAGTGTATGATATGTCTTTCATAAAAATTGAGAAACAGTTAATGTTCATTTACTTATGGGATAATTACTCATTTGGGGTTCTTTTTTGTGTTTTGGGGCCAAGATTGGTTGAAATTTTTTAACTGCTTTACCATTTCTGTTTAAGCACTTTTTCTTGAGCCAGAGTTGGTGCACTAATTTTTCTCAGTGAAAATGATTAAAAGATGCCCAACTTAGACCAGAATGGAAGACCTATTTCAAGTAGGGGTTAATGATTGTGAGGAGTGTTAAGAAAGGACAACAAAGGATTCTCTGGAAACAGTAAAAAGGCATTAATACAAAAGCACCATTTAGGAAAGAATAGAAAGTCCTTAGATCAGTGCGGATTCCCAGCTCTGGACAGACTTCAGCAACCAGCTCCTCAGTGGTAAAATTGCCACAGGCCAAGACCCGTGGCTTTCAGGGGGCTCATCTTTTTAATTTTGCTTCTCTCTGGGATTGTAGCCTTGTGATGCCTGACATTCACTAGCCAGAAACAGTTATCTAATGTATATTATTCATTTTTAAAAAATTATTTATGGTGGTAGGGCTAGTCTGGTATCATTTTCTTTACTTTTACTAGAATTAAAATGTTTATTTTATTTTAAAATGCTCTTAAAATATATTTTCCAAATGAAAAATGATGCTGAGCAACTTTTCATATTATAGGGCATTCAAATATTCTCTTTTGTGATTTACTTCTTTAACTTTTACTCATTCCTTTAAATGATGTTTTAAGCCCCGAGGTTGTCATCTTTTCTATTTTTCAACTCTCTGTAATTTAAGACACCACCATGGTTCCCGCATCACTTGAACTCCTCATTCAAATTATACTAGTTCAAACATACCTGCTCCCTCTGCCAAAGTCTTGTTTCTAGTAGGCTACTTTTGTGATAATGTAACTGTTTTGCCATTGTGTGTCATGCACTATTAAGTTCCATTTCCAAGAAGAGTAGAATCATCTTTGCCTTCAAACCCAAACAGTTCAGGTAAGCAATCCCAGATTTCCAGTTCTGAGGATCTGTTACTTAATTTTGTTGTTAAACATTATGTCAATCACTGTTCAATCCAGGGAAAATAAACTATCTGTATTTTACCAGAAAGAGTTAAGTACAAATATTGAGGTAAATCATCTTAGAAATGGCAGTGTGTTAGTTTGCTAGGGCTGCCACAACAAAAATACCACAAATCAGATGACTTAAAACACAGATTTATTTTCTCACAGCTCAGGAGTCTCAGAGTCAAGATCAAGTTTCTGGCAGGGTTGGTTTCCTCTGAGGCCTCTTTCCCTGGCTTACAAATGCCTGCCCCCTTGCTGCCTCTTCACATGGTTATCACTCAGTGCATGTGTGGCACTGGTGCGTTTCTGTATGTACTAATATCTCCTCTTCTTATAAGGACAATAGTTAGATTGCATTGGGGCCCAGCCTAATGGCCTTGTTTTAAATTAATTACCTCTTAAATACCTTATCTTCAAATATAGTCCCATTCTGTGGTCCCTGGGGTTAGGACTTTGTCATACAAATTTTGGGAGGATGCAATTCAGTCCACAACAGATAGGATACAACAGCTCTGGGTTGTAAATCTAGAAATGGCTTCCAGAAAACCACAAAACTGACTCTCTAGGGATTTAGGAACACAACTGGAACCAAGGAATTCAAGTACACACTATTAAAACTGGCCTCAAAGTATTACCGAACTCAGGTTTGGCTCCTTACCACTCGCAAGCCAATAATTCAAGAGGCAAGTCTCAATAGAAAGGAAAGCTGCTTTAGTTAGAAAATCCAGCAGTCTGGGGAGATGTTGGACTTGTGTCTAGGGACCAACTCCAAAGATTCTGCTCAACCATGACAATTCTTAAAGGAAAAAATGGGGGGAAGAATCTCAGTGAATTATCCAGGCAGGAGGTTGGGTTCTGCAGCAATCTCCATTGCATGCAGACGGGTTGACTCTCTTCAGATGGTATCTTGCCCTCCTGATCTGCCTGCAGGATTGTTTAGGGGGCTGTTGCAGGTAAAGAGCTAATTATCTTTAACTACTTAATTCTTCATTCTTATTTATTTTTATCTAGGAAAAGAATCAACAGGTTAGACAAGGCATGGTGTGCATTCAGAAGAGCATAAATCAGGAGTTAGGTTAAATTGCCCAGTGATCTCATTCCTGTAATTAGGTTATTTTAAGCTTAGAGGGGAACAGAAGTGGGCAAACAGGAAAGGGGCAAAAGAGCTGCTTTCAAAAGGATCAGGAAATGACTGAGAAATGCACTGCAATGCTTGTCTGATACCCTACTCAGAAATGGTTAAAATACTTTAAATCCTCATCTCTTTTTAAAATGCCTTTAAAAAAATAATCTTTAGCCTAATTAAATTTCTGATTGCTTCAATTTTCTTGATTCTTAGAATACAGATAGACAGGTATTATGATTTTGTTTGGTTTTGTCACTGAGTGGTGGACATGCGTTGTAACAAAATAGCTTCAACCGAGGAGGTCAACGGAAGACCCTCACCAGCAATCGGTTCCAAGATAGTAAACAAAGAATTGCAAACTACCATGTTAAGTTTAAGCACAAAGCAGAGTTTATTTAAGCATAGGTGCACTCTCAGAGAGGGAGAGAGAGAAAGAGAGCGGGCTATGTCAGCGAAGTGAAGCAAGCCCAAAGCAAAGTTTATCAAGCAAAGTACACTCTCAGAGAGAGAGAGCACGGGCTGTTTCTGCGAATTGAAAGCAGCATTCCCGTGCAGGCTTAAGGGCACTTTTAAGGAGCATTTTGCAGGGAGGAGGGGTTGAGTGACAAGGGATCATTATTTGATTGACAGTCGCGAGCTATGTAACAAGTTTACTGCTTCGCATGCTCTCACCCTTTAATCGCTAAGAAACGCCCACTCGGGGGCAAAACCACATGTAGATTTTATTATAATTATGATATAATGAGTTTGGGTTTACTATAGGTTATACGCCTGTCTGGTCTGGGCATGAGCAGCCCGGGGAAGTCCTGTCATGTTACTGTACTCCCTCTTTATCAGGATAAACTGCCCACCGCACAACCATAGTTTCACCCATTCTGGATCTGGTCAAGGGAGAGTCCCCAGATGGCTGGGTGTGAATCCATTTCTTCTTGTCTTTCTCGCCACTGTCTCCTCTGTGCTGCTAATGACTAACTACCGAACAGTTTAATTATTGTCATTAATTGTGTACATATCTTTCTCAGTATATCACCATTTTTCCCATTGACAATTGCATTAGTCATCAATTATTAGACTTCACCTTTCAAATGTTCATTTTGCAATTATATTTATTGGGCATGTTAAATATAGTGCATTTGTAAAACAAATTTCCCATATTGAAATAAAGTAGGTTTGGCTCAGAACACCTTCATTTTCTTTATTATGCTGACATTTTGAATCTGTAACTAGGTTTTTGTTTTTGTTTTGCATCTTTATTGGAGTATAATTGCTTTACAATGGTGTGTTAGTTTCTGCTTTATAACAAAGTGAATCAGTTATACATATACATATATCCCCATAACTCTTCCCTCTTGTGTCTCCCTCCCTCCCACCCGCCCTATCCCACCCATCCAGGTGGTCACAAAGCACCGAGCTGATCTCCCTTTGCTATGCAGCTGCTTCCCACTAGCGATCTATTTTACGTTTGGTACTGTATATATGTCCACGCCACTCTCTCACTTTGTCACAGCTTACCTTTCCCCCTCCCCATATCCTCAAGTCCATTCTCTAGTAGGTCTGTGTCTTTATTCCTGTTTCACCCCTAGATTCTTCATGATATTTTTTTTCCCTTAGATTCCATATATATGTGCTAGCATATGGTATTTGTCTTTCTCTTTCTGACTTACTTCACTCTGTATGACAGACTCTAGGTCCATCCACCTCACTACAAATAACTCAGTTTCGTTTCTTTTTATGGCTGAGTAATATTCCATTGTATATATGTGCCACATCTTCTTTATCCATTCATCCGATGATGGACACTTAGGTTGTTTCCATCTCCTGGCTATTGTAAATAGAGCTGCAATGAATATTTTGGTACATGACTCTTTTTGAATTATGGTTTTCTCATGGTATATGCCCAGTAGTGGGATTGCTGGGTCATATGGTTGTTCTATTTGTAGTTTTTTAAGGAACCTCCATACTGTTCTCCATAGTGGCTGAACCAATTCACATTCCCACCAGCAGTGCAAGAGTGTTCCCTTTTCTCCACACCCTCTCCTGCATTTATTGTTTCTAGATTTTTTGATGATGGCCATTCTGACTAGTGTGAGGTGATACCTCATTGTAGTTTTGATTTGCATTTCTCTAATGATTAATGATGTTGAGCATTCTTTCATGTGTTTGTTGGCAATCTGTATATCTTCTTTGGAGAAATGTCTATTTAGGTCTTCTGCCCATTTTTGGATTGGGTTGTTTGTTTTTCTGTTATTGAGCTGCATGAGCTGCTTGTAAAGTTTGGAGTTAATCCTTTGTCAGTTGCTTCATTTGCAAATATTTTCTCCCATTCTGAGGGTTGTCTTTTGGACTTGTTTATAGTTTCCTTTGCTGTGCAAAAGCTTTGAAGTTTCATTAGGTCCCATTTGTTTATTTTTGTTTTTATTTCCATTTCTCTAGGAGGTGGGTCCAAAAGGATCTTGCTATGATTTATGTCATAGAGTGTTCTGCCTATGTTTTCCTCTAAAAGTTTGATAGTTTCTGGCCTTACATTTAGGTCTTTAATCCATTTTGAGCTTATTTTTGTGTATGGTGTTAGGGAGTGATCTAATCTCATACTTTTACATGTACCTGTCCAGTTTTCCCAGCATCACCTATTGAAGAGTCTGTCCTTTCTCCACTGTACATTCCTGCCTCCTTTATCAAAGATAAGGTGACCATATGTGTGTGGGTTTATCTCTGGGCTTTCTATCCTGTTCCATTGATCTATATTTCTGTTTTTGTGCCAGTATCATACTGCCTTGATTACTGTAGCTTTGTACTATAGTCTGAAGTCAGGGACCCTGATTCTTCCAGCGCCATTTTTCGTTCTCAAGATTGCTTTGGCTATTCGGGGTCTTTTGTGTTTCCATACAAATTGTGAAATTTTTTGTTCTAGCTCTGTGAAAAATGCCAGTGGTAGTTTGATAGGGATTGCATTGATTCTGTAGATTTTTTTGGGTAGTGGAGTCATTGTCACAATGTTGATTCTTCCAATCCAAGAACATGGTATATCTCTCATCTATTTGTATCATCTTTCATTTCTTTCATCAGTGTCTTATAATTTTCTGCATACAGGTCTTTTCTCTCCTTAGGTAGGTTTATTCCTAGATATTTTATTATTTTTGTTGCAATGGTAAATGGGAGTGTTTTCTTGATTTCACACTCAGATTTTTCATCATTAGTGTATAGGAATGCCAGAGATTTCTGTGCATTAATTTTGTATCCTGCTACTTTACCAAATTCATTGATTAGCTCTAGTAGTTTTCTGGTAGCATCTTTAGGATTCTCTATGTATAGTATCATGTCATCTGCAAACAGTGACAGCTTTACTTCTTCTTTTCCGATTTGGATTCCTTTTATTTCCTTTTCTTCTCTGATTGCTGTGGCTAAAACTTCCAAAACTATGTTGAATAAGGGTGATGAGAGTAGGCAACCTTGTCTTGTTCCTGATCTTAGTGGACATGCTTTCAGTTTTTCGCCATTGAGGACGATTTTGGCTGTGGGTTTGTCATATATGGTCTGTATTATGTTGAGGAAAGTTCCCTCTATGCCTACTTTCTGCAGGGTTTTTTTTTTATCATAAATGGGTGTTGAATTTTGTCAAAAGCTTTCTCTGCATCTATTGAGATGATCATATGTTTTTTCTCCCTCATTTTGTTAATGTGGTGTATCACGTTGATTGATTTGCATATATTGAAGAATCCTTGCATTCCTGGAATAAACCCCACTTGATCGTGGTGTATGATCCTTTTAATGTGCTGTTGGATTCTGTTTGCTAGTATTTTGTTGAGGATTTTTGCATCTATGTTCATCAGTGATATTGGCCTGTAGTTTTCTTTCTTTGTGACATCCTTGTCTGATTTTGGTATCAGGGTGATGGTGACCTCACAGAATGAGTTTGGGACTGTTCCTCCCTCTGCTATATTTTGGAAGAGTTTGAGAAGGATGGGTGTTAGCTCTTCTCTAAATGTTTGATAGAATTCGCCTGTGAAGCCATCTGGTCCTGGACTTTTGTTTGTTGGAAGATTTTTAATCACAGTTTCAATTTCAGTGCTTGTGATTGGTCTGTTCATATTTTCTATTTCTTCCTGACTCAGTCTTGGCAGGTTGTGCATTTCTAAGAATTTGTCCATTTCTTCCAGGTTGTCCATTTTATTGGCATAGAGTTGCTTGTGGTAATCTCTCATGATCTTTTGTATTTCTGCAGTGTCAGTTGTTACTTCTCCTTTTTCATTTCTAATTCTATTGATTTGAGTCTTCTCCCTTTTTTTCTTGATGAGTCTGGCTAATGGTTTATCAATTTTGTTTATCTTCTCAAAGAACCAGCTTTTAGTTTTATTGATCTTTGTTCTTGTTTCCTTCATTTCTTTTTTATTTATTTCTGATCTGATCTTTATGATTTCTTTCCTTCTGCTAACTTTGGGTTTTTTTTGTTCTTCTTTCTCTAATTGCTTGAGGTGCAAGGTTAGGTTGTTTATTAAAGATGTTTCCTGTTTCTTAGGGTAGGATTGTATTGCTATAAACTTCCGTCTTAGAACTACTTTTGCTGCATCCCATAGGTTTTGGGTCGTCGTGTCTCCATTGTCATTTGTTCCTAGGTATTGTTCGATTTCCTCTTTGATTTCTTCAGTGATCACTTCATTACTAAGTAGGGTATTGTTTAGCCTCCATGTGTTCGTATTTTTTACAGATTTTTTCCTGTAATTGATATCTAGTCTCATAGCGTTGTGGTCAGAAAAGATACTTGATACCATTTCAATTTTCTTAAATTTACCAAGGCTTGATTTATGACCCAAGATATGATCTATCCTGGAGGATGTTCCATGAGCACTTGAGAAAAATGTGCATTTTGTTGTTTTTAGATGGAATGTCCTATAAATATCAATTAAGTACATCTTGTTTAATGAATTATTTAAAGCTTGTGTTTCCTTATTTATTTTCATTTTGCATGATCTGAAAGTGGGGTGTTAAAGTCCCCTACTATGAATTGTTACTGTCGATTTCCCCTTTTATGGCTGTTAGTATTTGCCTTATGTATTGAGGTGCTCCTATGTTGGGTGCATAAATATTTACAATTGTTATATCTTCTTCTTGGATGGATCCCTTGATCATTATGTAGTGTCCTTCTTTGTCTCTTCTAATAGTCTTTATTTTAAAGTCTATTTTGTCTGATATGAGAATTGCTACTCCAGCTTTCTTTTCGTTTCCATTTGCATGGACTATCTTTTTCCATCCCCTTACTTTCAGTCTGTATGTGTCTCTAGGTCTGAAGTGGGTCTCTTGTAGACAGCATATATATGGGTCTTGTTTTTGTATCCATTCAGCCAGTCTGCTTCTTTTGGTGGGAGCATTTAATCCATTTACATTTAAGGTAATTATCGATATGTATGTTCCTATTCCCATTTTCTTAATTGTTTTGGGTTCGTTATCATAGGTCTGTTCCTTCTCTTGTGTTCTTGCCTAGAGAAGTTCCTTTAGCATTTGTTGTAAAGCTGGTTTTGTGGTGCTGAACTCTCTCAGCTTTTGCTTGTCTGTAAAGGTTTAAATTTCTCTGTCAAATCTGAATGAGATCCTTGCTGGGTAGAGTAATCTTGGTTGTAGGTTTTTCTCCTTCATCAGTTTAAATATGTCCTGCCAGTCCCTTCTGGCTTGCAGAGTTTCTGCTGAATGATCAGCTGTTAACCTTATGGGGATTCCCTTGTGTGTTATTTGTTGTTTTTCCCTTGCAGCTTTTAATATGTTTTCTTTGTATTTAATTTTTGACAGTTTGATTAATATGTGTCTTGGCGTGTTTCTCCTTGGATTTATCCTGTATGGGACTCTCTGTGCTTCCTGGACTTGATTGTCTATTTCCTTTCCCATATTAGGGAAGTTTTCAACTATAATCTCTTCAAATATTTTCTCAGTCCCTTGCTTTTTCTCTTCTTCTTCTGTAATCCTTATAATTCGAATGTTGGTGCATTTAATGTTGTCCCAGAGGTCTCTGACACTGTCCTCAATTCTTTTCATTCTTTTTTCTTTATTCTGCTCTGCAGTAGTTATTTCCACTAGTTTCTCTTCCAGGTCACTTATCCATTCTTCTGCCTCAGTTATTCTGCTATTGATCCCATATGAGTATTTTTAATTTCATTTATTGTGTTGTTCATCATTGCTTGTTTCATCTTTAGTTCTTCTAGGTCCTTGTTAAATGTTTCTTGCATTTTCTCTATTCTATTTCCAAGATTTTGGATTATCTTTACTATCATTATTCTGAATTCTTTTTCAGGTAGACTGCCTATTTCCTCTTCATTTGTTAGGTCTGGTGCATTTTTATCTTGCTCCTTTATCTGCTGTGTGTTTTGCTGTCTTCTCATTTTGCTTATCTTACTGTGTTTGGGGTCTCCTTTTTGCAGGCTGCAGGTTCGTAGTTCCCGTTGTTTTTGGTGTCTGTCCCCAGTGGCTAAGGTTGGTTCAGTGGGTTGTGTAGGCTTCCTGGTTGAGGGGACTAGTGCCTGTGTTCTGGTGGATGAGGCTGGATCTTGTCTTTCTGCTGGGCAGGTGCATGACTGGTGGTGTGTTTTGGGGTGTCTGTGGACTTATTATGATTTTAGGCAGCCTCTCTGCTAATGGGTGGGGTTGTGTTCCCGTCTTGCTAGTTGTTTGACATAGGGTGTCTAGCACTGTAACTTGCTGGTCGTTGAGTGAAGCTGGGTGCTGGTGTTGAGATGGAGTTCTCTGGGAGATTTTCACAGTTTGATATCATGTGGAGCTGGGAGGTCTCTTGTAGACCAGTGTCCTGAAGTTGGCTCTCCCACCTCAGAGGCACAGCACTGACTCCTGGCTGCAGCACCAAGAGACTTTCATCCATACGGCTCAGAATAAAAGGGAGAAAAAGTAGAAAGAAGAAAAGAAAGAGGATAAAATAAAATAAAGTAAGATAAAATAAAATAAAGTTATTAAAATAAAAAATAAGTATTAAGAAAAAAATTTATTTTAAAGTAGTAAAAAAAAAAAGGACAGATAGAACCCTAGGACAAATGGTGAAAGCAAAGCTATACAGACAAAATCTCACACAGACGCATACACATACTCACAGAAAGAGGAAAAGGGGAAAAAATCATGAATCTTGCTGTCAAAGTCCACCTCCTCAATTTGAGATGATTCGTTGTCTATTCAGGTATTCCACAGATGCAGGTACATCAAGTTGATTGTGGAGATTTAATCCGTTGCTCCTGAGGCTGCTGGGAGAGATTTCCCTTTCTCTTCTTTGTTCGCACAGCTTCCAGGGTTCAGCTTTGGATTTGGCCCCGCCTCTGCGTGTAGGTCGCCGGAGGGCATCTGTTCTTCTCTCAGACAGGACGGGGTTAAAGGAGCCTTTGATTCGGGGGCTCCAGCTCGCTCAGGCCAGGGACAGGGAGGGATACGGACGCGGGCCGAGCCTGCGGTGGCAGAGGCCGGCGTGATATTGCACCAGCCTGAGGCGCGCCGTGCGTTCTTCCGGGGAAGTTGTCCCTGGATCCTGGGACCCTGGCAGTGGCGGGCTGCACAGGTTCCCAGAAAGGGGGTGTGGATAGTGACCTGTGCTCGCACACAGGCTTCTTGGTGGTGGGAGCAGCAGCCTTAGCATCTCATACCCGTCTCTGGGGTCCGCGCTTTTAGCCGCGGCTCGTGCCCGTCTCTGGAGTTCCTTTAAGCAGCGCTCTTAATCCCCTCTCCTTGCGCACCAGGAAACAAAGAGGGAAGAAAATGTCTGTTGCCTCTTCGGCAGGTCCAGACATTTCCCTGGACTCCCTCCCGGCTAGCTGTGGCGCACTAACCCCCGGCAGGCTGTGTTCACGCCGCCAACACCAGTCCTCTGCCTGCGCTCCGACCGAAGCCCGAGCCTCAGCTCCCAGCCACGCCCGCCCCGGTGGGTGAGCAGACAAGCCTCTAGGGCTGGTGAGTGCCGGTCGGCACCGATCCTCTGTGCGGAAATTTCTCTGCTTTGCCCTCCACACCCCTGTTGCTGTGCTCTACTCCGCGGCTTCAAAGCTTTCCCCCTCCACCACCCACAGTCTCCGCCTGTGAAGGGGCTTCTAGTGTGTGGTAACCTTTCCTCCTTCACAGCTCCCTCCCACTGGTGCAGGTCCCATCCTTATTCTTTTGTCTCTGTTTATTCTTTTTTCTTTTGCCCTCCCCAGGTACCTGGGGGAGTTTCTTGCCTTTTGGGAGGTCTGAGGTCTTCTGCCAGCGTTCAGTAGGTGTTCTGTAGGAGCTGTTCACGTGTAGATGTATTTCTGGTGTATCTGTGGGGAGGAAGGTGATCTCCACGTCTTACTCTTCCGCCATCTTCCCCCTCTCTCCTGTAACTAGGTTTAATTTTAGCTTTATAATACTCCTTCTCAGGTTCACTGTCATTCATTCTATAGATGAATGTCTTAGTTGGAATATTTGTATGAGACATATTCAAATGGAAGATTAGACATGAGATAGGTTGAGGATGGAAACTGTAAAGTATATTTTATAACATATTAAATATGAGCATGGAGGAAACATAGAAATCCATTAGTATAATTTATATATTTATGGATGATCCTTTCACTTTTTCATTAATTTTGCTACAAGTAATTTTATGTGTTAATTCCCAAAGTTATGAAAAATAGATTTTACTTAAATACAGTGACTGTTTCACTGAATTCCCTTTTGTTGCTTTGGATTGTTTATCTGAGTGGAATCTATATTGATTGCATTTCTCATTACTATGTTGGTAGAGACTTAGAAGGAAAAACAGATGAATTTGGGATTTAAAAAAAAAGAAACTAAATTGCCTTTGCATAACTGATTGTGTTGTTAAAAAATGTTAACCTAACAAATATGCCTATCTCTGTGTCTCCGTATCCACTTTCTATTTCCCTGTTTCATTATACCTTCAACCAAGAAAAGAGGCAAAGTCCACCTAAGTGAGGAGATTCCTGACCCTGATTGGATCATGTTTATTAAGGTGCACTTCTCTGTGTTGAAAAGTCAAGAGCTTTCTTTTGTCCCTTCTAATTTATGCTTGTTAAACAATGATTAAAAATATAAGGCTATTCCTGGATCTATATGGTAAATTAGTATTCTTGCTTACTTCCATTTTTTTTTCTTCTACAAGATATTGTGTACTTTGATATTCTATTCATTTTGGGTTCGTGACCAACTGAAAATTAGAGAGTACTGGAAAATTAGGAATATGTCAACTCTTAGAGGAAAACATAGGCAGAAACTCTCTGGCATAAGCTGTAGCAAGATCTTTTTTGATCTACCTCCCAGAGTAATAAAAAACAAAACAAAAAACAAAGGAAACCTAATAAAACTTAAAATCCTTTGCACAACAAAGGGAACCACAAACAAAACAAAAAGACAACCCACAGAATGGGAGAAAATATTTGCAAATGAAATGACTGACAAGGAATTAATCTTCAAAACATACAAACAGCTCATGCAGCTCAATATCAAAAAAACAAACTACACAATCAAAAAATGGGTGGAAGATCTAAATAGATGTTTCTCCAAAGAAGACATACAGATGGCCAAGAGGCACATGAAAAGATGCTCAACATCACTAATTATTAGAGAAACGCAAATCAAAACTGCAGTGAGGTATCACCTCACACCAGTCAGAATGGCCATCATCAAAAAGTCTGCAAACAGTAAATGCTGGAGAGGGTGTGGAGAAAAGGGAACCCTCTTGCACTGCTGGTGGGAATGAAAATCAGTATAGCCACTACGGAGAACAGTATGGAGATTCCTTAGAAAACTAAAAATAGAGCTACCATATGATCCATCAGTCCCACCCCTGGTCATATATCTGGAGAAAAACATAATTCAAAAAGATGCATGCACCCCAATGTTCACTGCAACACTATTTACAATAACGAGGACATGGAAGCAACCTAAATGTCCATCAGCAGAGGAATGGTTAAAGAAGAGGTGGGACATATATACAATGGGATATTACACAGCCATAAAACAGAACAAAATAATGCCATTTGCAGCAACATGGATGGACCTAGAGACTGTCATACTGAGTGAAGTAAGTCAGACAGAGAAAGACAAGTATCATATGATATTGCTTACATGTGGAATCTAAAAAATAATGGTACAAATGAACTTATTTACAAAACTGAAATAGAGTCACAGGTATAGAAAACAAACTTATGGTTACCAAGGGGGAAAAGGGGGGAGGGATAAATTGGGAGATTGGGATTGACATATACACTCTACTATATTTAAAATAGATAACTAATAAGAACCTACTGTATAGCACAGGGAACTCTACTTAATACTCTGTAATGACCTGTATGGAAAAAGAATCTTAAAAAAGAGTGGATATATGTATATGTATAACTGATTCACTTTGCTGTACAGTAGAAACTAACACAACATTGTAAAGCAACTTTACTCCAATAAAAATTAATTTTAAAAAAGGAATATGTCAAGGTCTTGGCTGAAATTTTTGCAGAGCTTAGCACTGACACCTGCAGAAAGATATGAGATATATACCTTCTAGATAATAATTAAATATTTCATGTTCCTTCAAGCATCTTACAGAAGAACCAGTGATGGTTCAGGAAGAATTCCTGTATTTCTTATCATTTTTGTCAAATTCATATCGAAACCCTATCCTTATCAAATATATCTGTACTGTCAGAGCAGAAAAACAAATATGTGGCAGGATAAGAATCTGGAGGTTCGAGTATCATTTTGGCATAAATACCTCTAGAATTGGTAAAATACTTTCCCTAATAATTAGAAATTTCCATTATGCCACAGACACTAGCAAGAAACAGGGGTTAACTCTTGGAGTTAGAAAAGATCACCTGGATAACAAAAGTAGGGAGCAGCTATTTTTTTTAAAATATTCTTCTTGCACTCAGAGGATCATTTTGTCAACACACCATACAGAAGAGGCACCTGCACTTCTTAGGAGTAGGATTCCATCATGTGGTAGATAGTTGCCACATCTTGCTTTCTCAGAATTGAAACTACATTTTTAGCAAGTCTTCCACGTTGTAAGTCTGGTGAAATCTCTAAGGAGGGAAACTGTCTTTCTCTCCACTTGTCTTAGTTAGTTCTCAGACATGGACCTGATGAATCATCACACGTCTCAATACTCACATCTTAGTGCAGTCCCCTCACCTATTAAATGAGTCAGGCCCTGTGATTCACTTTAGCTAAATGTGGCAGAGGCAACCTTGTGCCAGTTGCACGATTTGCCTTATGAAGCCATAATAGTTTCCACTTTTCACTCCTGGAAACCCTGAGTTATTATATAAAAATTAAGAAACACTACTGGGAGAACACATGGAAAGGCTCCAAAAAGAGGCCATCTGGACACAGCAAAGCTGCACTAAGACTGAGACTCAGGAGTTCAGTGTCTTACTGAGCCCCAAAACCAGCCTTCCCTGGCAACACAAGATACATACACGAAGCCATCTTGGAGCAACCATCTGACCATAGTTACATAAGCGTCTCCAAACAGAAGGGCATAAGGACACCCAGTTGGGCCCCAGTCAAACAACAGAATTATAAGAAATAATGTAATTACAGTTTTTATTAAGCCACTAAGTTCTAGAAAAGTAGGTAACACAACAATAGATAACCAAAAAGCTACAGGCTGGCAACTAAGGCCTAGGTGCATGACCAATCTTGGCCAGTTGTTCGCTGTCACTGGGAGAAATCTGTCCTTGTTTAACTGGGTTAATTGAAAGTGACAGCACTGAAAATTCAATTCATATTTAGGTATGGGACTTCAGTATCCCACAAAAAGCACTGGCAAAGGAAATATTTTTATTATTACTTGGAGACACCTGGAATATTGTAACATGCAGTGCAGTGAAAGCAGGTTTTTGCAGGAAGCCTTTTTACTTTCACTTAAAGGACGGTAGAAATGCAAGAGCTTTGTATACTGGCTACTTCATTAAGTGAATTAACAAACAAACCTGAAAGCACAAAGTTTTCCCACCAAGAGAATTATAGTATTTAGATAAAAATACTGGGAGTGGGGATCTAGAAAATGTGTGGTGCTAGATACCATATTAACAGATTCTGAGGGTGGTCCACTAAAAAGTAAAGAACATGAATATGCATGAAAGAACTTATTTAAATATGTACAAGCAACTATAGTGTGGTAGGTCTAGCAGCTTTGAATGGTTTTAATTATTTCTTAGGCTAATTGACTAAGACCTGGCCTCGATAGCTATACATAATAAATTAAGTGGCAATGCTAGAAATTCTTTAGTATAATTTAGATGAAGAAACTGTAAGCCTTTTGGGGATTTTACTTCTTGAGTGATATTTACTTGTTATAAATAGCCAATATTACTACTCAGAAGACACTTCTGCTGAGAAAGTTCAGAGGCTAGAGGAGCCTAAGGAAACGTGACAAGGCAATGTGATGAGGTATACTCATTGGCATCCTGGAACAGAAATAAAAAAGGATATAAATAAAAACTGGTGATATACAAATAAATTAAGAACTCTAATAATAATGATGCATCAATATTGGTTCATTAGTTGTTACAAACGTACCATAGTAACGTAAGATATTAACAATAAGGGAAACTGGGTATAGGGTATTGCAAAAAGCAAGGCTAGATTTTCTTGAAGAGAACCATACAAATATTAGATGTATATCTTCCTTTTAGCTTTCTCTCAAGGGAATTTCAGTCCATGGTAGCTTTGCACTAAAACAAAAGGATCTGACCCGGCCATAGAATTATAGGACATTATTTGTGAAGTGACGTTAATATCTGTGGACTCAGTAAGTCACCTGATACATTGGTGAGAGATGGGGTTTATAGTGGACTGATTACATAGACGGTTTTGACATGAATACGTCCCAAAGAAAGCCTAGAAAAAAAAACAGACTGAATCTTGTGCTTACTTTCTTTGTAATTGAGTTTATATTCAGAATAGTGATGCTTACCAATTGGCAAAACCACTACATTGGATCACTGAATAAATGGCCAATGTATATTTAGATAAGCACATCCAAATAGAGGACTTTAAGCTACTGGAGATCTCCCATTCCATCTTAAGAATGTATCCAAAGGCATCTCCTGCTAGGAATCAAAGTTAAAATCCTGCACTACCGAAAACAATACCTCACCACAGAAGTAACAGTTACACAAGCAGTAGTGGATGAATACAAAGATATAAAAGAACATGGAAAATTTGCAGGTAAAGAAAACTAGTCCCACCTTCTAATCTCTACAAATGTTGCTCCCAAGCAGGTGAAAATTGTCAAAAATATCAGTATTGATTGAAATAATTTTTTGTAAAAAAAGTAAGAATGGTCTCAAAACAGACATAAAAGATTCCTGATTGACAACAGAAGAGGGTGAAAAATAAGCTAACAAAGTTCAAGAAATATATAGAAGAGAAATAGAAATGATTATAGAAAATGAACCCGTGTAAGAGGCAATACATAAGAAAACAGACACTGCTGAAAATAGAGTAACATAAAAACTAAAACTGAGAAACACAATATTCCATTTTTTAAAGATCAAAAATTAAAAATAATTGAGATTATAAATTGACCAGGGTCTATATGTTTATCTAAAATAGACCAGAGTCAATTTATAAGAAATTGGCATATATGATGATATATCATATATAATTATGATATATGATATCATTATACTAATTATAAAGCAAAATTTTTAAATCTAATATTTGGAAACAGTGACTGTATTTTCAGTTGTCCAGAGCCTTGGATTATGTGGGAAGTCCCTAAAGCAGTGAGTGAGTTAACATTGAAGTAAGAAGGGACAGATCTTACTCAGGGGGAAACCACTTGAAACTATTTGGAAGATGCACTTATGGTCCTAAATGCATGTCCTGTATCCAATATCTCAAACTCAGATTGCTCAAGATGGTAATCTCTGGATTGATAACAACTTTCTAGTAACTATTATCATCAGACCATATATTTGACTACAAAACAATTGAGAAATTAATAAGTAAAACAAAACAAACATGAAAACTTTAAAAATTTAAGAATAATCTACTTTTAAAATTAATAAAAGTAATTTTAATAATTCATGAGACAATTAGATCATAATGAAGATCTGAAAATCCATAGAAAGTAATAATGTAATTCTAGATAACAAAATGTCTAGAATTAAGTCAAAACACATTCATGGATATTGATAGCCTTACATTCTGCATCAGACAGGGTAACAATAATAAGTTCAACATCAAATTTGTAAATTAGAAAAAAAACCTAAGTCACTTGAAAGGGAAGATTTAAAGTTAAAACTAGCAATTAGTAAATAAAGAAAAGAACTTTTAAAATTGTGAAGTTAAAGCTACTCTAACCTATTTTGTACAGAATAATAGACATAAAGAAAAAAATACTGAAAGCACAAACAATTCATAACTATAAAGGGAATACGATGACATTTACATCAGCAATTAACATATAAGAGAAAAATTATAAACTACTATAAACTTACAGATTTGAAAACTTATTTGAAATCATCAGTTTAGACAAATTCCTAGAAAAATATTACTCACTAAAATTAGCCCAGGACATTAGTTAAGCTTGAATATTTTGGGGAAATTTTAAAAAAACTAAATCAACAGTAATAACTTTTATAAAATCAAAACACTTAAGGAAGATAGTATTATGAGCATATTTAAAATATAATAATTCTGGCCAATTTTTTTCTATTCTGTAAAGTGGGTAATGCAAAGCACCTGTAAACAATTCACAGAATGTAAAAAGATAAATGGTTCTATTTTTGACTTTCTGGAATAAGCAAAACTAATCTGCAGTGAAAAAAATTGGATTAGTGGTTGCCTTTGAGGAAATAAGGTCAAGGAGCCTGGGAAAGAGATTGAAGGAACTTTCCAAGGAAATGGTAATGATTTATCATGATAGAAGTTTCAATTATATAATATATGCATTTCTCAAAACTCTCATGAACAGTATACCCAGGATTTGTACATATCTCTGTGTATCAAGTTTACCTAAAAACAAATGAAAAAACATGTAAACAAATATTGAATTCTAGTTACTTTTGTGCATGCTGAACTCTTTAGGATTGAAATGGATTATGTCTGCAACTTCATTTGAAATGCATCAGAAAACAGATAGATTGACAAATGAACAGAAGTATTAGTGGACAGGTAGATAGATAGATGATAAAATTGTATGTTCATTTCTAGAATCTAGGAGGTAAATATATAGGTGCATTATTTCACCTCTGTATGGTTACAATTTTTCATAAGAAAATATTTTAAAACTGTAATGACATATGTTTTATTTATTCATATGTTTTTTTCCCCCCTCTCTCCCATCAGAGAAATTTATCATCTTAATTCGCTTTCTTAGGCAGTAATAAAATTATCTAGTTAATCTACTGGTAGATTTATCTCCTTAATTTGTAACACTTTTCCCTTCTCCTTCCTCTCTTACATTTTGAATGAAGTTGGAAAAATAAGGCAAGATTGATAGAATAAATATAGTAAGCAGTTAACATAAGTGTGTAAAAATAAGACAGAAAACCCTCCATAGTAGAGGTAAAATCACATATTTGGTCCAGGAGTTTGTGAAAAGAAAAATTAAATGAGTCCCAATTAAACCTAGCATGAGGCTTAGTAGACCTGGTGTTTAGTTTTTCATTAGAGATTGGAAGAACACATTCCCAGGAATAGAGTGTTTTAAAGGAAGGTCCTTGTTTTCATGTTAATTAAAAATCAGAACTAACCTCAGACTGAGTAAAGAAATAGCATTTGCTTTTTTAACATGGGCAAAGCACCAGAAAGAGCTTCATGGCATTTAATTGCTATGTGTGAACTTGAAGTTAATAGTATTTCACTCTAATAATTTATCTGTACTAAAAAAGCCTCATAAGCATTTATTGCCTGCTGGGCTTAGGTATCAAGATGATTCTCTGGGTCACAAATTTTGGTTATGATTTTGTGTTTTCTTTATTAACTGTAAATAAAATAATAAAACACATTTTTCTAAAAACACGATGGTTCAAACTTATATAAACAAATCCTTTCCAAAATTGTAAATAAATCAATTTTGTCTACTTAAAATTTTCATTTCTTTTCATACAGAAACCTTTATTTTACCATTGAAATTATAAAATCCATTGCAATGCATTTTCAAATAGGGATCAAAAATAATGTAAATATATCCTTTTCTGAGAATAATGTGGCTGCAAACTTTGAATTGCAAACTTTGAAAAAAATAAAAAAACTTTAATATAAAAATATTTTGTTATATCTTTTTCAAATAATTTGTAAGAATCATATAAGTAAACTGTGTAGAGAACAAATCCAATAAATTTCCAATCTAAAACCAGAATGTTTTACAGAACTTTGATTTAATGCATGGTAGTCTACTAAATATTTTAGATTAAGAATCATATATTTTAAAAATTATTACAAAAAGTAAAGCAATCTGAAAGATTTAAAAAATATTACAGACTCATAAAATTTTCTTTTTTTATGAAAAATAACATTTATTATGTATTCATTATAAAAGTAATATGTGCTCATTATAGAAAAAGTTAAAACATAGAAAAAAGTAATGATGAAAATAAAAGTCAAGTATAATACTACCATCCAAAAATAACCACAGTTTACAGTTTGATGTTGGTTCTTCTATTCTTATCTTCATATTTGTAGTTACTAAATTGGTATTATACTCTATACACGTTTTTTTTCCACTTGTTCTGTGTCATTAATGAGTCTTCAGAAACTTGATATTAATAATTAGACTATTCCTTTGTGTAGATATACTATTGTTTATTTAACTACTCATTTATTATTAGATATTTATAGAGGGAGGGGTTCCCTAAGGTTTGTCTCTAAAAATAAATGACGGTCATGTTTGTTTTGGGAATCCCAAACCCCCTGGCATTCAAAGCCCTTCACAATTTAACTCCACCCTGTCTTTCCATCCTCAGTTGCCTAAGTCTCCAGTGCAGGGCCGATGTTTAGCCTGTGTAAACAGATGGAGCTGTCCTGTTTGTAAAAATACTAAAATACTTCAGCAGAGGGTTAAATTGCTAGGAAGCCATCTCTGACTGCTGTCCTGAGCAGCAAAATGTTTATACATCTATATTAAGGGAGGAAAGCATTGGTTGAATGAATAAAATCACTTCTAGGGTCCTGTTGTCCGTTCCAGAAACAAAACAAGAGAATTTCAAAGTAACAAACTAAAGTAGATTCTATAAAATATATTTCAGAAACAATAACTGACTTTCAGAGTAGAGGTTTATAAAATTAGACATTTTTACAGATGCCATATTTGCTGAAGTATTAATTAATTATAAAAATCATATGGGAAACATGTATTAAAAACTGGTTTGCCCTTATGTACAGCACTTAAAACAGTATAAACTCCTAAATTTAAGACTCCAATTTTAAAGGCTAAGGTACTAAAATGTGGCTATGTTTTGACACAGCAAAATTTGCATAAGGATAACTTTAGTGAGCTTTATTGAAGAACTAATGAAATTTGAAGTTTCTGTGTCCCAAAGTATGATTATGTTACAAATGCTAAAATAAAAAATTATTATCATTTTAAATAATACGTAATTGCATAATACATACATAATAATACATAAAATCTTTGGCTTTCAATTTTAGGATATTTAGAAAACAATTCCTGAAGTAAAGATAAGTGCTCATTCTTATTTGGTGAGTACCAACCCAAGACACTGAGAATGAGGACAAAAGAGGAGAAAAATAGAGAAAGAAGGAGATCAGTTGGATGCTGGGATAGACTCTCCCTGCACAGAAGAGCCAGGTATTCTAGACTATTCAGCCAAGTAAGATGTTATCAAACAATTTGTATTCATAATCTATACCTCAGATCAGTTCACAGGTGGTAGAAAAGAGAAGGGATTTATCAACCTAGTTCTTTCCTCTCTCCTAATTCTCATGGTCAAGATTCATCTTATGGACTGACAACTTTACTGCAATTTAAAGTCTTATTGTTTGGCTCCTCTGCTTACCAGGCAGGAAGTCAGTTTCTATCTCCTTTATTGTTTCCTTCGGAAAACAAAGACTCTGGGCATTGGTTGGTCATCTGGCTGCACCTGAGAAGCAGGGTTCAGCACCAGAGGGCAAGCAGAGTCCATCAGCAGTGAAATCACCTGAGACACAGTAGTCAGCTGAGGGTTTACTGGAGGGACCTCGGCAATCTGAAGAGGCTGATAATATATACTGTTTGTACCACTCAGATCCAATTGTTTGTCTGCATTATAACAAGCTTCCACAGTACAACTTAGGGTCACTATTTTTTGTCAAAATACAAAATATACTCAGTTTTCCTAAGAGGATAGATCACAGAGTCTCTTTCAAGGTGGCTCTAAGTCACAATCCTGTGTAAAATTTAAGGTTATAGAAAAACAAAAGCACAGTCCCTGCTGACCCAGCTGGTCTCAAGGTTATAACAGATATGTATCATTTTTCTTCCACCAAACCGTTCTAAATATCCCTCACCTCCTGCCAATGCTGTGACTAGTTTAGTTTGCTTACCTGTTGGAGAGATTGAGGTCTTCAATCTCCAAAGTGTCTGAACTTTTTAATTCCTGCTAGTGTCTGGATTTTTATAGTGCCCAGGGACAGTTACTACCTGACTGGGAGACACAAAAAGACATCTAAGTAAATTCTCTGGATTCCAGAGTGGTCCTTCTTACCCTCATTATGTGGTAGTAACCTTAGTTTTTCGTGGCAATGAGGATTGATTGTTTTAGCAAGTAATTTTTTTCCCTTTGCTTATCCACTATCGTGAGGAACCCAAAGTAGCAGAGTATTGCACATATTCCAGATCAATGAATCACTTGCCAGTCCTCTTATGAGGTGTTCCCTCCCCTCCATGAACAGTTTTTGTAACCTACAGACCCAAGTTCTTAAGAATGGAAAGCACAAATGCCAGACATGGAAAACTGAGTTTGACAGTGAGATAAGCTAATCATTCTTACACTCTTTGGTCTAGAAAACCATGTGTAATAGCAATTGGAGACACAATAATTTATTGTTTGTTTTAGTTCAGTGCATCTATCTCACTCTATATAAAAGACTGCACATGTTTAAACTCTTTAAAATACTCTTCATCTGAGTCTTCCTCTATCTAGCCAAATGTTTCCCTATTGGTATGCATTGAAAGTTAATTCTATAGTTAGAAGTCTATTGTTACTGTTCCTTTGATATAAAATTTTCCTTTTGTTCTGAGAAAATTTTATAGCATACCATGCTGGTATTTAAGGCATTTTGTAGGACTTCAGATTTTAGTGTTGGTAAACCATATATATATATATACACACACACAGACATATATTAGGCAATGGCAATAGGTAAATCAAGCTCAGTGAAAGGGAGCCTGTATGCTTTAACCCACGCAGACCCCTTGCCCACTCATCTGAAACACTCTATCTTTGGCTTATAGAGCAAGCACAGGTATAGGCAAGAAGAGAGGCTGGCTTACTTGTTTAAACCTGCTTGGTGTGTACAGCCTCTGCAGTGCATACTCTCTAGTGGGCTTGGATTTGAACCATAAAGATCATCATTCATTATATACACCCTGAGAGCTCTATCCATGTATCTTTTCCCCAGAACTCCTTGGTTGTAGCTAGATCACTCTTGATGAGAGGAAGTCCATATGGTTTACTCCCCTTACCATTTGCTTCTTGGAATTTTGAGAAGTGAGGTTTTGGCATCTGTTTTGTTTTGTTTTGGATGTGCCACTAGATGGCAATCACAGTTGCATTTCTGCCATGCCATATGGTGCAGACACCTGGGGGTTTGATGATCCAAAATATCTTGTATAACAAACTATGTGCAATATAATTACCATGGACAAGGATCTCATGCAATATCAGAAATTAGCTACAAAAATTCCAACATCACATATTATCACAACTCTATAACTAATTCTCAGCCTAGACATAGTTTTTAAAAAATTTTCCTGCTTATATCATGTTTTACCTATAAAATTTTGTAATTGTTATAAAATTCTAATGTTTCCTTTGAAAGAATTTGTAACATGATGGTGATATAAAGGTTCAATTTGAATTAACTTTTATGAGTTTTGAGTCAATAATATTTCTAAAGTTGAGGTTTGCTAACTGCTTTTGAGTACCTGTCATAATACTCCTAATGAATATCTTCATGGTTATAAGACATAAATCAATTACATTTTAGTAAAGGGATGTTTTCATTTTGATTATAATGTATCACCACATGTAGTAGATTAAATTATTGTTCTTAATTTCAATTCACTGCAGTAATATTATGCACTGATTATGGCATCCTAGTGAATGGGATTTTATTTTCTGCCTTTGAAATTAATATTTTTCCAAAACACAAACACACTTACATATATGTGTGTATGTGTATATAAATATATATACACACATATAAAAAAATCTTAAGATTTTAAGACTTTATTTTTGAGAGCAGGTTTAGAATCACCAGAGTGGTGCATTTGTTACAGTTGATGAACCTACATTAGTACATCTCTATCACCCAAAATCCATAGTTTACATTAGGGTTTACTCTTGGTGTTGTACATTCTATGGATTTGGACAAATGTATAATTAATGACATGTATTCGTCATTATAACATTATGAACACTATTTTCACTACTCTGAAAATCCTCTGTGCTCCACTTATTCATCTCTCTCTCCCCTCAAACCCTGGGAACCACTAAACTTTTTACTGTCTCCAATGTTTTACCTTTGCCAGTATGTTATATAGTTGGAATCATACAGTATGTAACCTTTCAGAATGACTTCTTTCTTAATAATATTCATTTAAATTTCCTCTGTCTTCCAGTGGTTGGGTAGTGCCTTTTTCAGTGCTGAGTAATACTCTAATGGGTGGATGTATCACAGTTTATTTATCTATTCACCTATTGAAGAGCATCTTCATTGCTTTCAAATTTTGATAATTAAGAATAAAGCTGTTATAAACATTTGTATGCAGATTTTTGTATGGATATAAGTTTTTAACTTTTGGAGTTATTGCTGGATTGTATGGTAAGAGTGTGTTTATTTTGTAAGAACTGTCTTCCAAAGTGGCTGTACAATTTTACATTCCCATGAGCAATAAATGAGAGTTCCTATTGCTCCATATTCTAACCAGCATTTGGTGTTGTCAGTGTTTGGGATTTTGGGTTATTCTAATAGATGTATAGTGTTATCTCATTGTTGACTTAATTTGCATTTTCCTGATGACGTGTGACATGGAGCCCCTTAGATATTTTTATAATGCAATCAAATATAACAGAAATGTGATTTCAGTGGTTTACTAAAAAGAATCTTCTTAGGAAAAAAATATAAATGTCTTAAAACACATGAGCTTTAATGGGTTCATGAAATGGCTCTCAGACCTAAACTCACCCACAAATAATACACAATATTCACAAAATAAACTCAAAATCACTGGGCAGCCCTGGCAGCTTATAAGAAAGGGTGGACCCCTTTCTTTTAAGAAAAGACCTATATAAATTTATATGCAAGCTCAATTAAAATAAAATTACCTAATTTGTTTTTTAAGCCAAAAACTGGTACTTATTAGATGATTTCAGTCATAAAAAGTTATAAAAAGTACTGGAGTATGTTTACTATATTTCTCTAAGTGTAAAAATATTGTTCTTTTAAATTTTAACATTGTGATCATAAATATCAATTACAACATAAGCTTTAGCACATAAAGAATTACTTTTAGCTTGCCATCTAATTTATCTATATGAAATAAAAAATTATCTGATGATACCAGACAAATAAAAATACCTATACTTAACTCATCATGATACTGAAAAAAGCAATGATGTTAAACAAAAATAAATAAATTTAATATTACACACCACACAAAATTTTACATTCATTAGTGTTAATAATTTTATAACTTAGAATTGTTCCATAAATACTAGAACTGAAATCTTTTACTGTCAAGTTTTAAATTACATTTGTTATGCACATGGTTTCAAGTCAAAATATTGCAAATACTTGAGTGATTTGCATTTGACCAGTATAGGAATGCACATAAGTCTTTCTAAGGAAATAAATTAAAAATTAATTTATAGCAATTCAAAGTAGAGACCACATAAAATCAAAATGAGCCCAGAAACACTGCTGATCCAAAATGATAGATTATAATATATCCACCTGACAGCGCAGAAACCAAGCCATCATGAATAAATATAAGAAGAGTCTTGAACAGCTTAATAAATTCCTGTAAATCACTGCCTCAACTCCGTTTACTGTGTCAACAGCAACAAAGATACACACATTGGTAAATATGATGGAACTTAAATTCTGATGATGAGGAAAAGATTGAATAAGATTAGCAACCATAGTACATAGACTTCTTTGTGAAAAATTTTGGAGCCACACTTATGTATAGAAATAATTATTTCTTCTCTTTATAATATGTGTGTAAATTTTGACATTCAGATGTTTATTATTTTGAAAATATTTTCATCAGAGTGTCTAACTGTGTGTGTGTGTGTGTGTGTGTGTGTGTGTGTGTGTGTGTGTGTGTACAATCTGTCAAGAACTTAAATGTTCATTCACATATGAGTCTGAAAACAAAATTTCTAATTAGTTTAAATGCCCAGGAATTGTGAACCTAAAATAGTGTTGAGCAGTGAGGAAGACTACAATAAAACGTGTGCATTTGTGGAATAAAAGTTTGAATTATTGACAATAAATTAATAAATATATAAAAGAATTTTTCAGACAATTTCAACTCTTTTTTTTTTTTTTTTTTTTTTTGCGTTACACGGGCCTCTCACTGTTGTGGCCTCTCCCATTGCAGAGCACAGGCTCCGGACGTGCAGGCTCAGCGGCCATGGCTCACGGGCCCAGCTGCTCCGCGGCATGTGGGATCTTCCCGGACCGGGGCACGAACCCGCGTCCCCTGCATCGGCAGGCGGACTCTCAACCACTGCGCCACCAGGGAAGCCCTCAACTCTAATTTTTAAAGCATATGTTATTCAGAAATTTTGAATAATATATTAATACACAATTACTTAGTTTTGCTTCCTTTTTTTCCCCTCTTTTTAAGCCCATTGATTTCAATGGGCTTCTCAGAGATTCTAGACACAGAAGTAAGGTGGCACCCAGGTCTCCTTCTCATCCTTATTTTAACCAGAATGTCTTCCTAAAATATTTCATTTGAGGAAATCCCTAAACTATTTAATTTTAAAAGCTGTTTTTCCCTTTGCGCTAAAAAGAAATGAGCTATCAAGCCATGAGGATACATGAAGTAATCTTACATACACATTACTAAGTGAAAGAAGCCATTCTAAAAAGGCTACCTACTGTATGATCCAACTATATGACACGCTGGACAGGCAAAACTATGGAGACAGTAAAAAGATCAGTGATTGCCAGGGCCTGGGGAGGAGGGAGGGATGAATAGGTGGAGGACAGAGGATTTTAGAGTAGTGAAAATAGTCTGTACCATAGTATAATGATGGACACATATCATTATACCTTTGTCTTAACCCATAGAATGTACAGCACCAAGAGTGAAAGGTAATGTAAACTATGGAGTTTGAGAGATAACGATGTGCCAAGGTAGAGTCATCAATTGTAACAAATGTATAAATCTGATGAGGAATGTTGATAATGTGAGAATCTATACATGAGTGACGGTAGGGGTGGTTAGGAATCCTGTGCCTTCCCCTCAATTTTGTTGCGAACATAATACTGGTTAAAAAAAGAAACTCTATTAAAATAATAATACTATACAGAAATTTTCCTTTATTTAAAAAAGAGTTTCTATTAGATTTTGAATTTGCTTTTAATGTATGTATTAACATTCATTTCTCAGTTTAGTGTTTCCTATTCTGGATAGCTCTCTGTTCTTTTTTGCAATAAATGTCACTTAATATTGAAGATGACGTATAATTTTTGTCATCTTTTTATTGCATACTTCAGTAGATTTTTAAAAAAATAAGTATTTACTTCCTGCAATTCTCTGGCATAATGTATTCTTTCACTTGTAATGTTCACTTTAGTAACAGATTGTATGTTTATTTTTCCTTTTTTATCCTACATTAAGGTAAATGTTTCAAACTTTTAATTTAATCTTCAGACATAATTCACACATTTCTCTTAGCTCTTCTCACTGTACACCACAGACATAATTTACATGATATCTTTAGCTCTCCTCATTGTATACCTGGATGAATTTCAGGTTTTTAAAAAAAAATCAGGTTTAGATATTGAGTGAAGATAGATATGCCCATCTCAGACCAATATCTCATGTTCATCATAAATGTTAGTATTCTTCAGACCTCAATCGTCAGTCACCTTATCTTTTCAACTTTTTTAATTTTTTTGTCCTCCCAGGCTGATTTCATCCACATGATTTTTGTTTCAACAGTACCCATAAGCTGATAAAATGCACACATATATTTCTATTTAATTCCTTTTAGTTTTTCCTGAGTTCTAAACCACATATAATTGCTTAAATATATCTCAATTTGGATGTCTCTTGAGCAAGCCAACAATTTCAGCATGCCAAAATATTAGCTCATTTTCCATCTAAATAAGAACTTCTTTTCATTTAATCAATATTTATCAGTCTGCTCCTTTACTCTCCTTCTAAATGCAAACTGGTTTATCAGTTATCACTTCTCAATGGAAATTTGACAAATTCCTGACTTTGCCTTGGATCTTTTGACTATTCAAATCATTTCCAAAATTCTGGAAACTGGGGTTTCTAAGTCACAATAATTTTTCTGTTGTTAACATTCTTTTCTAAAGGAAATTAGATTCTCTTTGATATAGTTTGATTTTCCTCAATTCACTCTAGAAGTCTCTGTCTCCCATCAATTTACTTTATCTCTAAACCCTCCTTAACTATATCTTCACCAGGAGCTCCTACTACATGAAATAAATTAATGTTCTTCTAGAGTCATTTTCTCTTATGCCTCAACATCTGTAAATGGCACAGTTTCTGACATTTCTTTACATTTACCCCAAATTAAACTCTTCATCCTCTTAGAAGTATTTTCTAAATCTTATCTTTCTTTCTTATATCTGGATATATATATATATATATATATATATATATAAAATACACACATATAGATATGCATATATATCTGGCTATATATATATATACATAAATATGCATAAATTATATACATATATATAAATTATAATGTAGCTGATATTTACTTGTTTTCTCTGCCACTACCTGGAAGATAGATAATGTGTTTTTAAATCCTGGATTCCTAGCATTTAGGACAAGTGTGACTGGAGACACATCATACTTTTTATAAGGGAGTTTAATAATTGAATGCTTAAATTTCTAATATATGTATGATATATAGATGATATTAAAAATAATTAGTAACTTATCTGATATTCTTTAACCTTAAAGTGAGATAAAAATGTAAAGTGCATAACTTTGTATAATTTATATTAAATCTCTTAGATGACCTCACATGTCTGCCTACAAAAACTCATCCACCAAAAATAAAAATTATGTATAGTGTGTAGATAGTGGGTTTTGTTTCAAATTAAATATTAAAGTTAATCATAATTTTATGTTGTAATAAGAGAACAAAGCTAGACAAATGTTTTTTATATTTAACTTGTCTTAAGACACAACTATTGAGTCAATAGGATTTTTTATTTTTCTCATTTCTGGTTGCACAATAAAAAGAACATTTATGTTACTGAGTCCAAGCTCATGCTGCTCACGGCATGACAGGCCAATGAACTGAGAGACGAGGTGTTGGGGTAAGGAATAGTGACTTTATTTGGAAAGCCAGCAGACCAAGAAGATGGTGGACTAGTGTCCCAAAGAAGCATCTCACCAGAGTTAGAATTCAGGCTTCTTTTACACTAAAAGTGGAGGGCGTGTGGCTGGTCGTTGCAGACTTCTTGTTGCTGGCCAGGTCCTGGAGTGGATCTGATAATCCTTTGTTCTTGCAGCTGTCCATGTAGGTCTGGTCACCATGTTTCTGTAAACCTCCAACAAGACAAATGTTATTTCTGTTCTGCCACTTTTTATCTCTATATGCATGAAAAGTTTTATGGCTTTAAAGGTCAAGCCTGGGAGGCAGAGCCTTGAGAAAGGGCTATTATGTATCCTTCAGGCTATAGGCAATATTCTTTGACTGATTGAAGAGAAGGTGCTGAGCCTGCATGACTAAGCACAGGCAACAGAGCACAAAGGTTAGAGCTAAAGTAATAGATCCAATATGGAGTCACCTTTGTTCTTCTCTGTTGTATTGAGACTGAAAGTTGCAACTTCTAATGATATAAAAGACTGCCATGTAAGTGACTAGTGAGCAGCTGGTTGTGATTTGACTGAATAAATTTGATGTGTTTAGCAATTAAATAAACAACCAGATACCTGAACTAAGGTTGCATCAGCTGTAATTGCAGTCATCAAAGTTATGATGATGGCTGAGATCCTATATTACTTTTCTGGTTCTTCTTAGACTGGGGAAGACAGTAGATTATCTATGATACAGGGAAGCTTGGAAGAATAAAAATATTATTCACAAAGAACAAGGTGTGAGAATTTGGGGTGGGCACACCGAATGATAAAAATCAATTGAAAATATTTTTATTCAATTATTTGTTTATGCATTCTCATTTCAGTTATTCAATAACTATAAATTAGAAAACTATAACAGATGTTCAAGTTTAAGAAAATATTAGTGTCTTAGTGTTTATTGACCATGTATATATTGAGTACATTAACAAAAACCACTTGGAATACACTGAAAAGAAAAAACAACTTAGATATAGTCTCCTTGAGTTTAAAACATTCTTAACATATTATATTTGCATTTAGTAGTTAAAAAATATTATAAAAAGTTTATCAGGTAGTCAGATTTCTACCTCTTAAGAAGGTAGGAAACTTTTATTGCTGCTTTTTCCTTCCACAGTCCAATATTTGAAGATGCCATAGGCGCCAAAAAGCAACTAATAATGAGAGCTTAATTTAACCCCCCCCCCAAAAAAAAGAAAAAGAAAGAAGGGAAGAGAGAGAGGAAGGAAAGAAGAAAGAAAGAGAGAGACAGTGAAGGACAAAAGGGGGTGGGAGAGAGACAGAGGTGGGTGTGAAGGAAGGAGACAAGGAAGCAAGGAAGGAAGGGAAGAAAGTCAGATCCCATTATGAGACTCCATGATTTGTTGCTCAAAGTGTAAGAGGAAAAGCTCCCAACGATAAGAAATTAAGAGAAATGTTTTAGTTATATATTTTATTTTCTCGACATTGTGCTTCTACTCCATCACTACTGCAAAGCAGAAATGTAGCAGCAACAGTATGTGATGGAGTGGAATCGTCACACCAAGCCAACTCACAGAGCATGGCAGGCGTGGGAGCTGATAAGAGACACAGGCCCACTGTTCAGCCCAAATGCATTTTCTCCTTACCTCGAGGATACTGCAGCTCAAGAGAACTTTTGGAAAGAGCAGTTCCTCTCACAGAGCACAGGGAGAGTTTATTCTTTGGTTTGTGGGTGGGAGGGAAAAACAGCAAGTGGTTGAGCCAGACTTTAAAATAAGAGCATCTAAACCAAACTAAAACCCACAAAAATATTCTCTGCTCTGTCAGCAGCCATACTAACCAGGACCTGAGCTCTAGGCCCTCATACATAACCCACTGAGAGAGCATATAGCCCCAGAGAAATACGAGTCTAATGGTTAAAAATACCAAGCAACTCAACTGGCCTAAAAGAAACACCACAAATGAAACAACCTATAGCAAATAAAGCAGCGTCATGTACCCAGGACAAGTTAGTATTGCAAATAAATTTTCATGTATTCCCAGAATTTAGAAAAATTAGAAAGTAGGATTAGAACATCCAAAAGATGAAGGAGAAAGTACTGGATAAGAAAAGATAAAAATGAAATCAAAGAATTACCAAAGAAGGTAATGGGTGGGTTTAATATCAGAGTAGACACAGAGGATAAATGAATGAAGTGGAATAATAGGCCGAAGACCTATCCTAGAAAGTATAGGGGAGAGAAAAAGAGAGGCAATATGCATCAGAACGCTTAGGTGACTGGAGTTTAGACTTAACAGTAATATATTGTAAAATATTAATGACAGAGAAGAAATAATTGAAGAAATGACTAAAAATTGCCTATACTTAGTAAAGATATTAGCCCTCAAAATGTAAGAGCTAATGTATTTCTAGTAGGTAATAATAAAACATCACTGAACCACACTACAGTGAAAATTAATAATAAAAAAATTGGAGAAAAATCATTAAGCCTCTAAAGAAAAAATAGGTCATATAAAGTAACTAGAATCAGATTGAAATAAGATTGATCAACTGCAATAATGGATATAAGATGACAGTAGACTAGTACTTTCAAAGTAATACTGGAAAACATCTTCAATTTTATATCATGCAAAATAATTATTTAAATCTGAAAATAATATAAAGATATTCTAAGTCACACAAGATCCTCTTGAAAACAGAAAAGCTTGGAGAAAATCAGTCATAAAAGAAATGTGCTTACAAGAATGCAGTTGTGAGAGAAGTAAATAATTGATTCATTTTCTAGTCACAAAAGTAAAATAAAATAACAAGAATATTTATAAACACACACACACACATTGATAATATTAAGACATTGAAAGAGTAACTTTTCAAAACCCAGCCTCTCCTCTTGATTATTTAAAGTACCGTTTTATAGAGTATAGATGACTAAAAATGCTTGCCTATGCAGACTTAACCTGCCTGGGTGGGAGGGGGAGAGGGGTTAGCTGGAAAACATGTCTGACCATTGAGTTGAAAGGTGAGGTTTATCCAGAAAGATCCTTACTTTGCTAATAGAGTAACCCCTGCCTGATTCAAATGTTCTTTTTTCACCTGAAATGTAGGCAAATTGGGAAAATTATGCCAGTCATATTAAGACTAGGGAGCAACAAAGAGTTGGACTTGTGAGATGTACTCACAAGTACGAAATAATTAAAATATGGAAAGTGTCTGGGTTCTGCTATTATCACTGAACTATTCTGTTTTCTTCCCTTCAGTTTTACTATTACATGATGAACAAAAATTCCTCTGTTTATGCCACTGTAGCAGAGATTTTTTAAAATTTTCAGCTAAATGCATTTTACATTTTAAAAATATCAATGTATCTAAGCCAGAAAATAAGACAATAAATACTATTTTAAAAAAAAGATAATAAAGAGAACCATGAAATAAAATGGCAGATACACCCTCATTATAATACTTAACACAATAATAAATGTGCTTAACTCACATACCCAACAATATAGGTGAAGGTTCTATGATTAACAAATATAAACAAAACCAAAAAATAACTTTTAAAACTTACAAACATGATCTGCAATTTATTTTCTATGAAGCACTTTAATGGTTACATGTTGAAATATAGGATGGTAAAATATTTAGAGAACTGGAAAAAGATGCAGTAGATAAAGATGACTGCAAAGAAGAGCAACTTTAATCAAATTTAAAGCTAAATATCTTAATTGACAAAGAGGAACATTTATAGATATATTCAAACTTTCATCCAACTTTTATTTTTTCACTTTATGTCATCCTGACTTGTTTGAAAACTTGAAGACACAGAGGCCATAATGTAAGCTACCATCCCCATTAAATTTGCATCTGATGGTATTCCTAACTATGACTGGATATAATAATAATACATGGAATATTTACTTGAGCACTGGTCCTATTCCTTCCAAAGGGCTTTTCTCCTGCAGTTGTCTCTTCACTCTTCATTTCTTCCCTTTCTATAAAATAATTGTCATAGAAACTCCATGAAATATTGCAGTGCATATGGTAAATGACTGAGGTAGCACTCAGAATCAATCTTTACCTGCTTCTAGTGTAAATTCCAAAACTAGAGAGGCTGAGATACTAAACATTTTATTTCCCAGAGCCCTTGTAAGTGTTCTGGTTAACAGGTAGGTTCTACCACCTTGCTGCATCATGAGAAATTTGGAAGCAGCACTGGGATAAGAGTGTGTTCTCTAGCTCTTTTACTGTCAGGCAAGCAAAGTCATAGAAAAATTGGAGGTATTTGACAGCAAAGTGTCCACGATGTCATTAGCTTAGTCTGGAGACTAGCTTCATTCCTGTTACGTGGTGATTGCAAGAGTGGTGGTTGCTTCGTAATCGTTAAATACCAACTACCTTGAAGTCCATAGTTCCAGTGGAGGACTTAGGATTCCCTGCATTTAGGGAGGGGACTGTCTGGGAAGAAAATTCGCCCCAAATATTTCAAATGAGCAACTGTAAATGGATTAATAACAGAGGTGTGGGCAGGGGTAAGGGAGCACAGAAGGGATATTGATGCGCCCAGCATTAGTTATGTCACGTGAGCTGAGGGGGCAAGGTGAATACAGAATGTTACTGTAGCCCTGGGAGAGCTCCACCTGGGGAGGAAGCTCCACCTGGCAAGGGCTGATGTCTTCTACTAGATTGATGTTGTTGTTTCAATATCTAATTACATGTCTCTTTAGTCTTAAAATCGTTGTGTAGTTTTTCTATTTCCTGCCACAAAATCCTAAACCCCTAATTATAAAATTGCTGTCTTGATTCCACATCCTTACTGCATCATTTCTATGCAACTCTTTACTGCAGCTGAAAAGTTTACACACTCCCTGTCTCCATTTCTTCTCTAATTTTCTATTTGACTCAATCCACAAGGAGTCATCCCTACTCTTTCACAACCTCACCTTTCTTCAGATCACGTTCTTGTCAAAGTCACTACTGGCTTTCATTTTGCCAGAAGCAATGATGAAATTTTAGTTCTCATCTCTCTGAACCCTTGAGTAGAAACTTTCCATAACACTCTGTTGTTTCCTCCACTATTCATGAATTCACATAATCCATCACTGAATAACTTTCCTCATTGCAATCTCTACATATCTGAGAACTTCCCAGTTGCAGTTCTCAGACCCCTTCTCTTCCTTGTCTTTGCTTGCTCTTCAACTAATCTCATTTGGTCCCATGGTTTTAAACACAATCTCTATTCTGATGATTCACAAATTTATATCTCCAAACCTTCTTCCCCTTACATTTCAGACTTATATAGAAGTGTCTTCTCAACATCTATATTTGTATATCTAATGATTATTTCAAATGTAATGGGCTTGAAGCAACTTGATCTTTCCACAACTACCCAACTTTCTAAATGGTATTTCCACCTTTTCTCATGTTCAGGCAAAAATATTTAGAGTCATCCCTGATCTCTTTCTCTCTCATACTTAATAGAAAATATGCCAGGAAATGCTGCTGGGTCTATGTTTAAATTCATTCAGAGGCTCTCCACCTGTCACTGTATTCACAGCTAGCAATTTGACCCAAGTAATCATAATAACTTTGCCTGGATTACAAAGACAAATTCCTCTACTGTCTCCCCATGTTTTACCAATCTTACCCTTTATTCTTCATATAGAATTCAAAATGGGCCTTAAAAGTTGTAGGTTAGGTTGTGTTATTCCTCTACAACAAACACTCTAAATGGTTCATATCTCACTCAGAGGAGCATCCACGTCATTCATTCCACAGACTAAAAGCCCTACATAAACAGCCAGCTATTTCTTTTCATATTCCCCTACCTTATCCTGCCCGAGCCAGGAGGGGCTTCTTTATTTTCCTTAAATACCAAACTTGCATTTGTCTCACGCACTTAGTACTTGCCATTCTCTCTGCTGGACTATTCTCCTAGAATATGTGTCGTTCACTTCTTCACATTTTTTCTCAATATCCTATGTCAAATACCATTTTGCTTTTGATCTCCATTTCTTAAACTGCCTGTATGGTCACTTGGTATATTGTTTTTGTTGTTCTTATGTGTTTGTGTGTGTGCATGTATGTATATATATATATTTCTTTGATGCCTCTCCTCCAGCAGTAAAATGCAAACTCCATGAAAACAGACACTTTAATTCAGGGCTCATAGTAAGCGGAATTCTAAGATGGCTCCTAATGATACCCACCTCTTTATTTCCATGCCCTGTATAATCTCTTCTCATTAGTGCAAACTGGGCCTAGTGACTTGCTTGTAATGAATAGAGTGTAACAAGAGTTATGGGATGTTACTTCTGAGATTAGGTTGCAAAAGATAGTTGATTTCAGTGTACATCTTATGTTTTTTTTTTTTGTTGTTTGTTTGTTTTTTTGTGGTACATGGGCCTCTCACTGTAGTGGCCTCTCCTGTTGTGGAGCACAGGCTCCGAACGCGCAGGCTCATCGGCCATGGCTCACGGGCCCAGCCGCTCTGCGGCATGTGGGATCTTCCCGGACCGGGGCACAAACCTGTGTCCCCTGCATCGGCAGGCGGACTCTCAACCACTGCGCCACAAGGGAAGCCCAGACAGTTGATTTCTACATTGCTCTCTCTCTCTGTCTTTCTGTTTCTGCCTCTCTCTGGTTCTTCTTGGGTACTTGCTCTAGTAAAGTAAACTGGAGGGACCCATATGGCAAGGAACTGAGGATGGACTCTAGGCAATCACTAATAAGAAACTGAGAGTTTTGTCCAACAACCATTGAGGGACTGAATCCTGAATCACATGAATGTGCTTAAAATTGGATTCTTTCCTAGTGAAGTCATCAAAAGAGACCAAAGACCTGGCTGACATTTAAAAAAAAAAATTTTATTGGAGTATAGTTGATTTACAATGTTGTGTTAGTTTCAGGTGTACGGCAAAGTGAATCAGTTATACATATACATATATCCACTCTTTTTTAGATTCTTTTCTCATATAGGCCATTATAGAGTATTGAGTAGAGGAGAGTTCCCTGTGCTATATAGCAGGTTCTTATTAGTTATCTATTTTATGTATACTAGCGTGTATATGTCAGTCCCAATCTCACAATCAAAGCTATTATGAGGTATCACCTCACACTGATCAGAATGGCCATCATCAAAAAGTCTACAAACAATAAATGCTGGAGAGGGTGTGGAGAAAAGGGAACACTCCTACACTGCTGGTGGGGATGTAAATTGGTACAGCCACTATGGAGAACAGTATGGAGGTTCCTTAAAAAAAAAAAAAAAGAACTACCATGTGACCCAGCAATACCACTCCTGGGCATATACCCAGAGAAAACCATAATTCAAAAAGATACATGCACCCCAATGTTCACTGCAGCACTATTTACAATAGCCAGCACATCGAAGCAACATAAATGTCCATCAACAGAGGAATGGGTAAGGAAGATGTGGTACATATATACAATGGAATATTACTCAGCCATAAAAAAGAACAAAATAATGACATTTGCAGCAACATGGATGGACCCATAGATTGTCATACTGAGTGAAGTAAGTCAGATACAGAAAGACAATTTCATATGATATTGCTTATATGTGGAATCTAAAAAAATGGTACAAATGAACTTATTTACACAACAGAAGTAGGGTCACAGATGTACAGATGTAGAAAAGAAACTTATGGTTACCTGGTTGACATTTTGATTGTAGCCTGTGTGAGATTCTGAAGTAGAGGACCTGGTTAAGCCATGCTAAAACTCTTGACTCTCAGAAAATGTGAGAAAAATGTTGTTTTGCTCCAATAAATTTTGTAGTATTTGTACACAGAGCATAAATAATGAAGTGCTATATCCCCTCCATAGAGGAAATACTCAGCAAATACTAGGAAAATCATATTAAATTGTCATTTTTTAGGTCAAAAATATTCAAATGTCAAGATTTTCATAAACTTTTAACATACATTTGTTGAATGGAGTAATGAAGAACTTGCAGAAATACAAACAGGAACATAAAAGTATAAAGTTCCTTAAAGAACTTAAATAATTTAAAGTAGTACTTAACTCATTTAAAGTAATTAAGAGGTAACCAGTATAACTTAGTGGAAAAAAACCAGTGCTTTAGAATGTCATTTTGCCAGTTTCTGGCAATGAGATATTTGGTAAATTATCCTCAATTTTTTTTAATGGATAATATTAATTATTTTGGAGTATTGTTATGAAGATGAAATAATAAAAACTAGAGAGCATAACTAGTTTACTCTTTGACATAGTGAGTTTTTAAAAAATAAGTACTGTTCAAGAAAAAATATTGCTTTATTTTACTATATGTGAATATAGATTTTTTTGGGGGGTTTACCATAATATGAGGAAACTGAAAAATAAAGAAAGCCAGCTAAATATTTGGTATAAAAATATTGGGCATAAATAATCTTTCTTTACACAATCCAGTTTCTAACATTAATCATTTACAATTTTATTTGGAATATTTATTTCTATAGAATCAAGATAAAGCTCTTAGAAGTTATTTAATCAATTAGATTTAAGGTGAATATTCTCAGATAGCATCATAGTTCAAAAGGAAATGATTATCTTAGTTTGAATCAAAGCCGTATATTTAGGTTCAGAATTAGACTTTTCAGTAACAGCTTCTATAAAATATTCAAAAGCTAGAAGGCATTTATCTTAAATGTCAAGTAAGGGACACAGACTTTGGAAACAAATCTTGGTGATTTATCTCTGATGTTTTTCTATTTTTTGTTAATCCAGATATATTAGTAAGTTAAAACTTTAACAAAGAATAAAGAAAAATGGTGGAAGAAATCTCTTTATATTTAAGAAAGCTATGAGAAATATTTTCATGATGGTTGTCCAAATAGAAAGAAAAATGATAATAATTTGGGGAGCATATCCTTATGTTTGGAAAACATAGGAAATATGTATGTATAGTATATGTCTGTCTCATTTGAGGGAGATGGTGAACATTAATTAACTGCTTATGGTCTCAACTTATATTCACAAATTTTGTTAAAACAGTTTGTTCTCCGTTATAAATATTTATATAGTATGTTTTATATTTTAAAATTATGTGAAACGCCAAAATATTTTATTCAATTTGTATGATTCCGGATATGCCTTTCTTTCAGTAGACATTTGAAATAAACAGAGTATGGTTTTACATAGGTAAGAAATGTAAGTGCAGAACTCAACAATTCCTTTCCTATTTTATCTTCTTAAAACTACTGTTTCATTTTTATCTTTGTACATATAAAAAGGTGGCTATTTTACAATTTTATTTCTTCTATATTTGGCTAACTTTTTCATTGTACTTCCTTAATTTTAACAAAGTGTATTTAGCTATTTTTGTGGTCTTGAATTTGTATTCTTTTTTCCAACTACAAATTTTTAAATGTGATTTTATTTCCATTTTAATAAAAATTACCTTATTTTTCATTTTATCAGAGCTTCATTACTCAATAAATCCAATAATCCCCACATTGCATTGTAGATCACTCTGATCCAGTATTTTAATTCTACCCTTTTTTTTAACCCCACAAATTATTATCTGTGCTATTACTGGTGATTTTCTTTTTATTTCAATATAAATATTTATTAATATTTATTACATACTTACCTACTCTTTTGCTTACTATTTATTCTCACATCTCCAGAATTCCTTTTGAGTTCATTTCCTTCTTTCTGGATTCTATTCTTTAGAACTTCCCGAGCATTGTGGAGATATTTGTATTTTTGTACTCTCTCTTTTTTGATCTCCCTGACTCTCTTTCTCCTTTGTCTTTCTTTTTCTTCCTTGAGAAAACTGATCACTGATTCATTGGTACATAACTCTAGGTTAATGGTTATTTCCTCTCAGGATTGCAAAATATATTACGTCTGTTCTCTGTGATAATTATAGGTTTAATTTTTAAAATATATTTCCACTCGTATGTTCTTTGCTGCAAGTGTGTAACCTGTTTTATAGATATCTTTCACCAATTCTAGGCACTTCTTAGCTACTTTCACTTCACATATTGTTGCTCACTTCTATTTTCTACATTCCCTCCTTCTGTAGTTTGAACTAGATATTTTGGACCTCACTTTACCCTCTTTTCCTTTTATTCCATTTCTAAACTTTCTTCCCTATTTTCTTTAATCTTGCATATCTACTTGGCATTCAGTAATTTTTCAGATATATCTTCCAGTTTATTCTCTATTCAGCTATCGTTCACCTGAGTTATTTAAATGACTTAAACATTGTCTTATTTTTAAAATCTCCTGGGTTATTTTTGATTGTATCTTATTCTTTGAGCAATATTTTAATCATATTTTATCTTTCTGAAAATCCATAATTATTACTCTCAATTCTATAATAATGATTTCATTTTTTATTTCTTTTTCTGCTGTCACTTCTTTTGTGCTGTTTCTCTCTGTGTTGCTGACTTTCACTGGATCACTTATATTTGCTTGAATTTACTTTGTGAAAACTTGGAAAAAACTAAGTAAGGATGTTGTTTTTGCCCTAGTTTGAATTTGAACTTGCTTCTTTATAACTAAAGTGTTCTACTCATCTCTATTCAGTGATTTATGGTTTCTAATATAGACTAGTTTTTTCCTCCCACCTCATCTTCATTGCTACTTATAATATTGATATTTTCATTTTCTTCAAAATTAACACCACATGTTTTAGCTCACCTTTTATTTCTTACCAGATTTGCAATAAGGCAACATTATGTACTATTTAGGACTTAGTGTTCAAAAGCAGAATATTTTTATCAAAGTATCTCTTCTGGGCTTCCCTGGTGGCACAGTGGTTGAGAGTCTGCCTGTCGATGCAGGGGACACGGGTTCATGTCCCGGTCCGGGAAGATCCCACATGCCGCGGAGCGGCTGGGCCCGTGAGCCATGGCCGCTGAGCCTGCGCGTCCGGAGCCTGTGCTCCGCAACGGGAGAGGCCACAACAGTGAGAGGCCCGTGTACCGCAAAAAAAAAAAAAAAAAAAGTATCTCTTCTGCCAGATATAAAGTACCAAACCCATTTAATTATCTTTGTATGTGGCCAACTGCCTACTAGCAAACAAAATATGTTAGATAATATTAGGAGTGATTAGGATTAATATTAGTGTGATTACTGTATATAAAAAGATCTACATATTTATTTGAAGCAATATAAATTCTGATATTTTAAAAATTTTTCCTGTAAAATAAAACACCACTTATCATTAAAAAAATCACTAATTCAAACATAAGCTAATGAAATATTTTCAACTTTTTAGAACTCATGCAATCAGATTTTAAAGCACCACTTAATTTTTAATGTACACTCTTCCAAAGAAATGTGTTAGTTTGTACTTATTTGTATGTTTTGTTCATCTAGTGTGTATTGTAATGTATTCTAAAAGTGTGTCCTTAGAATCTCAGATTAGTTCATAAATTTGTCAAGAGAAAGGACATATTTCTTTCCAAATTTGGAATTACCTTATGGTATGTAGCATTCAATTTGGTAAAAAAAAAAATGTAATCTTGCAATTCTTTTTCATTTTAATCATTTGAAATTTGGTTATTAAAATACGCAATATTTGGTGGCAGACATAAGCAAAGTAGCTGTGAATCATAAAATCTCAACTTCACAATTCAAAAAAAATAGAAAAATAGGCAAAATTCTCAGAAAAATTATGAAAAGGTAAAGAGTGTATATTAGTGAATTTTTCTACAGTAGCAAGTAATTCCCCCCAAATCCCATATCTTACAAGAAACATCCATACATTGTTCTCATTATATGCCAAGGTTGTGTACTACCTGTTGTAGCATTTTCTACATGTTTTGACCTTCCAGGATAGAAGTTAAAGTGATCCCCTACTTGAGATGTATTATTCTTTTTGTAGAGGAAAAGAGCATGAAAGCTGGCAAAATTTGCAATAAGTTGAACCTTTAGTTCTGAATTGTCCCATGGCATGCCTACTCAAAGCTCTTTGGTCAAAGCAAGTCACATGCCCAAGGCCCTACCTCAAAGAACATGTTTTCAAATTACAATAGATAAGGAGATATAATCCTACTTCACAAAAGAGAGGAGCAAGTATTGGATAAAATATAAATACTGACTGTAATAAGAGAAAACACACACAAAAAAACAAAGAATAGATTTGTTTGTACTACTTTTAAAAGAATAGGTGTAGTAACTCTTTGTGTGTGATGAGAATACTCGAGATCTTCTCTCAGCAAATTTGAAGTATACAATACAGTATTATTAACTATAATTACCATGCTGTGCCTTGGAGCCCCAGAACTTTTTAATCTTATAGCTGAAATTTGTACCTATTGTCAATTATGCCTCAATAAAACTGAAAAAGAAAGAATAAAAAGGAATATATGCAGTTCTATAGCTGAACAATAATGCTATGTTTTCTTTTATAAATTCTATTTATTTAATTGAAAGGATATGTGTGTCATGCAGTCTCTACTCCATCCTCCATAGAAAAGGCTTTTGTTAAAGACTACTATAATTATTTAAATTCTGTTACCTAGAATTTAAGTGTGTGATTTGAACATTTACAGAATGTAGATCTTATAGGACTAAATTATTTTCAGTTAATGTAAGATGACTGGCACATAAAAGTGAAATGAAAGAAATCTATTTAACTTTGTTTTATTTCCTAAGTCTAGGAATGTTTGAATTCCATAGCTTTCCCATGGAGAGAGATGACAGCTGTCATCCCCTAGTATTGAAATTTGTAGCTTATGTTTTGTGTCTTTTTTCCTTCAAGATTCTGTCATGGTCGATCAATAGAGTTACCAGTTTTTGTTGTGCAAGAATATATAAAAAATAACAGGGGGATAGCTAATAGTAAACTGTTTCAATATTTTACAAATTTGAAACAATAACCATATGGTATTGTTAGTATTACTTTGTTAACCTAATATGTCAAAAAGCTACACATTGTATCTATACAGAAATGTGGGACTCAGACTAACTAAATTCAGGTCAGTGATCACACAATTATAAACTAATTTCTAAAATTTAATTTTAGAAATTAAATTTTAGAAACTAAAAATTTCTAGAAAAATTTAAAAAATTTTAGAAATTAAATTTTACTAATTTTTGTATATAAAAATTATAATGTACAAATGATTCTTCATAGCAAACATTGCTTTTTCAACAATTCTGTTAAGTTCAGCAGAAAATCTAGAATTAAAATATTCATTTATAAATGACCAAATTTCAAACTCCAAAACTACGGTTTTGGTGGCATTGCTGATGATTTCACTATTTCCTTTATGTCATTCTATTTACTAATTCTAGATCTTGCTCACAATTCTATGGAAAGAGCTATATATATGCCTCAGAATTATATGTTTTAAATAATACTCTGAAAGGATATTTATTAGTGTTTCAACAATATCATGGTCATGAAAATTCTCAGATCTCTGGCTGTGGGTCCACACTTCTGGCAGCATTACCATTCCCATGTCTAGGATGTGCTTCCCAGACTTCCCACCAATTAATGACTGAAGATGGTAGATACAGCAGAGCCAAGACACTCCTGACTCTAAAAATCATGGTTTGAGATTTCCCATGGACCTGTCCAAAGCTTCCTCAAATCTAAACTACAGTCTGAGCCACATCCTGCCCAACTCCCCTTATTTCTTTGTCCCATTTTAAGGGTTTCATCCCTGCATGAAAGCCTGGAGCCTCTCCTTGCCTGCTCCTGCCTCTTCGCCTTTATCTTTTGCAGGTATCTCCTCAATAAAACCATTCACATTTAATTCCCTCTAGAAGAGCTTAACTGACTTAGGTAGCAGGAAATAGTTCAAGAAAAAGGTGGTAGATTATTCTTGGGTTACTTACTGCCTGGCAAGCTAGGGAAATGTCATTTTGTGTGGTAAGTGAGCTATGGATTGTCTCCAGTACAAGATGGAGTCCCAAATGCTCATGATTTCACTTGTGGTGACTGGAGAAAATGGTCCAGTGAAGAGGACTGCCATTACACTTACAGTGATTCAGGCTTTTGAAAGATTTGGGGGAGAATAATGCCTTTAAGGAATGAGAAGTTGACTGGTTTTTGATGACCTGTATTGATGTCCAGCAGAGAGATTATAAGAAACTAGGGCCATTGTTGGTAAAATCTGGGATGCTGAATTGGAGGATGAGGACATCTGGATAGATTCTCTATATAGATGATCCTGAAGAATTTGTCTCTGCTGGAGCTCTTGAATCCTCAGAGTTCACAGAGGTGACTCACCAGTCCTTCCTAGTGAAAGCTAACAGTTTATGCATGATAGAGAACACTGTAGTAGCCTCTCTCACAAAGGCAACAGGTGACCACCTTTCCTCAAGAGATTCATTTCTTCTCCCTTGGGTCACAGGCTGGTAATTAGCATTAAATTGCAACCTAATCCAACTGGAATGTGTTGATAAGAAAGAGCATATACACTTATAGAGGAGATATAAGAATTAGCTTATATTAGCAGGAGTTGAAGGAATAACCCAGGGATTGCATTTTGGGGGTACTTGCTGAGTAGGCCAGAATATAAGACTGCATAAGAAAGAATTCTCAGGACATGAGGATTTAACACTCAGGCAAGGGCCCCAGAAAATAGAGATACCTCAACACTCTAGAAGAGTGAAGAAAGAAATGTCCCATGTTGAGCAACAGACATAGCTGAGTTGCCATGACAAAATAAAGAGGCTACAGGAAGAGAGAAAGCTGGATAGAATAAATTACGTGAGTCCAGAAAACCTACCAGAGGAGAGGTTTTCAGGAGGAGCCAGAATACATACCGTTCACCAAGGCCATCCAAAATGCACTGATGAGAGGCATCAGCACTACAACATGTTAAGTGGTAGCTCTATTCTCTAAGGCTAAGTTGATGACAAGGGAGGCCGTGACAAACTTGGAATTGTTAATCTATGGCTGTCAGAATAACAGGAGATCTAGAGATCTTTTATATCTAGAACAGATATAGCAGAGAAGGGGTTGAGAGGTGGGCAAAATGGGTAAAAGGGATCAACTATATGGTCATGGATGATAACTACTCTTTTGATGATGATCACTTTGTATATTGAATTATAATGTTGCACACCTGAAACTTTTATAATGGTATTCATCGATTTTACTTCAATAAAAAATAAAGCTTTTATATCATTACTGATTTTTTCGTTGTTGTTTTGTTTTGTTTTGTTTTGTTGCGGTACGCGGGCCTCTCACTGTTGTGGCCTCTCTCATAGCGGAGCACAGGCTCTGGACGTGCAGGCTCAGCAGCCATGGCTTACGGGCCCAGCCGCTCCATGGCATGTGGGATCTTCCCAGACCGGGACATGAACCCATGTCCCTTCATCAGCAGGTGGACTCTTAACCACTGCACCACCAGGGAAGCCCAGATTTTTTTTTTAATTATGAGAAAATCATATTTGAAATAACTGTGGTTCATTATATATTTTTCTATAACTCCTGTTAATTCTGTCAATTTTTTAAATGTATGTTGCTTTGTCTTATTACTGGTTATTTTCTAAATTCAGCTTTGTAATCTTTAACTTTTCAAAGTGACTTAAATTATGCCAATTAGCCATTATTGTAAGTAAAATACCATGTATTGTTGTTTTGTCCTTTGTACTTTAGTTGTCATTCATTCTCCTTCTATATGTGTTATGTATCCACAGTGTAGTTTTTTCTTTAAAGAGTTAGTAACTATTTAATATATTTTATAAATATTATTTTATAGTTAAATTCACAATTTCTCTTTCCGGTGATCTTCATTTCTTCCTGCAGATACATACATCAGTAAATTTGTGCTCATTTTTGTTTTGTTTTGTTTTGTTTTGGTTTGGTTTTCTTTGTTTTATCTGAAGAGCTATCAACAGTATTCCTTACAGTCTGGTTCAGCTAGCAACAAATTCTGCCTGTTCTTGTTTATTTGAAAATTTCATTATTTAACCCTAATTTTGGAACAAAATTATTACTACATATAAAATTTGGGGTTTACACATTTTTCCTATAAATTAATTAAATATATGATTTTATTATCTCTGGCTTCACTTGTTTCTGATGATGTTAGCTCTCATTCTTCTTATTGTTATGCCAGAATATAATGTATATTTTTATTTTCTGGTTAAATATTTTTTCCATTTATGATGTTTGACTATGATGTGACTTTCTTTGAATGTATTCTATTTGTGTCTTGGCAGAATTTTTAAAAAATAAATTTTTGTTTTTAGAAAAAAATTTAGGTTTATAGAAAAATTGAAAGGGTAATACAGACAGTTCCCATATACCCAGCCCCGAGTTACATTCTGCACCCATCCTGGACTCCCCTGACCTCTTAAATGATTTTTTAAAATTTGTTTATATTAATATTTACTATTTGAGCTGTAAAGCTCTATGGAATTTTACAAATGCTTAGTTTCATGTATCTGCAATGAAAGTATATAGCATTGTTTTGAGACTCTGAACATATTCCCTGTGTTTCATCATCATTTCTAGCCCTTCTTTAATCTACTGGCCATTACTGTTTTACCATGCCTATATGTTCTGTCATTTCCAGATGTCACATAAGTGGAATAATTCAGTATGTAGCCTTTTCCTACTGGCTTCTTTCATTTGACCCTATACATTTAATATTCATCCGTATACTTTCATGGCATGTTAGTTCATTTATTTCTTCATTGAATAATATTTCACTGTTTGAATGTACCACACTTTGTTTATCCATTCATCTATTTCTCTCTTGATTGTCTTTGTCCCTTGTGAAATACCAGTTGACTATATTTTTGTGCATCTACTTCTGGGCTATTTATATGGTTTAATTGATCTATGTGTCTATTCTTGAGCCAATATCATGCTCTCTTGATTACTGTAGCTTTATAGTAATTCTTGAAATCAGGAATTGTTAACACTACAGCTGTGCTGTTAATCTTCTATTATTGTTTTGGCTATTTTAGGTCTTTCTACTTTCCACATTAACTTGATATTAGTTTGTCAATATCAAGAAAATAGCTCACTGGAATTTTGTTTGGAATTGCATGGAATATATAGATACAGTTAAGAAGAATAAACATCTTAACAATATTGATTTTTCCAGTCAATATGCACAGAATAACTCTTGATATATTTAATCTTTTATCAGCATTTTATAGTTTTGCACATATAGTTCCTATACATATTTGGTTAGATTATAATTAAGTAATTTATTTTTATGGTACAATATACATGGTATGTTTTAATTTCAAATTTCATTGATTTATTAAACGTATGTGTGTTTATATTTATATGTATGGTATATATACAAAATACATATATATATATGTATAGCATATACACAAAAATATACACTAAACCATGAATCCTGTGACTTTGTTATAGTCCTTTATTATTTCTATAATTTTCCAAAATTATTTTTTTTCTGCAGAGACAATCATGTCGTCTGCAAGTATAGACAGCTTTATTTAATCCTTTCCAAGTTGAATACTTTCTCTTTCTTTTTTCTTGTTTTAATGTACTAGCTAAAAATCTCAGTAAAAAGGATAGTAGGAGGAGTAAAAGAGAATATCTTTCCTTTTTTCTGGATTTTACTGAGAAATTTTTCAACTTCTTAACATGATATATAAATATTTTTATTTCACATAATGCTTCTGTCTGGTTTTGCTATTATGGTAATGCTGACCTCATAGAATGAGTTTCCTCAGCTTCTATTTTCTGGAAGAGATTGTGGTAATTGGCACCATTTCTTTTGATTTGGTAAAATTCACCAGTGACTATCTGAACTGAAGGTTTCTTTTTTGGAAGGTTACTGATTATTGATACAATTTTTTTAATAGATATGGGCCTGATCAGATTACCTGTCTCTCCTTGTGTAAGTTTTAAGCATTTGTGTCTGTGAAGAAATCATTCTGTTTCATCTAAATTATAGAGTTCTACTTGTTGTTCTTTATTGCCTTTTTAACATTCATGAAACAGGTCAGGATGACCTCTCTTTAATTTCTGATATTAGTAATTATTTTTTCTTTTCTTTTTCTGTTAACCTGGCTAGAGGTTTATCAGTTTTGCTGGTCTTTTCAAAGAAGTTTTTGGTTTCATTGATTTTCTCTACTAAAGTTTTCAGTTTCAATAATTTATGCTCACATATGTATTATTTCCTTTTACTTTCTGCTTACACTAATATTAAATTGTTCTTCATTCTCTAGTTTCCTGAGGTGGAGCTCAGATTACTGATTATAGATCTTTCTTCTTTCTGAATATATGCACTTAATACTATAAATTTTCCTCTCAGCACTGCTTTCTCTGTATCTACAATTTTTTTTAATTTTTATTTTTATATAATTGCTTTTTAAAATTCCTCTTAAGACTTTTCTCAGTGATCCACATGAGCTTGAGAAAAATGTATATTTTATTGTTGTTGAGTGGAGTATTCTATAAATGCCAATTATATTAGTTTGATTGCTATTACTGTCCAGGTCGACTCTATCCTTACTTTTTCTGTGCCTACTTGATCTATCAGTTTTTGCTTCACATATATTGAAAGCTTGATGTCAGATTCCACAACTTTAGGAGTTTTATGTCTTTTTGGAGAATTGATACTTTTATTGATATGTAATGTCCCACCTTTTCCTTGGTATTTTTTACTCTTAAATCAGCTTTGTTGAAATTAATATGCCTACTCCAAAGTTTTTAGTTTAGTATTAACTTAATATGCCTTTCTTATTGCCTTCACATTTTTTAAATTATTGGAATTTATTTTTAGAATAGTTTTGAACTTACAGAAAAACTGAGCACAATGTTCAGAGTTCCCATATACTCCCCCTCCCACTCTTTCCCTTACCCTCATTATTAACATCTTGCCTTGGTGTGGTAAGCATGTTAAAACTGACCCTACACTGATACATTGTTATAAACTAAAGTCAGTTATTTTAAGGGCTCACATTCTTTGTGATCTACAGTTCTGTTGGTTTTGTCAAAGGCATGATGTTATGTATCCACCATTACCACCACATCATGTGGAATAGTTTTACTGCCCTAAAAATCCTGTCTGCTCTAGCTGTTCATCCTTCCCTCCTCCCCTCCCCAGTCCCTTGCAACTACAGATTATTCTTTTTTCACTGTGAATATGATAAATTCCAGATTTTCTCCAAATATATTATGGCATATTATACTCCAACACATGGAAGGGATGTATTATCACAGTAATTTTTTTTCAAATATAATCAGACTGGGTTTATGCCTCTCCTACAAAGATTGATAATAATAAACTGTATTGTCTCTGGCACTTGTTCACCTGAGTTTGGATTATATAAGAACTACTGAAATAGGTCACCAATCTTCCAACTCTTGTGCTAGAAAGAGCCTCTTTTTTTTTTTTTGTCTAAACAATACTAGCCTCTAATGAATTCAGCCAATTAAAGGAACTAAATGTTTCTTTTCTCATTGTTCCTGTGATCTATACTCTGTGTGCCTACAGGATGCCAGTATTAAGATTTCATTCCTTGCACATTCTCTGTCCATCACCACTGCCCTATGCTATGAGGAAGTGCTGCTTCTCCACCCCTCACTTGGGTTACAGAAGGATTAGTCTGTATAACCACTTACTCTAGGCTAAGTGAGGTCTTTGAGTGCCTCATAAGGCCTTTTTAGCCATAGTTCTTGGTGCTCTGGACTTATTGGTATGTTCATAGGAGTTTTTGTGGAAATCTAGTTACCTAGAAGTGCTGAGGTGTTGGTTCGCTTGTTTGAAACTTGAGTAACGTAAAAACCTTGTTCTTCTACTTAATCCCCAAGGACTGACATGGGGATGGTTCAATTTCTCCTTTTAGTATATTCAATAGACTAGCACATCAATGTGCTGTGTTCTCCTTCAGTAGTCCTTGTTGCTCCAGTTTACTACCCACATGGTAAGAAAGCTGTCCTACATGTTTATCTCAAACTTACATGGAGAAACTTGAGAAGAGTCAATTAGTAGAACCATTGATAATGTCAACTACTAGTAAGGGTCTATAGAGGCAAACATAGATACATATATCCATATCTATCTATCTATCTATCTATCTATCTATCTATCTATCTGTCTATCTATATCTCCTCTGGAAATTTTTTTCCATGATACATTAGTTGGTGGGAACGAATTTTTCAGAGAATATGTAAAGGCCATTCTGTGTGTACATGTTTTTATATATTTCATAATTTTCCATGTATATGTAGATAGAAATCTACACACCAAAGTTCTACTTCATTTATGTAATTATTAATATTATTTTTATAATGAAATGTTAAGATTTCAAAGAATTTTTATCTCCTAATTTTCTCCCAAATATTAATTTAATTATATAGGGGAACATAAAATCTAAATTTCTAAATAGTTATATCAGTATTGATGCTAATTTTCAACACTTTTTTCATCAAGTGTATATATTAATAAGATGTGTGAAATTTTTAAATTCTAGTAATAGCTTTAGGTATAGATATTAATTTCTACATGCAAGAAAATGCATGCTACACAATCAAATTAGAAACTAAAAAAATTAAAGTAATAAAATTTAAAATAATCTCACAATATGAAAAGGATATTTATATTGAGTTAAGCTAAATTTTACTCACTAAAGTGTGCTACCAGAAATCTTCAGTTCCTTTTAATTGGCTGAATTGATCAGAGGCTAGTATTATTAGCAATGATTTTGTAGAAAGAAACCTTTAATTATTCCATAAATTACTACCATAAAGTAAATAAAGTCAATCAATTTAGAGCAATTTGCCTCCTTGTAAATAACCTTCAAGCCTGAGAGAAAGGAAATAAAAAAATAGTAATTCTTAAAATGGTCTGAATGTCCCTTGTCAAGTAGATAAAATCAAACCACACCATTTAAAAATATAACAGTTCATTTATTTAGCAAGAATTTTTCTGGCCAACTGAAATCCAAGAGCATTACAATGTTTTTGATGCTTTGTGACAGTGATAGGAGATGAATTATTTAACAGAAAATTTAGATGACAATGAGATTGTAAGAGAAAGAACTGAACATAGTAATTCTAAAAGCAAAGCAAGTAAAACTTTTTGGCTATAGTTTCTTGTAGCTTAGAACATAAGATATACATATTTTCTTTGTTAATAATGACATTTACAGGGGTTTCACTGGTGGCACAGTGGTTGAGAGTCCGCCTGCTGATGCAGGGAACACGGGTTCATGCCCCGGTCTGGGAAGATCCCACATGCCGCAGAGCGGCTGGGCCCGTGAGCCATGGCCACTGAGCCTGCATGTCCGGAACCTGTGCTCCACAACGGGAGAGGCCACAACAGTGAGAAGCTGGCGTACAGCAAAAAAAAAAAAAAAAAAAATGACATTTACATATATTAGTAAAATTTCTGTTAGTATATGACAAAGTTGCTTACCCCTTTTTTGAACAGTATTTTTGGATATGTTTCCTAATTTATGAATTATAATACCAATTTCATTTAAATTTTGAGAGTATAATTTTTCAGATTTAAAATTGTGAATGGTTGGATATGCTGATAATATACTATGCTATGTCCAAGAACAAGAAGAAAATATTAGAAGAGTGAAAGTAAAACTTGGAGTGGAAAGCGATGCCCTTGTGAAGATAAGCAGTTAAGGTGATAACTATAGATTGAGAAGACAGAAAGAAAAGGAAAAAAATACCCTCTGGTGGTATCATTTGTATCTAATTAGTTAATTAGAATCTTTGTATCTTTATGACATGTGTATAGATTGCCAATTTATATTCAAATATCAAGCAAGTGTATTCTTTGTTTTCTGGTTTTTTTTTTAATTGAAGTATAGTTGACTTACAATATTATATTACTTTCAGGTGTACAACATAGTGATTCAATATTTGTAAAAATTTTACACCATATAAAGTTATTATAAAATATTGGCTATATTCCCTGTGCTGTGCATTACATCCTTGTAACATTTATATCTAGTAGTTTCTACCTTTTAATCCCTTTCACTTATCTTGACCCTCCCTCTACCCTTCTTCCCACTTTTAAACACTAATTCGTTCTCTGTATTTGTGAGTCTGTGTTTTGTCACATTCGATCCTTTGTTTGGTATTGCTTATGCTAACTGGAAATATTCATGATTAACAAATCCTTCCCATGTATTAATCATATTAAAAAGAAAATTTTTAAAGTTTATGCATAATTATAACATGATAAAATCAGCAGTCTAATTTTATAACATTGCTCTCTGAACTGTGAAAATAGTGTTTTGCTTATGGACATTAACAATTTACTATAAGGCAGTTCCACCAATAATCTTTCACCATGCTAAACATAGTGAATCTTTTCAGGAAATCTAACAGGCAATCTATTTAGAAATAACAATAGATACTGCTAATGCCAGGCTATTTAAAGAAATAGACTGATAGGCTAAAATAGAATTCATATTTTTCCTCTAAAAATATCTGAATTCTCCAACTTAAAAATAAGTTGATGTACTTTATTTTTTATAAAACAAAAGAGTTAATTTTTAAAATTGAAATATAATTGACATATAACATTATATTAGTTCCAAGTGTACAACATAATGATTCAATATATGTATATATTGAGTAATGATCAACACAATAAATCTAGTTAACAAAAATAAGTTGATTCATTGTAATGGAGAGATCATGATAATTTCAGTCTCATAGTATGAAGCCAAGGGACATTGGAAAACTGTGATAGTACATACAATAACCAAGGATAATTAATTTGGATAAAATATAGGTACTAGTCCAATAATTCATTAGAATATTATTGATTGGAGCCATGAGCATCTTATCATATGCAGTGATAAATCAAATTAATAATAAAAATGGATAATACTTTGTAAGTCTTCTTGAATATCCACATGTGGACATGCTATTAGTCCCAATACATAAAGTGGCTCTCTCCTTCCCTCTCTCCCTGGAGTGAATTTGAATAGAATATAGAATTAAAACTATCTTAGAATCTTGCAGTGGAGTATATTCCAAGTGGTATTTTTAGCACCATAGAAATGCTAAGTGATATGGAAAGTGCTTTGGAGAGATCAGGCTTATGGATACCTGAGATACTGAGTGTCTCTCAGAAGTTGCAAATACTATGATTTTGGACAAGCTACATGCCACTGCAGCTACATATACTCTCTTAAGAAAAAAGGTGACCTTTCACTTGGTTTTAGAGGAGAGAGCTGCAGATATTAAAAGATAACATATTTTCAGACCAAATATACCCATTATGCCAATGGTAATGTTGAGCTATTTATATCAATACGTAATAAACAGCTCAACAGAACTTACAAAGTGAAAACAGCATACACCAGAGGAAACCACTGGTGATAGCTCTTATATCCATGAGCAGTTCACACCAGTTCCGGGAAAAATGACAAAACTAGAAAGACCAATAGCTCTAATGGTGAATGGTATGAACCTTAGACTGTCTCCCTTCTAAAGCAAAGCAAGCAGCCTAGTTGACTAATGGTAGTTCCAAATTAGGGTAAGCAAGCAATTTGGAATTATGCAGTCATTCTCCCTATGGATGGTAAAACATCAGTTGGGGCAAGAAGGACAAGAAGACACAAAAGGCAGAATTAAGGCAATATATAAAGTAATGAAATAAGAATTGGATTCTATCTGCATACACATGAACTCTTGGGTCATGCTAACTCTTGACAGCATTGCTCCATATTTAAGTGTATGGGCCAATGATAATACCCTGGCCAGATCTGCTTAATAAGGACTGTAGATAGCCCACAGCTGCTGTAATTCAAGCTAAAAATGTCTCAAACCTGCACTGTACTTTGGAGGAAGGCCCTTGCTTGAGGAAATCATCAAAAGTAGTTTAATGCTCTTGGATTTTAATAGGTTAAGAAAACTCTTGCAAAACAAATTAATTATTATAGGGGTTTGCCAATCCCTGCCTCAGATGATTGGGTTGTATCAATATCCCTTGTATTGTTAATACAATTATAAAATTTCATGTGGAAATTTCAAGAAAGAGTCAAAGTGGGTCATGTAGACAAAAGCTAGTTACTAGTATTGAACATGGCTGAAATGCTAAGACTAATGTCTTGTTCAGCTGCTGGAGGTACCTACTTGAAATGAGCAGGCACAGATGTGTTTAAGGTATGCAACATTAGGCAGGAAAAGGCTATATACCTCTATCATCTGCCAAAGCTGCTAATGTTATGAAAGACCGTGTGAAATATCAACAGGAAAGATAGATTTGGGTAAGATTCTCTGAGAACAATTTCCTCCACCTAGCTGGGAGTTGCATTACACAAGAGCCTAACCAAGAAATCCAAGTGGCTTAAAATGGATCTTGACTGTGATAGACAGGCAATCCATTTTGGATTCTGCCTACTTTTTAACTGAATCAACAGCATAGAATACTACTAAGAGTGTGGGAAAAAGTATTTTGTATCAGTTTGTTCTCGTCAGCTATATCTCCCAGTATATTATCAGAACAAGGAATACATTTCCCTGATTCCAACATTCTAAAATGTTCCATAAAGCATAATACCATATGGATGTATGCTATCCTTTGTGGCCTGCAAGGTGTTTGTTTGAGAACTGGGATAGAAAACTGACTATCTGTTAATAGAAATTAAACAATAACATAGATAAAAAATGTTGGCTGGCTCAGATGGATAAATTTGTTCTTCATCTAAATGTGAAGGTGGAAAGGAGGACAGATTTGAAAAGGTTTCGGGGATGTAGTACTTTGAAGGAAGGCGTATAGCATCATGTGATCACCCTACTATCTATTTTTCCCAAGATACACATTATTCAATTTTCTTGGAATGGAGTGGGTCTAGGATAGCTTTTGTGCAACCTGGCAGTGTAAAGCACTGGTGATTACAGCACTGTTTCAGTTTTTCTGAACTTGTCTGTGAATTGTCTAAAGTAAAATGAGCTGGAGAGTAATTTTATTTTATTGGCTAAACAAGGACCAAACGATGTTAAGTAATGACTACTACCTAGTCATAGAGGTGGCCCCATCATCCTTTATCTCCTTATTGAGAAAAGGCAATATAAGAAGATGCAGCAAATCCAATTCTGCTACCCGAACTGGGGATGGGCAGCATGGCTGAAATCATTTTGGTCACTGATTCTGGGTTGAGATAGGTTATAAGCTGAAAGCAGAAAAGGGGAAAATTCTGGCAGTTGATCATGAAGCACATAAATAAGAAACATTGTAGTAAATGCCCTCACTTTTTTTTTTTTTGCTCACAGTACTATCTTAGAGGGGAATTATACATTTTGTTCTTACTCTCAGATATGATGTCAAGACATAGCTACTGGTGAGAAAGCTCTAAGCTTTGATTTCCTATAAGAAGAATAATTATATGTAAGCCACTTAGAATTTTTAAGGGCCCTGTATGTATAATTTAGAAAAAAGACATTAACCAGAATTATTTAATCATCAGTCTCCAAAATAGCTGTTTGATATTATTGATTGTGTTAAGTTTTTTGTTATGCTTATATCTGTTCTTCCAAAGACTTGAAAGAATTCTTGCTTTTGAATCATGTTAGGCATTTTGATGCAGTCAGTGGTTAGCTAATAATCTGAGTTGTTGTGAACCAGGATGACATATCATTGAGACAAATATCTGAATATGAAGGCATAAATGTCTCTGCTGTCTTCCTGGTGTGGCAGCACCTCTATTGCCACTTTAACTACTCCAGATGAAAAGTAGGGTTGGAACACTATACAAGCAAGTATCAGAATGGGGTCAGAGTAGGTAAATACTGGCATGACATGGTGGCCAAATGTCTCTAAATTTTTCACACCTAGTATTCAAGAACAGCACTTTTGAGAAACCTCATGACATACTCAGATATTACTCTACCTGTTGGTAAAACATTCTCAACTAATAACATCTCAGTGGACACAACATTGTCAGCACATTCAAAACACTTTGATAATATTTAGTCCTCATAATGCAGTGGCAACAATATTTATGGTGGCTTAACCAACACTGGTCCAAGGTCTTAGAGGTCTTGTAATTTGGTGTGTTAGTGAAGGGTAGATTATTTTTCTGGACATTGACTAATATGCTGAAGAGCTCTTATTGTACCAGTTAAGGACACCAGAAGTTTTATAGGAGTGTAGAAGAGCATGGCAATTGGCCAACTAGCAAATTAAACTGTTTATAACACTAAGAGATGCACACACACCAAAAAAAAGATGTTAGAAGGACAACTTGCAATCTTGGCCATTGGTGCCAAATCTTTACTAGGTTTAGAAAAGGATTTTGGTGCATATAATGTTTAACTTAGGTGTGGAAGGATGAGTAGAAATTAAGGAGTCAAACATGGGGAAATTTATGTCAAATTAGCAGCATTTGAAAAAAACGTATAAGTTTTTAAATGATACTTTAAATGTAACACATGCTGAAGTACTTCATTTGCAAGTAATTAACCCCCAAATCAAGTTAACCCCAAATCAAGTACTCACACACTGAGGTACAAAAGAAGTATTCCATTGTAAGCTTTGCTGAAGTCATTCAGCATATTCTGTCCTAATACCTGAGCATGCTTGAGTGTCTGGTATATTTTGTTGTACAACTTTCCACAAACCAGCTCCTGCCTCTCACTATCTCCATATAATTGTCCCAAGGAACTAATGTACTTTCTTGAGGTGATCGGAGATATAAAAATAATTGTCATTGATAATTATCTTAGAGCTGGAATAAGAGGATGACTTTCTCAAGGATTATTCTATCATATTAAATATTTAATAATTGATTATAATGCATATTATGCATAAGCAAAGACAGGGACATATAAGCCTGAAGGAATACACAGATAAAAATTTCAATAGAAAATTTGTAGGAAGAAGTAGGGGATAGGTCTCAAAAACATAATATTGACAAATGCTTTTTTTATACATTTATATAGTATATGATCTATACATATGTATATATTTATGATATATGTATATATTATATACCATTAATATTAATATATAAAATGTGTTATACATTATATATTATACTTTATATGTAAATATATGAGTTTATATTTATGTATATATACATGAGAAATAAAGTAAAATAATTAGATGGCCATACTAGAAATCCTAACATCCAAAAAAAAAAAAAAAAGGAAAAATAGGAAATACCCCATTTCCAATATTTTTTTCTCTCTCCTACTTTTAAAAAATTTCTGGTATCACATTTTGTTTTTTTATCAGCTGCATTTGCATGTGTGTATGTTTGTGTGTGTGTGTGCACCTGTTTTCATATGGATACTATTTATTTCATATGGGTATTATTATTATTGCTGCATAAAAAATCGCTCCAACGCTTGCCAAGACAAACACATACATATTATCTTTATTACTTCCCAGTTTCTGTGGGTCAGGACTCTGGGAAGGCTTAGCTGGGTCTTAACTCCGGAAATAGCTCAGTTTCAGTCTCTCACAAGAGGGAAATCAAGGTGTTGTCCATGGTTGGGGTCTGGAAGTTTAACTAGGGAAGTGTTCACCTCTAACTCACTTTCATGGTTGTTGACAGGACATTGATCCTCAAAAGCTATTGGACTACGAGCTTTAGTTTCTTTCTGGCTGTTGCCTGAGGCTACCCCTCAATTTCTTGTCATAAGGACCACTCCACCAAGATAAGCTGCTTCAACAAAGCTCGTACATGAGGTAATAGAGAGAGTCTGATATCGAGATGAAAATAATTTAATCACTGAAGTGGCATTCCCCCTTACCTTGTTCTCTTCTGTTTTTCAGTAGCAAGTTATCCAATAAGAGAGATTTCCAAAATGTCATGAATACCAGGGGCAGGGCTTATTAGGGACAATTTTGAGGCTGCATAACACAGGATATGGGTATGGGTGATGAGTTCTCTTGTTACATAGCTTGTCCTTGCAGGCTTGGTTTGATTTCCTGTTTTGTTTTGTATTGTTTTGTCTTGTACCTTCACTTTCTAAAACTGACTTTTAAATTTAATTTTTTTATGAATGTCTTTTGCTTTCTGGCTGCATACTCATTTTAGAACTTTGCATTCATGGGCAACCTGCATTCATATTATGTGTTCTGATCAGGCTGTATGGGTATTTCAGATTTTCAAGATTTTCTTTGTTCCTTTCTTCGTTTCCATACTTTCTTCTTTTCTTTCTTCCTGCCTCCAATAAGTTAGACCTTTTGTAGTGGACTATTTTAATCTTCTGACTATACTGTATAATCCTTGGTGACTGTTTTGAGCTTGGTGAGGAAACTGAACTGGAATTGGGAGTAATTTTCACCATTCAGTTGATAGATTTCTTTGACCATTCCTATTAGTGTAACGTAGGTGATTCACATCTGTGCATGGTTTTCCCTTTTTCATGTTTTGTATGTTCTCCTTACTCCAAGGAACAGGGCTTTAATTTTCTCTCTGCCTTCAGAGGGGCAGTTGTCTTTCTGTCCATGTTGATAAAAATTTTTGTCTTTCTCGTAATCTAAATAATACTTATTTTGTGTCCCACTTCAAACTCCGCTGTCTGTGAAGATTGCTGCCCCTAATTGATGAATCTTTCTGGAGTTCATTTATACAAATCAGAATTCTTTGAATGTTGTTCAGGAAAGGTTTAAACTTTCATGAATTTTCGAAGTCAATTATATCTTGTCTATTCTCTTTCCAGACTTACTTTTATTGCTCCTATTCTAATTTTTCTAATTCATTGTTGGTTTATGATTTTTGTACTTTATAACTTTATTGTTATTATACTGAATCTTAGGGGGGAATGGAGGTAAATACATATGTTCAATCCAACTGTCTTTACCAGGTGTCTTTTATTTTATTATTATTATTTTTAACATGTTTATTGGAGTATAATTGCTTTACAATGGTGTGTTAGTTTCTGCTGTATCACAAAGTGAATCAGCTTTATGTATACATGTATCCCCATATCCCCTCCCTCTTGTGTCTCCCTCCAACCCTCCCTATCCCACCCCTCTAGGTTGTCACAAAGCACCAAGCTGATCTCCCTGTGCTATGCGGCTGCTTCCCACTAGCTATCTATTTTACATTTGGTAGTGTATTTATGACCATGCCACTCTCTCACTTCTTTGTCCCAGCTTAACCTTCCCCATCCCCGTGTCCTCAAGTCCATTCTATACGTCTGCATCTTTTTTATTTTTTATTTATTTATTTTTTTGCGGTACGTGGGCCTCTCACCGTTGTGGCTCTCCCGTTGTGGAGCACAGACTCCGGACGCGCAGACTCAGCGTCCACGGCTCACCGGCCCAGCCGCTCCGCGGCATGTGAGATCTTCCCGGACCAGGGCACGAACCCATGTCCCCTGCATCGGCAGGCGGACTCTCAACCACTGCACCACCAGGGAAGCCCAACGTCTGCATCTTTATTCCTGTCCTGCCCCTAGGTTCTTCAGAACTATTTTTTTTCTTTTTAGATTCCATATATATGCGTTAGCATATGCTATGCTAATGCACATATATTTTTCTCTTTCTAACTTACTTCACTCTGTATGACAGACTCTAGGTCCATCCACCTCACTACAAATAACTCAGTTTCGTTTCTTTTTTATGGCTGAGTAATATTCCATTGTATATATGTGCCACATCTTCTTTATCCATTCATCTGTCGATGGACACTTAGGTTGCTTCCACGTCCTGGCTATTGTAAATAGTGCTGCAGTGACAATTGTGGTCCATGACTTGTTTTCAATTATGATTTTCTCAGGGTATATGCCCAGTAGTGGGATTGCTGGAAGCTTCAGATTACTTTGTACATCTCTGCAAAATTAAAGTTCCATTGCTTTATCCATGTCTTGCTTAATGAGTTTTAAAACACCACTAGGATCTACAAGACAAAATTCAAATATCTTTCTTCTGGAACCACTTTCTGCTTCAGTACTCATTTCGTATTTTCTCAAACATGACACTGTCTCTTGCCATCCATACATTGGCTAATGCCATCCTGACAACTCTTACTACTTCTTGCCATTGTCTGAACATATGTGCTAATCCCATTTACAACTGTGGGCTTCTGGAGAGGTTTCTTTATTTGTCAAGTAAGAGTGAGTGTTATACTCAATATTTGTTCTTAGAACTACTGATTTCAAAGCATAGGTTGTTTGCATTACACCAAGATACTCTATAACTAAAAGTTCAAGTCCAAAATTCTCTAGATTGCATGTGTAGTACATTAATATATTATGTAACAGATAAGCTACAAACTTGAGTTTTGAAGAAATAAAAAAATCTCTGTACTTCCCCTATGAAAGTAGAAATTATATATTCAAGAGAAAGATGGAGGGAGGGGGAATTGGCATGCCAGAGAATTCTTTAGGAAAAAACAAACAAACAAATAAAAATTTTTAAATGCCCCTTCTGCTTATTTGTACCATAGGTGTGTGCCTCTCTTTATGACAAGCATTTTTTTTTCTAAACAGAACTCAGTAATCAGATTTTTTCTATAACTGCCTATTGATTTGCATAACAAATCAGTTATATTAATTGAAAATAATAATGTTGGTTTTATCTAACCTTTTGTGATGTAAGCACATCTCTGAAAGTTCTCCATTTGACTGTAAGGAAGAAATTTTATAAGGAGAAATATTCCATTTTTTTTTTGTGATTTGAGTTTAATTAAGTTTTTTAAATTAAGTAAACCCTGAAAATATTTCCTTTTTTGTGTGATCTGAAGAGTCTACTCAAGCAAATCGTGTCTCTAGCACATGAAAATTAAATTATGAGAATTTGTTGATTTTGCTGGATTCAAAACAAAGGTCAGACGTCACTAGTTTCTGCTTAGTAAATCCTGAGACAATATTGAAAAGACAGGCTGGGCCACTCAGGTTCAGGGTGCCACACATTATATGGGGAATTTCTGACAATGTTGGGCTGTGACAAGAGTAAATATATAAAGTTATTTATGTTATTGTTAGAAAACACCAAAGCACAATAAATGAAAGACAAATACACTCTGAAAGGCCTTAGTATTTACTTCAGAAGTTGGGTTTCTACTTATGTGTGGAGCAATGCTAATCATACCATTTTTATAGGTTATTTCATCAAAATTATGTTTCAGTGAATTCTCAAATGTATAATAATGGTTAACTAATTTTGTTATTTAATATAGAAATATATATTCAGAGATGTAAAGAACACCTTTCAAGTATGACTGACTGTCTCTTAGAAGAAATCAGTCTGCAATTGTACTATTATTGATCTGTATTGTTCAACCTGTCTCCTTTGGGAGAAGTATATATCAGCATTCTCAAGTAGAAATAGTCCATTCTGTTATTAAAGGACTTCAGAAAACATTTCAGAAGAGCTGAAAATAACACCTGTCAATTTTTAAATATTCCTTGAATTTAAAAAAAAATCCTACATAAAAGTTTTCATTGTATATAACTCAATGCTATTATAATCCTCAATAGAAAGGATTAGCAGAACACAATTCTAACTATAATATTAACTACTATCCATGGTCTTTCCTAGATTATAGAGTAATTACATATCATAAAGAATGCTAGTATTTGTTTTTTCATCATTTTTGAGTTCCTGCAAATAGTTGGAGTAGGAAATTTATTTAGCAATATTTTGCATAGTAGTCTACATAGTCCCCTTGTTTCCTTTCATTATCTTTTGCTTCATTTTACCTTATTTAGTTTACTTACTAGCCAACACATTTTATTTGATAATTAACATTTCATTCTTTTGAGAAAACTGAATAACAACAGACAATATATATCTACTCTCAAGATACAATTGCATCCTCTATTCTATGGCATGGTTCATGTTTTAATATATTTTTCTTGCATGCTGAAAAAATCATGTTTTAATGATCAGTAGAGCAAAGCCACACCATCTTTCTCAATCAAGAATCTGATATATTTGTTAGATGACACATAGATAAAGGTCAAATTGAAAAATTTTAAGTTACTTCTTATCAGAACCAATTAAGTATTTATATCTTATACTGAACCAAGAAAGTATCTCAATATCACTGCATGTCAATGTTGTTGAAAGAACCTCCTTTTATAAAAATGCTTTCCTCATCATGAAGTAATCTTTTCTGCCCCAAATTGCTTGACTAAACACTAGAGATATTTTATGTCAGATGTCTGCTGGTCTGCTCATATGATACCAACTTTTATTATAATTAGATATCTTCCCTAGTTTAATGCCTTGTTATTATATTATGCACATTTATTATCCATCTCTTTAGGGTAATAAAAATTGTCCTGTTATGTGTGTGGTTTCCAATACCTGCCCTTGGCTTAAACAGGTAATAGGAGTGTCCAGTTGAGAAACTGCCAGAGGCATTCAAATGAGCCATATGCCATTAGCAGGCGTTATTTAGTCATAAACCCCATATTTATTGGGACTATTTTGCAGTTCCAGAAGGTGATCATAAAGTTGTCTTGGCTATGTGCTGGAACAGTAGCAAACAGAAAAATGCTCTCATGAAATCATTAGATTGGAGGTCAGGTCTGATGGCCTGAGATAGATTCTCATGTTGAAAAGAACATCAAGGAGTATAGCACTCTCCAAGTTACTTGATACATATATGGAAAATGTCTAGGTACTCTGTCAAAAATTCAAATTGATTTTGTAGGTATACTACAGCAAGAACACTAAGATTGTTTTAGCTGCTGCAAAATGGCTGGTGTGAATTCTCCATCCACATCATATCTTCAGTGTGGCATGCAGTGTTATTACAAAGTCACATGGTAAGAACAGAAGTATCTCCTCTGGACCATGAGCTATTGATTTTGAATCTAAGCTTCTCAAATTTTCACTTATCAGAAACTTAGAGAGAGTGAGAGAGAGAGACAAGAAAATACGCACACACTTCTCAAGGTATTGAAGTGTTAAAATATTAAAGTTATATGTAAAATGGACCATTTCCTACTCAGCAAGTGGGTAGGTATATAATCTATTATATATGTATTTTGAAAAGTATGTGGAAGTACATAGTTTGACTTGTTTGTCAAAGGACTTAAAAATAAACAAAACCATTGATCTAATCATATCTCTTCTGGAAATCTGTTAGAGTAAAACATTCTTAAAAATGTTTGATACAAGGAAATGTATTCCAGTATTACCTATAATAAGAAAAATTAGAAATATAATTATCATAATAAGTTATTAACACTTATTGAGCTCTTATATGATTGACCCTTGTATTTTTCTTGCCTTCTTAATCTTGTCAACAACCTAATAAGTTAAGGCCAAATCTTACATGCGTTTTTTTTTTTTTTTTTTTTTAAAAAACTTTATTTTAAAATTTTGGTTACAGTTTCATTTTTGTTTTCTTAACAAGTCTACTGTTTAATCTCTCAGGATTAAAAAACAATGATTAATCTTCTAAAGAACTGAACAACAAAGGAATGTCAAGGGGAAGGGCACAACTGCCCCATTCTCTGGGGGTATAGTAGCTACTCCAGTTTAACACCTAGCTTCAAAACAAAATGAATTTTTATATTTTCTAAATGAAATAATGTACAACCACCATCTTCATCTGAGCTTATTATAACTTTCAAACACAAAGCTTCATTTTAAGCTTGGTAAAAAACTTTTTTAACAGGAATGATGGCCGACCTTAGTATGTAGTGTGTATCTTACAGGAAATGTTTTTTAACAATCATTAACACAGTAATAATGCCATTAATGAAGTCCTCAATTTAGAATCTGGAACATTCTTCCATCAAGGGGGGGGGAGGGGGAAATTCAGTCCAATGAGTCTGTCTCAAGATCTTCATCTCTTGTTTGCTCCACTTGTATTCTCTTTTCAGTAACTGGATTAATGCTTTGAGCCCAAAATGAGATATATTTTTTATTACTGTAGATTACATGTTGTTTGGTGCTCAGTTTCCATTTGTTCCTCTTGCTTGCGTTTTCTTTCTGCTGTTTCTTTCTCATGTTGGCCTTTCAGCATATTCCTTCTATGAGCAGTTTGAAAGTTTCTTCCACCTTTTCTCTTCTTTTCACCTTCTTGATCATCCCCTTCCTCTTCAGAATCAGAGGTTGATGTAAGCCCTGTTTTAGCTAAATTTTTCCTTTTTGATTCAACTTCTTTTTTCCCCTCTTTTTTATCTGGCTCTTTTCTTGGCTTATCTTCTTCCTTCTGGCCCTCTTCATCCTTTTTAAGCTGCTTTTTAGGTTGTTTTTCCTCTTGCCCCTTTTTCTTACTTTTGTCTTCTTCAGTTACCATGTCACTCTCCGAAGGACAGGGCTGTTTTACCATTTTGGGTCTGCCTCTTGGTTTTGGAATCTTGACTTCTGTAGCTGCAGGTCGTCCTCTTTTAGGACTCACTTTTAGATTAACAGATGCTGTTGCTGTAGTCACTACTCCTGCCTCCTCGGTTTCTACTTGTTTTTCTGCCTTTCTCTTTCTCCCTCTTCTGGCAGCTTTTGGAGTGGTTATGTCAACTGCTTTAGTCACATCCTCGTTGCTGGCTTTTTCTTCATGGTCAGTATCTTCCTTTGAAACACTAGTTTCTTTTTCTTCAACTTCAACATCAGATGACGCATTTGATTGTTTAGTTGATGCCTGTTGACTTGAAAATTTCACTTTCGGATTGTTATCTATCTCCCATAAACCTTCATTAAAGCCTTTTCGTTTATTTGGTTTGCCGTACTTTTCCTTATTTTCTGAGTAAGGAAATATGTCCTTTGGGCCTAAAAAAGCAGTCTCATGAGTTCCAAAAAAGAAAATGGGTAGTTTGTTTGTGGGTGGTTTTACAGCTCCATCAGGAACTTCATCTACCTGCCGGGGCCGCGGGCGCTGAGGCTGCGGTGGCGGGCCGGCCGCCTCTGCCCGCGTCCACGCAAGCCACCTGCGCCACCAGCTGCCGCAGAGGCGTCTCAACGTCTCCGAATAGCAACCGCGCCGCCGCTGCCGCCGCCGTCGCTGCGCTGCTCCCTTACATGCGTTTTGAAAATGAAGTAACTGAGTCTCAGTTGGCTTGTGTAAACTAAGCAAGGCTAGCATCTGAAACCCGCTTTAACACAAATCTGATATTTTTAATATTCATGAGTTAGAGAATGCTAATGTCATTTAGATTACATTGCAAAAGTTTTTAATAATAAATTTTACTGTAAAATAACAATTGAATATATCTGCTTGTATTTTGTATGAATCTTGTTTTTAACTAAAACATGAAAGAAATATTCACTGAGCTCGAAAATTAACCATTATTTTTGTCCCCAGTTTCATCAAGTAATGTGTGAGATGAACTTATTCTCAGCCATCCTTGGGACTTCCTACTATCTCCAGGCAGGACTGGATTTATGGGTGAGCCACTAGTGCAGTTGTGCAGGTCCCCACACACAGAAGACATTGCACTTGAAGTTTAATGCTCTGCAGTTGCAGTCTTGAAATTCTTTGTAATGTTACTGGTTTTTTAATTAATAGATCTTTATTGGAGTATAATTGCTTCACAAGACTGTGTTAGTTGCTGTTGTACAACAAAGTGAATCAGCCATATGCATACATATATCCCCATATCCTCTCCCTCTTGAAACTCCCTCGCACCCCTCTAGGTCATCACAAAGCACTGAGCTGATCTCCCTGTGCTATGCTGCTGCTTCCCACTAGCTATTTTACATTTGGTACTGTATATATGTCGATGCTACTCTCACTTTGCCCCAACTTCCCCCTCCCACCCCATGTCCTCAAGTCCATTCTCTATGTCTACATCTTTATTCCTGTCCTGCCCCTAGGCTCATCAGTAACATTTTTTAAAATTTTTTAGATTCCATATATATGTGTTAGCATACGGCATTTGTTTTTCTGTTTCTGACTTACTTTACTCTGTATGACAGACTCTAGGTCCATCCATCTCACTACAAATAACTCAATTTCATTTCTTTTTATGGCTGAGTAATATTCCATTGTACATGTGCGCCACAGCTTCTTTATCCATTCATCTGTCGAGGGACATTTAAGTTGTATATTTTGTAAATGAATTCTGATGAAATAATGGAACATGTGTTGAGAGTTTGAAGACCAAACTCTCATGATCCTCATGGCCTGGTGGTTTGTACCCCACACAGCCCCAGTCTTTCCCCAGTAATCTCTGCTCTCCTCTGCTCTGTGTGTGTGTTGGCAGTGGGGGTGGAGTATGGCAGTGGCCATCTCTGCCCCATGCTGGCAGTGCAAAGGTGTGTTTGGTGGCTGACTGTGTTGAACCTCTTGCCAACTCCTGGTCCAGTACTGAGTGCACTGGAACATGAAGGCTCTTGGCTATTATGATGTGAGAAGATGCAGTGTGGCCATACAATTGTGAATGGTGTGACGACTGCAAAGGTACCAGCAGTCACTGGTAAGGATCCATGCTTTTCTAACATAGTGCACATCTTATGGCAGGAAATATCCATGGAGGAAGAACCACAGCACATCCAGTGAAAAGAAAGGATCCTAGCTGCCAATGATGCTAACAAAATAAGAGAGTGACATTAAGCCATTTTTATGAGACTGACCCCTCTTCACCATTTTCTCATCCAAAAATTCAGGTTTTCTCTTTAATATTTCATGCTCCTTTTAGCTTTATCACTCTGTGATTATGCCTTTTTTAAAAGCGTAATAGTATGTTGAGAGAATGAAGTTAATTTCAGTTTGCCTTTTCTAAAAGTTCATTTTAGACACAATGACTAGCACTCTCTCTGTCTCTGTCTCTCTGTCTCTGTCTGTGTCTCTCTCTGTCTCTGTCTCTGTCTCTGTCTCTGTCTCTGTCTCTCTCTCTCTCTCTCTCTCTCTATATATATATATATATATATATTCTTATTAACAAAAAGTACTTGACCTCTTCTATTTGCTTTAAAGTTTTCATGCACTCTGCGCTCTATAATACTTACTATGGCAAACTTTATTTGTGCCGTACTTATCACAAAGTCTTGTTCTGTGGTGAAAAAAAAATCTTGCTAACTTTTTTTATTGAAGTATAGTTGATTTACAATGTTATGTTAGTTTTAGGTGTACAGGAAATTGATTCGATTATACATACATATCTATTCTTTTTCAGATTCTTTTTCCTTATATGTTATTACAAAATATTGAGTATAGTTCCCTGTGCTATACAGTAGGTCCTTGTTGGTTATCTATTTTATATATAGTAGTGTGTGTATGTTAATCCCAAACTCCTAATTTATCCCTCCCCCCCTTTCCCCCTTTGATAACCAAAAGTTTGTTTTCTATGTCTATGGGTCTATTTCTGTTTTGTAAATAAGTTCACTTGTATCATTTTTTTAGATTCTACATATAAGTGATATCATATGCTATTTGTCTTTCCCTTTGTGACTTACTTCTCTTAGTATGATAATCTCTAGGTCCATCCATGTTGTTGCAAATGGCATGATTTCATTCTTTTTATGGCTTAGTAATATTCCATTGAATATTCAGTGCAGCACTGTTTACAATTGCCAAGACATGGAAGCAACCTAAATGTTCATTGACATATGAATGGATAAAGATGTAGTGTACCAGGAAGAAAGAGAAAATATGAACAGACCAATCACAAGGACTGAAATTGAAACTGTGATTAAAAATCTTCCAACAAACAAAAGACCAGGGCGAGATGGCTTCACAGGCAAATTCTATCAAATATTTAGAGAAGAGTTAACACCTATCCTTATGAAACTTTTCCAAAGAGTTGCAGAGGAAGGAACTCTCCCAAGCTCATTCTACAAAGCCACCATCACACTGATACCAAAACAAGACAAAGATATCACAAAAAAAGAAAATTACAGGCCAATATCACTGATGAACATAGATGCAAAAATCCTCAACAAAATGCTAGCAAACAGAATCCAACAACAGATTAAAAGAATCATACAACCTGATCAAGTGGGATTTATCACAGGGAAACAAGAATTCTTCAATATGCAAATAAATCAATGTGATATACCACATTAATAAATTGAAGAATAAAAGCCATATGATCATTAAAATAGATGCAGAAAAAGCTTTTGACAAAAGTCAATCCATTTATGATAAAATCTCTCCAGAAAGTGGGCATAGAGGGACCCTACCTCAACATAATAAAGGCCATATACGACAAACCTACAGCTAACATCATACTCAATGGTGAAAAGCTGAAAGCATTTCCTCTAAGATCAGGACCAAGACAAGGATGTCCACTCTCTCCACTTTTATTCAACATAGTTTTGGAAGTCCTAGCCACAGCTATCAGAGAAGAAAAAGAAATAAAAGGAATCCAAATTGGAAAAGAAGAAGTCAAACTGTCACTGTTTGCACATGGTGTGATACCATACATAGAAAATCCTAAAGACGCTACCAGAAACTACTAGAGTTTAAAGTTGCAGGATACAAAGTTAATACACAGAAATCTTTTGCATTCCTGTACACTAACAATGAAAGATCAGAAAGAGAGATTAAGGAAACAATCCCATTTACCATTGCATTAAAAAGAATAAAATACCTAGGAATAAACCTACCTAAGGAGGTAAAAGACCTGTATGCAGAAAACTATAAGACACTGATGAAAGAAATCAAAGATGACAAAAACAGATAGAGAGATATACCATGTTCTTGGATTGGAAGAATGAATATTGTGAAAATAACTATACTACCCAAAGCAATCTACAGATTCAATGCAATCTCTATCAAATTACCAATGGCATTTTTCACAGAATTAGAACAAAATTTTTTACATTTTGTAAGTAAACATAAAAGACCCTGAATAGCAAAGCAATATTGAGAAAGAAGAACAGAGCTGGAGGAATCAGAGTCCCTAACTTCAGATATACTACAAACCTACAATAATCAAAACAGTATGGTACTGGCACAAAACCAGAAATATAGACCAATGGGACAAGACAGAAAGCCCCGAGATAAACCCATGCACCTATGTTCACCTAATCTATGACAAAGGAGGCAAGAATATACAATGAAGAAAAGACAGCCTCTTCAATAAGTGGTGCTGGGAAAACTGGACAGCTACATGTAAAAGAATGAAATTAGAACACTCCCTAACACCATACACAAAAATAAACTCAAAATGGATTAAAGACCTAAATGTAAGGCCGAATATTATAAAACTGTTAGAGGAAAATACAGGCAGAACACTCTGTGACATAAATCGCAGCAAGATATTTTTCAATCCAGTGCCTAGAGTAATGAAAATAAAAACAAAAATAAACAAATGGAACCTAATGAAACTTAAAAGCTTTTGCACAGCAAAGGAAGCTATAAATAAAATGAAAAGATAACCCTCAGAATGGGAAAAAATATTTTCAAATGAAGCAACTGACAAGGGACTAATTTCCAAAATATACAAACAACTCATGCAGCTCAATATATAAAAAACAAACAAACAAACAACCCAACAAAAAAATGGACAGAAGATCTAAATAGACATTTCTCCAAGGAATATATACAGATGGCCAACAAACACATGAAGAGATTCTCAACATCACTAATTATGAGAGAAATCAAAACTACAATGAGGCATTATGTCACACTGATCAGAATGGCCATGATCAAAAAGTCTACAAAAAATAAATGCTGGAGAGGGTGTGGAGAAAAGGGAACTCTCTTGCACTGTTGGTGGGAATGTAAATTAGTACAGCCACTGGAGAACAGTATGGAGGTTCCTTAAAAAACTAAATACAGAGCTACCATATGACCCAGCGATCCCACTCCTGGGCATATATCTGGTGAAAACCAGAATTCGAAAGGATGCATGCACCCTGATGTTCATTGCAGCACTATTTACAATAGCCAGGACATGGAAGCAGCCTAAATGTCCATCATCAGAGGAATGAATAAAGAAGATGTGGTACATATATACAATGGAATATTACTCAGCTATAACAAGGAACAAACTAATGTCATTTGCAGAGATGTGTGTGGACCTAGAGATTGTCATACAGCCTGAAATAAGACAGAAACAGAAAAAACAAATATTGTATAATATTGCTTACGTGGAATCTAGAAAAATGGTACAGATGAATTTATTTGCAAAGCAGAAATAGAGTCACAGATGTAGGGAACAAACTTATTGTTACTAAGGGGGGAAGGAGGGCTGGGACGAATTGGGAGATTGGGATTGACATATATACATCACTATGTATAGAAAAGATAACTAATGAGACCCTAATGTATAGCACAGGGAACTCTACTCAATGTTCTGTGGTGGCCTAAATGGGAAGGAAATCTAAAAGAATGGATATAACTGATTGACTTTTCTGCACAGCAGAAACTAACACAACATTGTAAAGCAACTATACTCCAATAAAAACCAATTAAAAAAAGAAAAAAGATGTAATATATATACATAAATGTGTATATATATAGTATATATATACTGTATATATATCGTATATATACAGTATATATACATTGGTATAAGTACGTATATATATACTATATTTATACACACACAGACACAAAGGACTATTACTCAGTCTTGTTAACTTTTAACTTTTGAAAATTGCATTAGATTCTCTCTTTCTCTCTCTCTCTCCCTGTCTCCATTTCCCCACAATTAAATTACTGTGACTTATTTACTTCTTTCTTTAAATTAAGATTTTATTATTCCTATTCCTTCCTTTTCTTTCTACTTTCATTCATAATCGTTATATTTTACCATTTAAGTATTTTTTCCAAATATGTACACACACATGTGTGCATACACACACACAGTCTTTAACAGAGAAGGCTTGAGTAGGAGAGAAGACTGACAGGGGCAAATTTAAGTTATAAATGACTGTTACATATGCAAGTGAAAAAGAACAAGGTCTTAGATAAAAGGAGAAAGAAGTCTGGAACTTAGGGGAGGCAATGGAGTTGAAGATAAAAATGGGAGTCATCAGAAAATATTTTACAAGACCCCAGAAGCTGGATCATATTTTTATAAGGAGAACATAGATGAAGAAGAGAAGAGAGCTTATGACACAGCTGTGTGTTTAATGCACAGAAATCTCTTGCATTCCTACACACTAATGATAAAAAATATGAAAGAGAAATTAAGGAAACACTCCCATTTCCCATTGCGACAAAAATAATAAAATATCTAGGAATAAACCTACCTAAGGAGACAAAAGACCTGTATGCAGAAAACTATAAGACACTGATGAAAGAAATTAAAGATGATACAAACAGATGGAGATATACCATGTTTTTGGATTGGAAGAATCAACATTGTGAAAATGACTATACTACCCAAAGCAATCTACAGATTCAATGCAATCCCTATTTAACTACCAATGGCACTTTTCACAGAACAAAAAATTTCACAATTTGTATGGAAACACAAAAGACCCAGAATAGCCAAAGCAATCTTGAGAAAGAAAAACGGAGCTGGAGGAATCAGGCTCCCTGACTTCAGACTATACTACAAAGTTACAGTAATCAAGACAGTATGGTACTGGCACAAAAACAGAAATATAGATCAATGGAACAGGATAGAAAGCCCAGAGATAAACCCACACACATATGGTCACATTATTTTTGATAAAGGAGGCAAGAATATACAGTGGAGAAAAGACAGCCTCTTCAATAAGTGGTGCTGGGAAAACTGGACAGGTACATGTAAAAGAATGATATTAGAACACTCCCTAACACTATTCAAAAAAATAAACTCAAAATGGAATAAAGACCTAAATGTAAGGCCAGACACTATAAAACTCTTAGAGAAAAACATAGGCAGAACAGTCTATGACATAAATCACAGCAAGATCCTTTTTGACCCACCTCCTAGAGAAATGGAAATAAAAACAAAAATAAACAAATGGGACCTAATGAAACTTAAAAGCTTTTTCACAGCAAAGGAAACCATAAACAAGATGAAAAGACAGCCCTCAGGATGGGAGAAAATTTTTGCAAACAAAGCAAGTGACAGAGGATTAATCTTCAAAATATACAAGCAGCTTATGTAGCTCAATATCAAAAAAACAAAGAAACCAATCCAAAAATTGGCAGAAGACCTAAAGAGACATTTCTCCAAAGGAGATATACAGATTGCCAACAAACACATGAAAGGATCACTAATCATTAGAGAAATGCAAATCAAAACTACAATGAGGTATCCCCTCACACCAGTTGGAATGGCCATCACCAAAAGATCTACAAACAATAAAAGCTGGAGAGGGTGTGGAGAAAAGAGAACCCTCTTTCACTGTTGGTGGGAATGTAAATTGATACAGCCACTGTGGAGAACAGTATGGAGGTTCCTTAAAAAACTAAAAATAGAACTACCATATGACCCACTACTGGGCATATACCCTGAGAAAACCATAATTGAAAAAGACTCATGCACCACAATGTTCGTTGCAGCTCTATTTACAACAGCCAGGACATGGAAGCAACAAAAGTGTCCATCAACAGATGAATGGATAAAGAAGTTGTGGCACATATATACAATGGAATATTACTCAGCCATAAAAAGAAACGAAATTGAGTTATTTGTAGTGAGGTGGATAGACATAGAGTCTGTCATACAGAGTGAAGTAAGTCAGAAAGAGAAAAATAAATACCATATGTTAGCACATTTATATGGAATCTAAAAAAAAAAAAAAAGTGGTCTGAAGAACCTAAGGGCAGGACAGGAATAAAGATGTAAAGAAACGATTTGAGGACACAGGGAGGGGGAAGGGTAAGCTGGGACAAAGTGAGAGAGTGGCATGTACTTACATATACTACCAAATGTAAAATAGCTAGTGGGAAGCAGCCACATAGCACAGGGAGATCAACTCGGTGCTTTGTGACCACCTAGAGGGGTGGGATAGGGAGGGTGGGAGGGAGGCTTAAGAGGGAGGGGATATGGGGACGTATGTATACATATAGCTGATTCAGTTTGTTATAAAGGAGAAACTAACACACCATTGTAAAGCAATTATACTCCAATAAAGATGTAAAAAAAAAAAAGACAGCTGTGTGGTACCTCTCAGGGAAGGATGTGGCAGAGTGGAAAAAACTCATCAAAGAGACTGTAAAACAGTATTCAGTTTGTAGTGTGTGTTTCAGAAGGCGAGGGAACATGCAAACTAAAACCACAAAGACCATAAATTCAAAAGCAAAAAGCTCTTAAGTCAGTCAGCATCAGTGAAAGCTGGAGAAAATAAATGTTTGAAGAAAAATGGGCTGCTCAACTATGTCAAATGCCACCATGAAATCAAGGATACGGAAGAGAGAGTAACAATTACAGATGGTGGCAACATGCTAACTATTTTTGAGTTGGATAAACATTATTTCAATGCTTTGTGGGCCAAAACTGGAGTTGTTGGGGCAGAGAATAACGGATGGGTAAGTGGAATAGTACATTTATACAGTTCTTAGTATGTATTTGTTGTAGAAGGTAGAGGAGAAACGAGGTGGTAGCCAGAAATCTGTGTGTATTCAAGAGACTGTTGTTCATTTATATTTTGCTGTTTAAGATGGGGGTATTACATACGCATATATTATGATGGTGAAAGAAAAGTAATGACTGCATGAGTGAGGTTCTTATACAGGTAAGGAGGGATAACCCCAGAGCACAAGTGGAATGGCTGGGCTTAAATGTGAGAGGGCAACCTTTCCCAAGTAGAGGCAGATGTGGCAGAGGGTATATGGACTCAGATCTTTGTAGGCTGGCTGCACATATTCTGCATCTACTTTATCTATGAACTATGGTGTGAGGTAATCAACTAAGCATGAGGGATAAAACATTCCTCTGGGAAACAGGCTATATAACAATCAAGGGAATTGTCAGGGAATTGTTTGTGTTTATGAAGAACAAATTTGAGACTGTTGTCATAAATGTGAAATGAAACCAGTCATCACAGTTTGTCTGGCGATGATCAGTTATTCAGATGTAGATTCATAAAATGGACATAGCTGTCTACCAGCAGTCCATGTTTTGCCAGAGAACAACAGAAAGATGAAGAATCATGGGAATAAAGAGTGAGCAAAGTAAGTATTTTGAGGCCTGCCAAAAGCAACCTAAGCCAGGTAATAAGAAGAAAATGTAATGGGGTGTCCAGGCTCCTGGAACTGGGGTGCTCCCAGTTCCAATGTGACCTGCAGGTGCAGTGAGCATGTGCTGTGCACATTGACAGCCTCCTGCCCCACATGCCCTTTGTTCTCAGCTCATTTGCCTCAGGGCTTTCTCTACTACTTCAAAGGCTAGCTCAACTTATCTTCAGCACAGTCTGACATCAAGTAACAAGAATTTAACTCCCTCCGCCCTTAACCAATGAGAGTGTGGAGTCGTTGGTAAATTCACCAACGTCTACATCCCTCTTTGGAACATTCTGAAGTGTGCTTTACATAGTTCCATAGAGGGTGCCCAGTAAAATTTGCTCCCCTTGTCTGTTGTAAGTAGCTGACTATATACATTTTATTGGCTTTTCTCCCTTCTCTAATACACTTGCCTCACATCCTTAATTGTTCTTTTTGGAATCCCCTCCCAAATAATCTACACTCACCCAGGCGCTTGTCTCAGTGTTTCCTTTAATGAAACCCAAAGCAAGACAGGGTGGTGATGGAAAGCGAAGTGTTAAGGACAAGGAGTTAGAAATACTGTTGGGTTGAATAGCTGACAAACTTGTTGTACTAAATTGTGTAACCTGGAAAGTTGGAAAGTGAAGCTTGAAGAATGAGAAGTAGTAAAAGGAGATTTCAAAGGTGGTGAAATGCCAAAGTTGTACCTGCAAAGAAGGTTTGGAATATAAAGAGATGAGTATTTTGCTGAGGTGTGCCTGAAAAATCCTGGTGAGAAATATTATGAATCTTTATGAATGCTGAAACTGCTAAGAACAGGGCAGGGGGTTGGTGGTTAGGATGTAGAGGTAAAATCATAATCAGGAGATGGAAATGGCAAAGGAATTGATAGAAAATTTAGGCGGATGACATTTAATTCAGAAAAGAAAAGATATATGAAGTGGGAAGAAAGAGAAACTCTTTGAAAGCCACAAGAGAGACCAAGAAGGACACCCAATCCAATGTGATACTCTAAACTGTTGGATGTGTATTTTAAAAAATGCTTCCACTGTGAATGCTTCAAGAGATCAGTGGATTCTGGAGGCAAGGGAATTCTTGGAGCAATAGGCTATTCAAGGTATTCACGTACTATTACTTGCCCCCGGTAAGAGGCTGACTCACAGCCCCCTGCCAGGAGTGAAGGGCTAGTACAGTTGGCATGGGCTCTGCCAGGGACTTGGCAGGTAGCTGGATGTGAGGTTAGATGTGAAGAATCTGAGGACATTGGTCTTTTCAATAGGAATTTAGCAAAAACTCTAGGAGTTGCAGAAAGCAAAGGGTTCATGTAAAGAATATGGCTTTGGGTTTATTTTGCAAAAGAAATTAAGAGGTCAAAAACAATGATCTTGACTGTGCTACTAATGTGTTGTAACCCTGGGCTAGGTTCTTAATTTTTATTTTTCCTGCTTTAATTTCTTCAACTTGAAAAATATATATGGATATTATTGTGTGAGTTAATTAGTGTTCCTAAAATATAGAATGTTATTAAATGTAGTCAGAAGGGCTAATTACTCACATTGAAAAAAGGTCAAGGGCTTCCCTGGTGGCGCAGTGGTTGAGAGTCTGCCTGCCGATGCAGGGTACACGGGTTTGTGCCCTGGTCCGGGAAGATCCCACATGCCGCGGAGCGGCTGTGCCCGTGAGCCATGGCCGCTGAGCCTGCGCTTCCAGAGCCTGTGCTCCGCAACGGGAGAGGCCACAACAGTGAGAGGCCTGCATACCGCAAAAAAAAAGGTCAAGTTTTGGGCTAGAGGACACTCAGTTTGTGATAAGAGTAGCAAGTGCCCTTTAACTTCTTAATTTCATATAAGTATCTTGTCTTCGTTAGCAAAGATGCCTCCTGCTTTGATGCCTATAAATTGAACAGATTCTTCTAGCTCATGACATTGGTATCAGCACAGTAGATATTTGTTAATGTTCTTCATATAATTTGACGTAATTAATCCCATGATAATAGACAAAATGATGTAGCAAAGAGTGCTTGTGATCTAGGGTCAAAAGAAATAAATGTAGTGCTCCCTAATTGTGTGACCTGATGCTAATCAGTTACATGCTCTGAGATTCAAGTTGGCTAAAATATGCCTAATCATCTTTCATTCAAGATAGTTGTAAAGCTTCAGTGATGTCTTAAAATATTTTAAAATAACACATGGATAAAAGAACATCATTACTATGTGCTTGCTCTGTTCTTCCAATCCAAAGGAGAAGCAGATTGCTGTGTTTGTTGCTGTGCCCATCAAAAGAGTAAGGATATCATTCCACACAAAAATCACAGCCCAGGGCTTCCCTGGTGGCGCAGTGGTTGAGAGTCTGCCTGCCGATGCAGGGGACACAGGTTCGTGCCCCGGTCCGGGAAGATCCCACGTACCGCGGAGCGGCTGGGCCCGTGAGCCATGGCCGCTGAGCCTGTGCGTCCGGAGCCTGTCCGCAGTGGGAGAGGCCACAACAATGAGAGGCCCGCGTACCGCAGGAAAAAAAAAAAAAAAATTACAGCCCAGATTTGTGGATGGATTGGTTGTGGGGATGCAGCTTCAGATATTTTGACCAGAGCAACTGGGAGAATGGAGTTACCATTTACCTTGATGAGGAATTCTGCGGCAGACACGTTGCATGAGGCATTCATTTTTAAGCTGGGATCCCTGGGGCACCTCATAGAGATCAGGAAGATTAGAACTGCCAAGGGAGACTAACTAGAAATGGGTGGTACATAGTGACACAGATGCCCAAAGTGGATTTGTTCAGCTTTTTTTTTTTTTCCCTCCAGCCATCTTCAGGTGCTAGAACAGTTAAGAGAAGTGTGAGATCAATCAAGTTTGAAGATCTGCAGATAAATAAAATGAAGAGAGATAAAAGATAAGCACAAAGGGTTTGAGGAGGTAAGAGATTGATTATAATGGATCATGGATTCATAGTTTGAAAGAAAAGGCAAAGAGAACATGGGGTTGAAAGAAAAGGCAAAGAGAACATGGGGTTGAAGGTAAAAAACAGTGAAGGACAAAGTGTTGTGACGTATGGTGCTCAAGGAGACACCTAGAAAGATAGAAGGTGAGAGATTGGAGTGTGGATGCAAAAATAGTTACTAGGAATGGGAGAAGTACAATTTAAACTCAATTACCGGGGTGCACACTTCCACTCCAGCACAACGCAGTGCTTTACATGTTTACATGGCCCCAAGGTATTATAGGACACATTCCCAATAGCTCTGTTGCTTCTGGGCCGTGCTCAGGAACTAGCTCAATACAGATGCTCCTGGGTGGGGATCCAGCCTCCACATTGCTCAGTTCAGTCCTTTTCCATAGGCCCGAGCTCACCCCCAGCCTCCTCCCACCAACAGGTGGAGGTCAGCTCATGGCTCTCAGAATCCTCAGGTTCTTCCAACCTGCTTTCATCCTTGGGGAAAACCAGCCAATTGTTGGCTTGTCTTTCCCAAAGTTATCATCCTCTTTATTTCGAATGTGGAACATCTACCTCTTTATTCAATTTCAGATTTTATAAAATATTGAAAAGTCTTTGGCCTTAAGCAGCTTTTTTCTGCTTTCCTACAACGAATGTCCATTGAGAAAGAAAACAGAAAATCATTATCTGATTGAAATTGTAGGAGCAAATATATGTAGAAAAAAATATATACCTTAATACTGTCCCATTTGTATACATATTTCTGATCAGTGCCATTTGTATAGCTTCACTATTAATTGTCAGTTCCTTTGGGGTAACCTGGAGTCCCTACTGAAATGCAAACATTCTCTGAGAAAACAGCACTGCTATTACCACTTACTATGCTTTAATGTAAATTAATCTGTCAGCTTTGTTAGTATGACCACTGATAGTCACTAGACTGCAGCTTGTTAAGATTGGTTATAAAATGTGTTTTGCTGGAGGGCGGGGGAGAGGAAGTTTCTGAGCCCAGTTGATATTCTCAGACTAATTCACAGTGTGGTCTTGGGAGCTGTTCCTGTCTCTGGAATAGAAGCAGCCAGAGAGTGAAGAATTACAAGAATATTTACTTCCTTCATTTCCTCTTTAGTTCTAAATATATCTCAATTTCCAAAAATAAAAGGCTATGTAATATATTTCTAGTTTTTCTTTATTAATAGGATCAGTAAATAATTAATAAAAGCAAATTAAAAGTGAACTTGTCACAAAGGAAACAAACCTTTGTCTGACATTAGTGAACAGCCTGGTTTTTAACATAAAATATTTTATAAAAGAAAATTATGCTGCGTTGTACTCAGGGTAATTAACTTTTCAGATGCAATAGCTTTAAACTATTTATGTTCCTTGAAAAAAGTTACTTGTAAGCAATTTGTTTCAATTTTATAAACTAGGGCCCAGTTATTATAGGTATTACAAAAGCAGTAATTGCTATTCAGCAGGGTGACGCTTTGCTCTGTCCTCCCAACGACTCTTGGTTGGAGATACGAGGGCACAGAATGGTAACGAATTTGTAGCTGCTTTGCTTTTAACATCATTATGTTAAGGCTGCAAGAGATTAACTTATAAACTATGAGAGTCAGGCAAAGAGTTTGAACCTACACTTTAAAATCCTGTAGTTCTACCCTCTTTACAATATCTGGCAAATCATTCACTTCACTAGGTTTATAGAGAGCCATTTAGTAAAATGAAATGGGTATCCTATGGGTAAAGATTTAATGTCTAGTGCAATCTAGGGCATTATAGTGCTGCCTTCCAGCTCTTCTCTCCCAGTGTCTTATATTGGAGTTAGTGATGTGCACATCTATTCATAGTTCCTCATTCCAATGAACTGTAAGGTCTTGAAATTGAAGGCATGACTTAGCAAAACTTTTTTCAAGGAGCAGGCACACAGAATATGAGTGCTGATTATGTTTCATAATTAAATTCATTTTTTTCTAATATAAGCATTGAATTTCTCTTTAGTTTTCAAACTAAGAAGACTTTGCAACTCATAAGATTTGACAAATAACTCACCTCCTTGATTACATGTTTATTTGCATATTACTTTTTACCTGATATGAGAATGAACACAGCTAAATACAGTTGTACTGGGAGTTTTGTACACATGTGGAGGGATGAAAGAGAAAGGGTGTCACTAACAATGGATTCTGATAGCAAGAGGAGAGGCGGGAGGTCCTTAAGGACAATCCCTATTATTAGTTAGTGGTGGAGCTGAGGGGGGTCTGTATTCCAGTGATGTTTGTTTTTGTTCTGTTTTTTATCCTCAAATTGTGTATCTGAGCAGCAACCCCCTGATTGTTTTTTATTGATTATTTATTTACTAATTATTAATTATTAATACAACCTCTCTATATATTTTGTAAAATTTATCTATATATATATATATATTTTAAGATGTTGAGGGTAGGAGTTTATTAATTAATTAATTAATTTTGGCTGTGTTGGGTCTTCGTTTCTGTGCGAGGGCTTTCTCTAGTTGTGGCAAGCGGGGGCCACTCTTCATCGCGGTGCGCGGGCCTCTCACTATCGCGACTTCTCCCGTTGCGGAGCACAGGCTCCAGACGCGCAGGCTCAGTAGTTGTGGCTCACGGGCCTAGTTGCTCCGTGGCATGTGGGATCCTCCCAGACCAGGGCTCAAACCTGTGTCCCCTGCATTAGCAGGCAGATTCTCAACCACTGTGCCACCAGGGAAGCCAGTTTTATCTATATTTTATAAAACATATTTTATGTTATTTATTAGATAAAATTTTTTGTAATCTTCTAAAAAACATTAGCAAGGGTTAAAATGATCATCCAATTTTTTTTCACTATAGTAAATATAACAGGGACTTTTGGAAGAAAGAACCATTTTAATGTGTGTAATCTTCCTAAACTGTATATGTGGGAATCCATATGAAAATGTCAGGCTGGCCAAGCTTATTAGATACATGAATACGTACTAGTTAACATGTTGAATGATGCTTCACAATTATGGCTCGGTTTGGAGCCATGAGTAGAAAGGGCACGGAGAGTGGCCATTGGATAGACGTTTAGTTTTTCTAATGGGATGTGGGAAGCCGTGCCTTTACACATGACGTGCCCAGGAGTCACATGAAAAGGAATCGTAGTAAAGGGGTTTTGATTTTTCAATTCTCATTCAAGATTATAAACCAACTCTGGAATCATATGTGAACCATACCTAATCCTTGCCTATTTCTCAACCTATTGTGTCTAACTCTGAGAAGCAGATTTCGGAGGGACAAAGGGAAAGAAGTTTGCAACACTAGGGCTATGAATTAAGCCCTGCTTAGTTCTCCTCTTTGACTTTACTGTGTACTGATATAGTATACGTCAAAGCATTTTATATAATCTGCACACCAAATAATTCACACTGAAATGTAGTTATGGCACTAAAAATATCTTGTCAAAAGCCATTCTCCGCAGAAGAGGAGTGAATGTGTGTTCCCAAACTTATAACTTAAAGTGATAACATTTTAAAATCCTTTGAATATTGGATGTGACTGGTGTGTAAACTAGCTAGTGTCCTATTCAAAGATGCTTCAGGGTGTTTCCTGAAATAGATGTACTTATTTGGATTGACTGTGTTTTCTATCATTCCCTGTCTGAATTACAGGAAGAGCTTCATCATTAGGTGACCTGATTTGACCCTGGTTCATCTCCCACAACTTCTCTATATGGTAGCCAGAATTATCATTAACAAACAGAAGTTCAGTCTTTCTAAATTAGCTCACTCCGAATATAAGCCAATCTCTTCAAAATGACTTAAAAACCCCACATGATTACCCCTCCCTTAGTTCTTAGACATCTCACATCACTGAGATGCAGCGGGGAGCTCTGGTTCACCTTCTGCTTTTCCGATGACACTAACTTCTTAGCTTTCTCCAAACATACCAGACAAGTTCCACATTTAGGATTTTGCTCTGACTCTGAATGGGTCAATTTTCCCCAAATATCTTCATGGGTGAACTCCCTCACTTCTTCAAATTTTTGGCTCAAATATCACCAAAAGGAGGTCTACCCATACCAGCCTAAGTAAAAGTATAATCCACCCCCAGGACCCGCCTACAATTGAAAACCCTTTCCTTGTTCTTTCAGTCCATAAGGTTCATTGTCTTTTAATGTAAAGTATCATTTATGTGTTCATGTTTATCATTATCTGCTGCCCCATCGCTTCTAGAATATAAGCTCCACAAAGGCAGGTGTCTTTGTTTGATTCACTAAAGTATCTTTGGAAAGTGAAATAAAACCTGGTTCATTGTGGGCCATCAATACATTTTTCTTTCTTATCTTGAATTAAATGTAAAGGAGACAGAAACAAATCATGTTTTGGCCTAAATGTAAATGATAGCATTAAATTGTCAATTGTCCTTGGAAACAACTGAAGAAAAGTTAGAAAATCTTTTTTTTTTCCCCTTTAAAAATCAGCAAATTGTATAGAATTGAGAATTTACCTTGGAGCAATTTAGAATCCATGTGCTGTTTGAATTTGGACTAAGCAATGTCTTTAAGTTCACCAAATTAATCAAGCAAGCAAAGCTGGGTCTAAATCCAGACTTCCTTACGAAGTACATATTAAATGATCTTATACGTATAGGAGGGAACTGCTCCCAGGAGTGGGGTTGGCCCGTGTCAGAAGCTAATAAAGGTTTGAATATTAAAATAAATAAACTAAAATAAAGCATTAATGATCATGAACAATGAAGTAAGTTTCCAATGCTATATATCAGAAAGACCTTCATAAGAAAAAATGTCATTTGATTAGTTTCAATAAGCATTATTATGCTCAACAAATCAAGGGATGATCTACTTAATTTTTCATATTAAAAGTTCATAATTTTCATCTAGTTTAATGTTCACAAGCTTTCAGAATTTTTGTTCACTTGATATTTTTTAATTAAATCCTTAGGTTGTGAAGTTTTTCCCTTAAAGTAAAATCTTCCTTGTATTTTACAAATAAAAGTTACCTGTTGCAATATTCAAATAACATATATTATGCCTCTGCTCCATCAGCATATTGACAGATTTGCTGATGAAACATAATGGGTTGTTCTCCTGGTTAAGTCTTAAACTATACTGAGTATTACATATGAAAAACTGCAAGTAGTGATTTGATAGAATGTCCTCACCTTCCTTTTCCTGTTCTTTATGTTTCATTATGAGGAATTGAAATATAACCCTAAGCAAGATCCCTTTGCAAAATCATTCCTTTCCCTTCTGAGTAATGATTTTCTGGTAGTGAAAGTATAGTGAAATAATGAAAAGGTTAGAATATGCTTTAATTCATTCTTGCAAACGTTATGATTACATCATTATTTGGGTCAAAATCAAATCATTGCTTCCATTCTTCATATGTTAGCCAGATTAGTGTCAGATAAATACAGCATAGTATTTGTGTCAACACTTAAGGATAATATGTTATTGTAAACCTTTAGTCTTAATGACTTTCAAATGTACCTCGTGCTTGAATATTTATTTCTTTAAATGTCAACTCACCTTTTAAACTATTGCTCACGTAAAACAAAAAGCAATCTACCTCGACTCAGGAAATGTTTCTCATATGGCTGCTTAAAAACATAGCAACCAGGATGTAAAGAGTTTGAATATCAATTACATGCTTTTAGAATCTAATCGGCAGCACTTGATTGGAAGTATCAACCCACAAGCGCAGAAAAAGGAAATCTCTTCAATAAACGTCACTGATATTTCCTAGCATTTTGTACTTCGATACCAACAGGAAACTAAGAAATGTTGCTAGGATGTTAGCATCAAATGTTTCAGCCTTTATGATCATTCATTTTAAATATATTTAATTCATTCCAACAAGTAAGGATTAGCATCATAGTAAACTGTCACCAGTCTATGAATAAGCAAGTACACCTATGTCTCTTACCCGCCTGGGACAATTACACCCTCTACATGGGTCTGTATCATTCTCTCTGAAACTTTCCAGTTGCATTACTGTCACCCATGTGCTTGAAAATCCAGGTTTACTGTCAAACCATAATAATACAAAGAGATTTAATGTTTTGAACTGTAAAATATATTAAATCTAATAATAGGCATGAAGAAAAAAATCCACATTAAAAAAAATCCAATTAAAAAAATCCAATTAAAACTTCCTAATTTGAACATATGCATGGTACATTTCTATTAAATATTGGTTTGTTTTCTCAAAGGATTATTACGTTCTGTATACTTAAATCTAAAATATTGCTATCTCACAGTCTTAATAAATAATACTCTATGGCTCCTTATTAACTTTAAATGATTTTTAAATTTTAAAACTGATTAAATGTTTATTTTTATTACTATTTTGTATCCTGGAGGGACCCTTAAGAAACTGGTCATCTCAGAAAATCTCTATGTTAAAAAAAAAATCTCTATAGAACACTATACATAAGAATGATTAGTAATTGTAGATATCAAACCTGCAAATAATTTTCAATGATCTTTTAATTAGACAACATTTTCCTCTAGGTCTGTTTATTTTGGCCAATGCATAAATTCTAGTTTTATATTTAGTTTTCTCTTCTCTTCCCACAAAGAACACCGATTCTAATGAAAATTATTAATGTAGGAATAGGAAATTGCAGCTTCTTTCTTTCTCCCTTTTTTCGTTAAAAAAGGGCTGCTCGATACTGTTTCTTTATCTAACTAGGCCTAAATATAACAAATTACTACTATACAATATTCTAGTGAGGTATGTTTTCTGGCATATAACATATAAAATATTAGGGTGTTTTTGCTTGATGTAGTTCAGTGATTTAAGTTGAATAAAGAAAAGGTGAATATATTTTCTGGAAAAATAAATATATAAAAAGCAGATACTAGCGGGCAGTTAACACTTGGAAACAGAGAAAACCACAGGGTAAAAGGTGAGTTTCTCATTTGTTTTGCTTTCAGCCTGAGAGTACTCCAGAGTTACATCTGACAGGGAGGCTAAAATGTCAATAGAAATCAGCCTCATTCTTTTGGAGAACTAGAAGACAGAGCTCAGGGCAATCACAGCTTCTGGAATCTGAAGGCGAAAATGGCAGAAAATACAGAGTTAGGGAGGGGAAGCCCCAAACTGTGTGTATAAATTTTGTCCAAATATCTGACTGACCCCTGAACCAGACAAGCATGGGACTGACTTCAAAAAAGCCAGCTACAGCTCAAAGAATAGAATGGAAATTTAGCTGCCTCCCATTTCAAAGCAACCATTCAAAGCAAATGGATTTCAAAGCAACCATTTTAACTACTCAGCACAATATTCTTCCTCTTCTCTCAAAGTCAAATTTTGAGGCTGAGAAGATTCAGAGAAAGGAACCCTTCTTAATCATATACTTGTATTTAAAGGAAGGGGGAAAAAAACTGCACAATTTTGTTGGTCAGATCTTCCAGTTGGCTTACCATAAGTCTTAAGACACTGATATTCACTCTATCTCTGATTCCCAAACAGCAATAGGAGGATTTCAAGATTTCATTTTGCAGCATGATTTTTGTATTTAGTTTCTGTAAACTCCAAAAATCTTATGCTTAAAGAAAAAATATTTTCTCTGGGGTCTGGTAGAGACTTGTGCAATTGGATAATGTCATGACAAATGACTGTTCAGTGGACTAGTTTCTGCAACCCTTTTCCATCTTCAAAGCACTCAGCAAAATCTGCTTATTTTTAGTGGCTTAAAAAAATAATATTTATCTTACAGTTCTGAAGGTCTTGAAATCCCGCTGGACTAAAATCAGCAGAAAATAAACAGGGCTACATTCTTTTTGGAGTCTGTAGGGGAAAATTCTTTCCTTGCATTTTCAGCTTTTAGGGACTGCCCCTGTTCCTGAGCTGTGGTCCTCTTCCACTATCTTCAAAGCCAGCAATGGAGGGTTAAGTCCTTCTGACATCACATCAAGCTGAAAATGTCCTCACATTTTTTTTTTTCTGACTCTTCTTTTATGCCTACTTCTTCCATTTGTAAGAAGCTTTGTGATGATATTGGGACCACACAGGTAACCCAGGATAATTTCCCTATTTTACAGTCAGGTGATTAGCAAACTTAATTCTCTCTGCACCCTTAGTTTCTCTTTGCCATGTAACCTTACATATTCTCAAATTCTGAGGATTAGGATCTGGACATCTTTGGAGGGCAATTATTTGGATTACCACAGCACATATACTATATTTGGGGAAATAAATCTTCCATAAATTTTCTCTTGTTGAAATTCTAAGAACATAGGGAAATTACCAATGTATATACTTTTACAGGATGTTGGAGTTTATTCTTATTCAAGCAAATATTGTCCTAAACCTACATAGTATTAAAAACCATAAAGTCGAATCATTGAAAAAAAGTGTGAATTATGAGAAGAAATATCTCTAAAGCTCATGTCAAACTTACTAGACTGCTATATATTTATGAGAAACATTTGTAAACTGTGAATAATAACATCTCTTTTACATTCCTCTAAATCTTCAAAAGTCATATACTGTACACATGTACATATAGTCACACACAAACATATGCACAAACATGTTTACATACATACATGTGTGAATACGCATATACACTATATATATTTCCAATCCTCTTTTTTCCCAGATTCTGTATTTACAAGTTTGCCTGCTTGCTAAAATTTATTTGTTACCCCAAATCAGTACTTGCAGAACTTTCATCATCCTTCAAGGACATGTGCAGAGCAGCAAAAAAATTGAGTTGCCTGACTCAATGAGTTGAACAAGGCAACACTCAGCTTTCTTATTTCAGCTTTTGTACTGAAAATAAACGTCTCTTTTTTGTGGCCTATTTAGTCCACATTTTTTGCAATGTTCTGCTTTTTGTTGTATAAAATGGCTCCTTAATGTAGTACTAAAGAGCTGTCTAGAGTTTCTAAGTGCAGGAAAGCTGTGATGTGCCTTACACAGAAAACAGGTGTGTTCAGTTATGTTATAGTGCTGTTGGTGGTGAATTCAGTGTTAATGAATAAACAATATATGTTGATCCCGGTGTCATTAAATAGAAACACACATAAAACAAGGTTATGTATTAATCAGTTGATGAAAATGTTTTGACCAGCGGCTCACAGGAATCTAATCTTATATTTCCCCTAGAAGCAATAATTCAATGTTGCCTAATTATTTACACAGACTTCATAGAATGTAACTACCATAAATACTGTGAATTAAATCTCTTTACACACACACACACACACACACACACACACACACACACACAGAATCAATAGAATAACTGATGGTTTAAAATTTGGTAACATGATTGGTACACTTGATTTTCTAAAACAAATATAAATCATAACTAATTACCAAGTATACAGGAGAATGAAAGGGCTTGGCAATTAAGGATGACACCAGTGAGGCTATCTTCAATCCTTTACTTCAGTTTTTTGCACCATCTAGAGGGAGGTTTGCGAGTAGATAAACTCATATGGAGTAGAAAAGTACATGGTAAAGTTTTACATCAGATGTAATAGAAGAAACTTTCCCAATACATATATTCTGAAAGAGTATTTCATATTTTTCTGGTTTCAGTAAACAGACTAATTTCTTTTAAAAACTCATTTATAACCATTGTCAATAATATAAATAAGAAGACCAAATCTTCTAAATCTCATGTCCTCTTTCAATTTCAACAATGACTTATAGATACAAAAACTACACACGTGGAAGGGGAAAGCAACAGATAAAATCAATGCTAAAATGTAATTAATCTGTAATCTGTTTTATTTAACCTCATAAATAAGAAATCAACTGCTAAATATATTTAGAATTCTCATTTACATTTGAATTGCGTTCCCATAACCTTTTGATCTAACACGTATTTTAAAAATGGAAATTGCCTTTTATTAAGAGGACTTTACTCTTAGGTACATCATCACAAGAAAAAAACAAACATTAAACAAAACAGTTAATTTCTCATTCTTAAGGATTTCACAAGAAGTAAAAAGAGTTAGACTAAAGAAAAATGTGAACACAAGTTTTGTTTCATTTTGGTTATTTTTCTGCCTTGGGCTAATGAAGGTTTCAAATTCCATTTCAGAGTGAGTCTGATGATTCTATTTGAGAAAAAAAAGCTTCAGGAACCAACTAAAAATCTAGTTCCGGGACTTATTCCAGCCTGAGGAAATGAAGCAATTTAAAGTTAATTCAAGCTACTCCTCCTTTAAAAGTAGAAATCTGTCTCCTAGGGAATGGGTTTATTGTTTTGCTTTGGTTATAGTTAATTTTCCCAAAGACTGGGAATTCACCAAAATTTCAAAGACTTACATTAATTAATCTTTTTTTCATGAACATTTTTGTTACAGGGAATATTATATCCCAAATTGAAACATGTCTATAAGATTTTATGACCATATACAATCATATGATTCTACTTCATAGAGTATGTTAGCAACAGGAATATCAGAGACCTCCATTCATTAAAGGCGGCCCATGAGCTACCTTTTCAATAACAGACTGAAAAGAGAATGAGAGAATGTGGGATATTCAGTCTTTTATCTGCACACAGCAATATATAAATTCTCAGAGGTGAGAATAAATGAATTATGTATGAATGAGAGTGAGCTCTCCTAAAGTATGGCATACTAAGTAATGATTTATTGGTAGAGCCACTGATAGTCAGTACAGTTGTCCTAAATAAGAAGTGATACATTGAAATTATGCTTAAAATAAATATTGTTTCTGAAAACTGCATTAAATTTTGAGGCCTTGGGAAAATAATAAAGTGAATATTTTAAATTAAAAATGCTCAGTTCTTGAGTGGAATAATGACTGGCAACACAGAGTCATAAATATTTGTTGTCTAATTTTATTGAACACTAGATCCTCTGTTGGCCACTAAAAAGCAATTAAGTGGGTGATGATGTGCACTGGAAACATAAATCAATGTAATGTGACCATTGCTTTGATAAAGACATGAAAAAGGAACTAGTGAGGTACAAATGTGGTAACATATAGACTGATTTAGAATTTCAGACATGGCTTCTTGGTGGAAAGAGATTCTCTTGCAGCTTAAAAAATAAGCAGAGCTGGACATTCTAAAGAGCAGGAAAGGATATTTCAGAGAATGGAGAAACAGGAGGAGCAAGGGAACATGGGCTGGAGGGAAATTATAGCTGTCAAATTGGTGACAAAACAAAACAAGAGTGGTAGATAAAGATGTAGTCAGAAACAGGGGAAAAAAGTAAGAGATTATTTTCTAGATGAGACTAGAGGCTTTATTTTCTCCCTCTACACTGTAGTTGGATCATCAAATGATAGGTTCAATACAGATTTTTAAAATATGTAAATAATTTTGATATTTAACTAGTTAAGCTGATTATCCAAGTGAAGTTGTAACATAGGAAAGAGTTGAAAATTTTAATTTGGGTAATACAGAGATGCAAATGATCATTGAAGCAATGAGATCTAATTAAGTCTTCAAGAAAAGAGGAAAAAAGAACAAGGACATAGCTTGGGAGACTGTAGGAAACAGCCATTATGTCCCATCTTGGGCAAGCAGGTAGCATTTGGAACTGGCAGAAGTTATTAAAAGTGGGCAAGAATTAAAATGTGAAAAAATGTATTTTATTCAAATGAACATACATCTAAGTAATTTTCATAAATATTTATAGGAACTCTAAGTTAAATGAAATCACTCATTTCATTTCCTATAAAACTGAACTACATTAAGTTTTCCATCCATTTCATCATGTAATGCTCATAAAGGAAATATTCTGAATAAATGTAGTAAGATACATGATTTAGATATATTTGAAAAGCGAAGAATCAGATACATCATCCAATTCTACTTTAATCCATTCTGTACTCCTAAATTTTAGACAAGCGGTTATAAATCACAGAGATCATAGCAATAGAGAAAAGAAAAAAGGGAAATGTGAGTAATCAAATCCCAATTTTTGCACAGAACAATTCCTAAAGGTAATTAGTTCCAGCAAACTGCTCTTCTATTCCTTTACGGTCCTTAGTCATAACCTTGACTGTCTCAAATTCTTAATAACTGTTCAGTGTTTTAAAAAAGATATTGAATGTGCAACTTGTCATATTATTAAGTAAACTGGTCATGTTCATTATATTATTTTAAACCATTCTTTGATAATTTGGAAAAGAAGTCATAGCTCGTATCTATCTAAATAACAAATTAATATTTTATTAAATATAGTAAAACTATAAGAAAAATGTCTTTTGATGATCATCATTATACTCCTCAGTTTAATTTTTTATATTTATTTTACTTTTAATTCAATTACCTCATTGGTTGTGTTTTAGTTGTATAAAATTGGACATCTGTAGGCCTTTTGTTTGTTTAATTTATTTTGGTGGAGGGAACAGAGATAATGGCAATACAGATTATATTTAATAAAGAAAAGACAATTCAGAAAGCATTCCACAAATTTAGTGGCTTTGTACCTTTATTCTACAATAGATAAAACTCATATAATCAATAAAAAATCTGTCAACATTCTTATATGTACCATGTTAAATTATACAGTACACATTAAAATCAATCTGTCATCATAATTATTGTTATAGTTTTGAACAGAATTTTATGACATCCTACTTTTAACTAAAACCTTTTTTTTCACAAGGCTTCACATTGATGCAAATAAAGGTAATTTTTATTTCAGATGATTGATTAAACTAAAAGGCTTTAGTAAGTTACAAATAGCTAAAACATATAATACTTTCTATGTTCATAATGCTACTGTATTCACTCTATTCATTTAATCCTCACAATGACCCTTTTAGGTGTGTAATCTTACTACACCATTTACAGATGGGGAAACTGAGGCCCAGTTGGGACACTTTTCAAAGTCACAAAGATCCTAAGTGATAAGGAAGGGGTTTTAACCCAGGTAATCTGGCTCCAAAGCTATTGCTTTTATCCAGTACACAATATGGCAGATTTGATAGCAAGATAATTTTTGTACTTCACCCTGGATGTCAAGAATCCAAACAAAGAAGATATGTGATTAATAATAGACTGATGAATATTGTCAAATATCTTTTTTGAGACTTTTTTCAATCTGACTATTAAGCACTTATGTACTTTTGTTTTATTATTTATGCATTTTTTTTACTTTTTAAGCTAATACTTTTTAATTAGATATGCAGATTTTTTTATATTTTCCTTCTTAAGAATAGACTCCATAGTTCTATCATAACCTAGCAACTCCCACATACTAACTATTTGTAATGCAAAAAGTATTCTGACCTTGGAGAACTAGACCTGCACATAATATTTAGTCACAAATAACCATTATTATGATGTTGAGGGAATAATGGGTGAACTTTCTAATCATGAGTAACCATATGTATCCTAATGTAAGTATTTGTTGTGAAATTATTTCCAATTTCAGATCCACATAGTATCACAACAATTTTTAAAAAAATTTTATTGGAGTATAGTTGATTTACAATGTTGTGTTATTTTCAGGTTACAGCAAAGTGAATCAGTTATACATATACCTATATCCCCTCTTTTTTAGATTCTCCCATTTTTTGTTGGCATTTAAAAACATCTTTTATTTGTTCTCAATTGAGTGTTTCCTTAAGAATAACATTTTTTTAAAAAAAATGGAAATCAAATCTCTATTTAAACTGGAATCTATTGTAATATATAACATATTGAAACATAGTTATGTTTGTGATCCCTGAAAAAAAGACAAGATAACAGAAGCAATGATTTTAAATAGCAAGTTTAATTACAAACTGGACTTATCTATCTTAAAGTGGCTTTCTTTTACCATTCAAAGTTTTACTAATATTGTCACATACACATTTTAAGAAGAGGGATAAAACAAACAAAAAGTGTTCACTAGATATTTTCCTCTTACAATTTTAAATTCACTGTCTGTATAGCAAAGAGAGTAGAAGAGGTCAAAAAGATCATTTTAAAACACGGGAGTTTTTAAAAACCTATTTATTATCTTATATACATATTTTTAAGGCAATTTATTAACATAACCAAACTGCTTTGTATTACAGATATAAACACAAGCTAAAATTTGAAAAGCTGTAGCAAAAAATAAAAACAAATTATATTACATTAAACTAACTTAATAAACATGAATGTACATTCTGACTGTGGCCAAAATTAGTACTTACAACAATTATATTACACCTTCAGAGTAGTTGTTCTTTCAGTGGCCTGTATTTTGAGCAAGTCTGAAACATGTTAATAAGTTATTAAGATAGACTCTGAAATGTGGCTTAATGTTCAAATCATTCAGGAATCGCTGCAGGAAACAATTCACAAATAGGGGAAAGGTGTGTGGTTCTACCAGATGATTCAACGTTGCTTTAAGTCTAGAGAATTTATAAGTTCAAAATAAGCACTTTGTATGTGGTTATCACTGAAAAAGTAAGTTGTGCAATCCAATTATATGATAGATCAAAAGTAAAATAAAACCCAACAAAACAAGCAAAGCCAAAAGTGTTTTGTGTCTCATTTCCTATCACATAAAAATCACTTGAGCTGAAGCCCATAGCTCTACATGGTGCAGAGTTACACTCTTGAATCAATTTCAGAGGTTATTGGACAATAAAAGCTGAAATATCAATTTTAGAGCATTGATTTTCTAAATGTCCTGGAAAGACTCAGAGTGGGTGTCTTGGGGATGAGAAATACTTAAGTTTTATTTAAAATGTTTTCCCTTATATCAATGCTTAAGAGAGTAGAAACTAAAGTCAAATTCCATCCTTTCCACTATGGAAACACATAACTTCACTAGAAATCAAAGGCACATTCTTTGAATAGAACAGAACTGAAAACATGCAGAATTTTTTCTTGATATATTATTCGATCCATACGATGGACATTGAGGAATGGTTTCAATATTCCAGCCACGGTATCCAAAGTGATTTGACTTATATTTTTGACACAAAATAAAGAACATACAAATGTGACCAGTACTGAATTTCTAATGAGGGCAAGTCAAACAAGCAAAGCAAACATTATTACATGTGTTCAGATGAATTTCTATTGCTTATTATGAAAATCTATTTTATTGTCAGCAAAGCTAGAAGCAGTGTTATCAAGCCTTGATTTTCTGAATATATAAAGTCAATATACGAAAGGCATGCAATAACTTCAACTATGCTTTTGCAATTTTAAATATTTTTTTCTGAAATTTCTAGAAAAACTTTCAACAGTGTCTACTAATACATCATATTGGACAATTTAGTCTCACTGATTTATTATCAGAGTGTAAATCAAAATCATTGAAAATGTATGCATCCTTGCTTACATATATATGCATCCTTGCTTACATATATAAAATCTTAAAAGAAATAAATTCTTAGAAAGAATTAATTCAGACATTACCTATTCTCTTTTTAAAGTATTACTTTACAAACAGGTAAAGTCCTTTTTTTTTTTTTTTTTTTGGCAAACACATAGCATGTTTTATTCAGGTTCCACAAAAATAAACCATTTAATTACAATCTATTTAATAAGCACATCTTCTAGAAATAGAAGCACACAAATAATGTACAACCAGGGCATTACTTTTTATTTCGGTTTGAGAGGTAGATTTTTGATGAAACAAACAAACAACAAAAACGATGTTAATGCATTCCAGATGTCATATAAAAATTTATAAGATACAGAATTAGGGCAAAGGAAAGAATGTTTGGAAATTCAAGTAAGGGTTGACTATAGAGGTGATACCTATTAAGTGGATGTTGTAATGTTAGTGTGCTTGTTTGACAATAAAAAAAGACACTCCAGGGATATCCATAGGCAGAGAAAAAGTTTGTGCAAAGAACATGACAGAATCTATTTGGAAATGTAAGGTTGTGGCAATCATGAATGATGTAAAAAAAGTTTGCATACAAAATTCAGGAACTTGGGGCTTCCCTGGTGGCGCAGTGGTTGAGAGTCCGCCTGCCGATGCAGGGGACACGGGTTCGTGCCCCGGTCCGGGAGGATCCCACATACCGCGGAGCGGCTGGGCCCGTGAGCCATGGCCGCTGAGCCTGCGCGTCCGGAGCCTGTGCTCCGCAACGGGAGAGGCCACAACAGTGAGAGGCCTGCGTACGGCAAAAAAAAAAAAAAAAAAAAAAAAAAAAAATTCAGGAACTTATGTCATTTTCGGAAGTATTGAATGATATTAAACAAGGAAATATGGGTAGAATGGATAATGCATGTTGTAAGGGATTAGCTTGGGAGCCAGTTGACCTATAAAGGTAAAGTTGAAATACAGTAAAACAGTTTAATGAGGTCTATTACCAAGTCTATGTTAAAGATTATAGTAAAGCCTATATCAAGATGAGATAGATGTGAATAAAAGTATTAATAAATATAAAATAGATATGTAAAATTTTAGAAACCTCTATCTCAACTTCACTCAAACTCAGTATCCATAATGTCCTGTCATTTCCGTCTCTAAACTATAATTTGCCTCTTTCCAGGAATCTTTGCATCATCATAATTTTGTTGAAGCTGCAATCATCTCTTACCTGGAATCCTGCCCCAGGTACTTTATTGTAGCTTCATTGGCCTCTTCTGAACTTGTTTCTTAAGTGCTAATAAAGTACTTTGTACAGAACACAAGTGTGATCATTGACACAATTGGAATTGTGCGCCGATGAGGGCCAAGTTCCTTAATATGTCCACGACAGCCCTTCATGGTCTGGCTTCCTCCTTTTCCCCAAAATCATCTGCCACATTGCTTGCTCCTCTTCAGCCACACTACCATTCTGTCTCTTCCTCATAGGGTCTTTGCTCTTTCCTAGGAGGGCCAAGCTGTACCTTATTGTTGAGTCAAGTGTTCATTTGGTCTTCAGTTATTAGCAGAAGCATGGCTCCTTCAAGGAATAATTACTGATGTCCTTAAGTTGATTACTTCTACTTCACATTCTCATGCAATTAATTCTTCTTTGCAACACCTCTCAACTCCAGAATTTTACATGCATTGATGATTGTTTGATTGATATTTTATTTTCTCATTAGATTTAAATGACATGAAAGAGGGAATTGTTATGATTTTGCTCACCAGACCCTACCCCGTACTTGACATATAATAGGCGTGTATTAATTATTATTGAGTGAATAAATCTTCTAAGGCTTTATTATAGAAGTTCATAATTAGTAGACTTAGAGACTTCTTTTTTAAATAAAAATGAGGAGTGGCTAAAAGTTTTTGAGCAGGGGAGTTTAAGTGATGAAAGATGCATTGTAAGACAATCTGAAATCAATATGGAAGATGGATTGAGGTAGAAGAGACAGAAGATCCAGAGAGCAGAAAGGGCAGTGAATAAAGACAGGTTAAACTAGGATGGTGCCTGTTGAAGGGAAAATGTGGGGACCAAGGGAAAAATTAACTGTAAAATATGACAATTTTAATTCAAATGAAAGGCACAGCTGAAAATAGGCATGAAAAAGGGGAAGTGCAAATGTTGCAAATCTTATGAAAAAATTAATGAATACTGTTAACTTTCTATAGTATATTTGAAAACTTAAATAAATAAAATTACTAGATAAACAGAACTTACCAAGACAAAAATCAAGATGAAATTAAGCTTTATTTGTTTAAAAATAATTTAATATTTTAGTAGTTAAATATCTCCTCACAAGGAAATGCTTGGAAATGCCATTGGCTGAGGGTCCCTACATGAGAGGGGCTCAGAATGGAGTTGAGCTAAGAAGGCAGGTCTATGTGCAAGCATGGCCGTAGCCACGGTGGATGTGGGCCTGAGTCTTAAGCGTAATTCCCCTTCAGAAGCTGCACTGCGTTGGCGCAGAACCAAGTCTGCCATGTGGAGAGCAACTCTCCTCCGTGAGACCAGCCAGGTCAAGCCTTTAGAGTCTACACTTGGAGTCTTGCACTTGGAGTCTATAAAGCAGTTTCATCTTGTGGGTATATTTTTTTGGCCAGAAAAAAATTTTGTTTTGTTTTGTTTTTTTACAATTCAATGTAATTTCAATGTTCTGAGACAGGTTGTGCACGTCTGACTTGTGCCTCGTCCCCCGCCCAGCTGCCGTTCATACTATACTTGCCTGGATTCAAAATTATAAGCACTTCCTCCAAACAATAGCGTTCTAAAATTTCCTTATCTAGTGTCTGTAACCAGCTGTCAGATACTGGAAATGTCGCCACATAAATATTCATAGCATTAGGGTTTTCACGTATCTTTCCTGTACATTTGGAAAAAAATTCTCATACTGAGTCTTGGAGATTTCTCCATGTCTGTATACCCACTGTCAGATCAAAATGTCAGATGCAATTTTAGGTCGCTTCAATTAACAGGACCAACGTTCACAGTAGCTTTTTAATTCACAGGGCCATCAAAATTGACACCACATAATTTGACCAACTGCATTTTTAATTTTATGAGATTTTCTTTTGCAATATATTTGATTTTTCAGATATTACATGCTATTTACCTGAGATAAGCCATTTTTATTAAAAACCAACTATATGTCAAAAACTAAGAATGAAAGAAATGGACTACTTTTGAGTAACTGATTAGAATGAGATAAATTCCAGAATCTAAAAGGCTAATAACACTTAACAGCACAAAAAAAGTATTCAATTCTAATTAGTAATTATTGCAAACAAAGGAAAAACAACAGGATATTTTATAGCATGTGGGTACATAAAATATTTTACTATATGGGTACATTCTTACCTAGAAATGCAGGTGGATCTATGACTGTGATTGAAATGAGTTCTTCACTTTGTTTGAAGTGAATTCTCTGGACAAGTTCCATAGATCATAAGTATTATACCTTTCAATTAAGCTTAAAATGACATTTAAAAATAAGTTCATCTATTTAGTTAATTGCTCTAAGCCAACGTACATTTTGATAAAAGTTATATTAAAAGTAATAGTTAATAGTGAGTAATTAATAGTAATCTCCTACTTGCTTTTTAGCTCAAGTATGGTCTAACTTCATAACTCAGATTGAATTGATATTTCTCCATTTATTATACATTTGTAATTTGCATGTTCTCCCACAGATTCCATTAAAATAATTTGTACAGACTCACAGATATAGAAAACAAACTAGTGGTTACCAGTGGGGAGAGGAAACAGTGAGGGGGGATAAAATGAGGGTAGGGGATTAAGAGATACAAACTACTATGTATAAAATAATTAATCTACAAGAAAATATGGTACAGCACAGGGAATATAGCCCATATTTTATCATAACTATAAATGGAGTATAACCTAATTGCATGTAGTGAATATGAATCACTATATTGTACACCTGAAACTTGTACAATATTGTACATCAACCAAACATAAGTTTAAAAGAAAAGACTTAGGAAGCAATTTTTTTCAGAAAAAAAGCTGGTGGTTAATTTCTGTTGGACAACAATGGCACATCTTGCTGGGTCTCACACCTAATTGTCCTCCCAAGAGGAAACTTATAATGAAGGACTACAGCAAAAATATCAGCAGAAATAACAGTAGAAAGACTGTATTTGCATGATGCAATCCATGGAACAAGAGGTTGATTGAACTGTGGCCTCCTCAGTATGAGCAAAACTCAGGAAAATAATAAACGACTTCCAAACAGTATTTACAAATTGAGTTCTGTGAAAAATGCTATTGGTAGTTAAATAGGGATTGCATTGAATCTGTAGATTGCTTTGGGTAGTATAGTCATTGTCACAATGTTGATTCTTCCAATTCAAGAACATGGTATATCTCTCCATTTGTTTGTATCATCTTTAATTTCTTTCATCAGTGTCTTATAGCTTTCTGCATACAGGTCTTTTGTCTCCTTAGGTAGATTTATTCCTAGGTGTTTTATTCTTTTTGTTGCAGTGGTAAGTGGTTTCCTTAATTTCTCTTTTAGATTTTTCATCATTAGTGTATAGGAATGCAAGAGATTTCTGTGCATTAAGTTTGTATCCTGTTAGTTTACCAAATTCATTGGTTGGCTCTAGTAGTTTTCTGGTAGCATCTTTAGGATTTTCTATGTGTAGTATCATGTCATCTGCAAACCGTGACAGTTTTACTTCTTCTTTTCTGGTTTGGATTCCTTTTATTTCTTTTTCTTCTCTGATTGTTGTGGCTAAAACTTCCAAAAGTATGTTGAATAATAGTGGTGTGAGTGGACAACCTTGTCTTGTTCCTGATCTAAGTGGAAACGGTTTTCAGTTTTTCACCATTGAGAATGATATTGGCTGTGGTTTTGTCATATATGGCCTTTATTATGTTGAGGTAAGTTCTCTCTGTGCCTACTTTCTGGAGGGTTTTTATCATGAATCGTTGTTGAATTTTGTCGACAGCTTTTTCTGCATCTATTGAGATGACCATATGGTTTTTCTCCTTCAGTTTGTCAATATGGTTTATCACATTGATTGATTTGCGTATATTGAAGAATCCTTGCATTCCTGGGATAAATCCCACTTGATCATGGTTTATGATCCTTTTAATGTGCTGTTGGATTCCGTGTGCTGGTATTTAGCTGAGGATATTTAGATCTATGTTCATCAGTGTTATAGGCCTGTAGTTTTCTTGTTTTGTGTCATCTTTGTCTGGTTTTGGTATCTGGGTGATGGTGGCCTTGTAGAATGAGTTTGTGCGTGTTCCTCCCTCTGCTATATTTTTGAAGAATTTGAGAAGGATAGGTGTTAGCTCTTCTCTAAATGTTTGATAGAATTTGCCTGTGAAGCCATCTTGTCCTGGTCTTTTTTTTGTTGGAAGATTCTTAATCACAGTTTCAATTTCAGTGCTTGTGATTGGTCTGTTTATATTTTCTATTACTTCCTGGTACAGTCTCTGAAGTTGTGCTTTTCTAATAATGTGTCCATTTCTTCCAGGTTGTCCACTTTATTGGCATATAGTTGCTTGTAGTAATCTCTCATGATCTTTTGTATTTCTGCAGTGTCAGTTGATACTTCTTTTTCATTTCTAATTCTATTGATTTGAGTCTTCTCCCTTTTTTTTCTTGATGAGTCTGGCTAATGGTTTATCAATTTTATCTTCTCAAAGAAACAGCTTTTAGTTTTATTGATCTTTGTTATTGTTTCCTTCATTTCTTTTTCATTTATTTCTGATCTGATCTTTATGATTTCTTTCCTTCTGCTAGCTTTGGGGTTTTTTGTTCTTTCTCTAATTGCTTTAGGTGTAAGTTTAGGTTGTTTATTTGAGATGTTTCTTGTTTCTTGAGGTAGGATTGTATTGCTATAAACTTCCCTCTTAGAACTGCTTTTGCTGCATCCCATAGGTTTTGGATTATCATGTTTTCATCGTCATTTGTTTCTAGGTATTTTTTGATCTCCTCTTTAATTTCTTAAGTGATCTGTTAGTTATTTACTAGTGCATTGTTTAACCTCGATGTGTTTCTAGTTTTTAAAGATTTTTTTCCTATAATTGATATCTAGTCTCATAGTGTTGTGGTCAGAAAAGATATTTGATATGATTTCAATTTTCTTTAATTTACCAAGGCTTGATTTGCAATCTAAGATATGATCTATCCTGGAGAATGTTTCATGAGCACTTGAGAAGAAAGTGTAACCTGCTGTTTTTGGATGGAATGTTCTGTAAATATCAATTAAGTTCATCATGTTTAATTTATCATTTAAAGCTTGTGTTTCCTTATTTATTTTCAATTTGGAGGATCTGTCCATTGGAGAAAGTGGGATGTTAAAGTCCCCTACTATGATTGTGTTACTGTCGATTTCCCCTTATGTGGCTGTTAGTATTTGCCTTATTTATTGATATGCTCCTATGTTGGGTGCATAAATCATTACAGTTGTTATATCTTCTTCTTGGATTGATACCTTGATCATTATGTTGTCTGTATTTGTCTCTTGTAATAGTCTTTTTTATAAAGTCTATTTTGTCTGATATGAGAATTGCTACTCCAGCTTTCTTTTGATTTCCATTTGCATGGAATAAGTTTTTCCATCCCCTCACTTTCAGTCTGTATGTGTTCCTAGGTCTGAAGTTGGTCTCTTGTAGACAGCATATGTATGGGTCTTGTTTTTGTATCCATTCAGCCAGTCTGTGTCTTTTGATTGGTGCTTTTAATCCCTTTACATTTAAGGTAGTTATCGATATGTTCCTATTACTATTTTCTTAATTGTTTTGAGTTTGTTATTGTAAGTCTTTTCCTTCTCTTGTACTTCCTGTCTATCGAAGTTCCTTTAGCATTTGTTGTAGAGTTGGTTTAGTGGTGCTGAATTATCTTACCTTTTCCTTATTTGTGAAGTTTTAATTTCCCATCAAATCTGAATGAGATCTTTGCTGGGTAGAGTAATCTTGGTTGTAGTTTTTTCCCTTTCATCGCTTTAAATATATCCTGCCAGTCCCTTCTGGTTTGCAGAGTTTCTTCTGAAAGATCAGCTGTTAACCCTATGGGGATTCCCTTTTATGTTATTTGTTGTCTTTCCCTTCTTCTTTTAATATTTTTTCTTTGTATTTAATTTTTGATAGTTTGATTAATATGTGTCTTGGCATGTTTCTCCTTGGATTTATCCTGTATGGGACTCTCTGCACTTACTGGACTTGGTTGAGTATTTCCTTCCCCATATTAGGGAAGATTTCAACTATAATCTCTTCAAATGTTTTCTCAGCCATTTTTTTTTCTCTCTTCTTCTTCTGGTTCCCTTATAATTCAAACGTTGGTGCTTTTTATGTTGTCCCAGCGGTCTCTGAGATTGTCCTCAATTCTTTTCATTCTTTTTTCTTTATTCTGCTCTGCGATAGTTATTTCCAGTCTTTTATCTTCCTGGTCACTTATTCATTCTTCTGCCTCAGTTATTCTGCTATTAATTCCTTCTAGAGAATTTTTAATTTCATTTATTGTGTTGTTCATCATTGGTTGTTTGCTCTTTAGTTCTTCTAGGTCCCTGTTAAACATTTCTTGTATTTTCTCCATTCTATTTCCAAGATTTTGGGTCATCTTTACTATTATTACTCTGAATTCTTTTTCAGGTAGACTGTCTATTTCCTCTTCATTTGTTTGGTCTGGTGTGTTTTTACCTTGCTCCTTCATCTGTTGTGTATTTCTCTGTCTTCTCATTTTGCCGACTTACTGTGTTTGGGGTTTCTGTTTCACAGGCTGCAGGTTCGTAGTTCCCGTTGTTTTCGGTGTCTGCTCCCAGTGGGTGAGGTTGGTTCAGTGGGTTGTGTAGGCTTCCTGGTGGGCATACTGGTGCCTGTGTTCTGATGGATGAGGCTGCATCTTGTCTTTCTGGTGGGCAGGACCATGTCCAGTGGTGTTTTTTGGGTGTGTCTCTGAACTTATTATGATTTTTGGCAGCCTCTCTGCTCATGGGCTAGTTATTTGTCATGGTGTGTCCAGCACCGTAGCTTGCTGGTCGTTTAGTGGAGCTGGGTCTTAGCGTTGAGATGGAGATCTCTGGGAGAGCTTTCCCCATTTGCTATTACATGGGGCCTGGAGCTTTATGGTGGACCAATGTCCTGATCTTGGTTCTCCCCTCTCAGAGGCTCAGGCCTGGCACCTGGACAGGGTACCAAGACCCTGTCAGCCACACGGCTCAGAAGAAAAGGGAGAAGGAAGGGAGGGAGGGAGGAAGGAAGGAAGGAAGGAAGGAAGGAAGGAAGGAAGGGAAAGAGAAGGAAGGAAAGAAAAAAATAAAGTTATTAAAATAGAAAAAAAAATTTAAAAAAAGAAGGAGAGAAAGAAAGAAGATAGTAACCAAACCATAAAACAAATCCATCAATGATAACAAACGCAAAAAATTATACTTTTGGGAAGTCTGAGGTCTTCTTCCAGCATTCAGTAGGTGTTCTGTAGGAGTTGTTCCTCATGTAGATGTAGTTTTGATGTATTTGTGGGGAAGAAGGTGATCTCCGTGTCTTATTCCTCCACCATCTTGAATTCACCCCCTAAAATTTCTTCAAATTTAAATGATGTGGTTATTTAAAGGCCATGTTTATATTGCACATACTTATAATATTGAAATGAGTTGTAAAAACAACCAAACAAAAAAATCCCCAATAAAACCAGTGTTTATTTCCTTAGCTAGAATGACATACAAACAAAAGTGTTAATGATTTTAGATCATCTGAATGATAATATCTATTCTTGTGACAACCAGTCCAGAATAACGTTGAAGAGTTAAAACCGATAGTGTTTCTTAAATATGAAAATAGATATTCACCATTCACTTGGTTCATGAGATCATTAAAAGATTCATGGAGTTTATTTTATACATATATATATATATATATATATATATATATATATATATATATATACATACATACATATAAAAGATTTTAAATAGCATTGCTTTTCTAACTTTCTTATTCTGGCAAGTATTGACAGCCAGGAATTCTTAGACTGCATTGGGGAAGAGGAATGGCCATAAAGAATGAGTGTCCTTCATTCTCTCTTGTCTCTCTCTCTCTCTCTTCCTCTTTCTCTCTCCCTCCCATTGCTCGTATATGTCTTGGAAAATATTTATAGGATATCTTCTTTATTTTTTGACTGTATATGCTTGCCTATATGATTCTCTTTTTGTCTGACTCTTTTTTTCCCATCAGACTACTACTAAATAATATTTCTTTTCTTGATCCTGTGTTACTCTGATTAATATTGTTGACTTAAGGTTATGTGTCCATTCCATTAACTGATCAAATTTTTTACCCTCCACCCTAGATGCCAGGAGTTCCCATTGGCATAGATAGCCTATGTAATTAATCATGGGAATAGTCATCAATAAAACAAATCATTAAACAAAAAACAAAATGTCAACACGTGTGCAATCAACTAAATGAAATGAAGAATGAATACCTAATATTTACATATGTCAGCCTAGTTCCAATGATTGCAACTGCTTTGTCCTTACAGCTAGCTATTACCACTTGTTAGTTATCTAAAAATCAAGAATAATTTTGAAGCTCAAAAATCAAAATCTTGATTTTTATCTACTCCTCTCCATCATTCTCTTTCCTTTCCTTCTGAAACAATTTAGTTCAAAAACTACTATGGGTGACTGAGCAAAGTAGGTAAGTATCTGCATGAAAAGGAGAGATGAGAATCTCCAGCAGCTTAGTAAGAGTTTAGGGTTCAAGTTGAGTAAGGAGGATTCTGCCTGGAAAGCTGACCCAGTGGGTGTGATGTCCAATGTCATATGGGGAAAGGAAGGCATCCTTGAGGCGGGGAGGTTGAAAGTAGATCCTGGGGTGTTGGAGCATGAATGGAGCCAGCAGGGAATTTGCAGGGGGTAGATTGTTGGCGTCAGCTACAAGAGGAGATTGGTTGCATTCAGCAGAATTAGTCAAATAAGCCAGTAAATGAACATATGTGATTTTTTTGGGGTAATGTTCACATTTCCAATTGATTGAACTTGCTTTTTATTTATAAGCAACCTGCAGTCATATATCTGCTGGGTTTAATTATCTTGGCTCTCACTTGGGACTCCCTGTTCATCTTTACTTCCATTTAGAGAATAAATTCTGCTCAGACCTGCTTTCTGGCCATTTATAGCCATATAAAGATGGTAAAAAAATCCTCTCCTAACAACACTACAGCTGTATAGTGGTGAGTGTGCAGGTTCTTCTCCCATTCTCCCACTAAAACAGGCCTCCAGCATTTTTCAAGTAGATTATTTCCAAGTCACAGAACTGCTGAACAAGTGAAAAAACTTCACAGTATACTATTTCAGTGTTGAGAAATTGAAGAAACTGGCACACAGGAAAAAATTGGGTGTTAAAAATTTTCAGTTAAAAAAATGGCTTCTTAATATCAATACTTTCAGTAGAATACAATAGTAACCTTTTAAAAGCCCTTCTCAATAACCTGTTATGCAATGCTCCACAAGCACTACTTTTCTCTTACCATGCATCTCATCTTTATCACTTTACTGACTCTCTCCTTCCAAAAGTCTTAAATATTGAATTCCTAATTCCTCCTTAAAGACGAATTTCTTATGAAGATGTGGAAACAGTTACACAACGATTGTTTGGGGAAAATTCATTACAGTCCATTACTGAAGTCACAATGTAGGTACAGGCACTTTTGGATCAGACAAGGTCTATTGAGTAAGTTGCTGCCATAGTTCCTACGTGGGAAGTTTCTAAATAAAAGTTATATTTCTGGGTAGCATGTTTTGATATGATATATTGAAATGTTGCCAACGGTTTTTTGTTTCTTTGTATGTTAGTACGCCTGTATGAACCTTATTTTACAGAATGTATCCTGCTCACATCACCAAAACAGAGGATGGTGGCTTTGAGAAGTGGAAAAGCAAGTAGGCACAGAATGTATCTTATTTTCTATGTATTCAGTGTCTGCCAAGAGAATGTTAAGACCTATGTGGTCTACAGTTTTAGCTTTTTCAAATTTCTTAAGGTGGGCTTCCCTGGTGGCGCAGTGGTTGAGAGTCCGCCTGCCGATGCAGGGGACACGGGTTCGTGCCCCGGTCCGGGAAGATCCCACATGCCACAGAGCAGCTGGGCCCATGAGCCATGGCCGCTGAGCCTGTGCGTCCAGAGCCTGTGCTCCGCAATGGGTGAGGCCACAACAGTGAGAGAGAGGCCTGCGTACTGCAAAAAAAAAAAAAAAAAAATCCTTAAGTTAAATAAATTTACTTCCTAAAATATTGTCCTCAGTATATGCTATTGAATAAAGAGAAGAAATAGGTCCATGCGTATTTCCTGTTGTTTTCTTTCCCCTAAAGATTGGCTTTGCTCAGGGGAAGGGTAAGCTGGGACGAAGTAAGAGAGTGGCATGGACATATATACACTACCAAATGTAAAATAGATAGCTAGTGGGAAACTTCCACATAGCACAGGGAGATCAGCTTGGTGCTTTGTGTCCACCTAGAGGGGTGGCATAGGGAGGGTGAGAGGGATACGCAAGAGGGAGGAGATGTGGGGATATGTGTATATGGATAGCTGATTCACTTTGTTATAAATCAGAAACTAACACACCATTGTAAAGCAATTATACTCCAATAAAGATGTTAATAAATAAATAAATAAATAAATAAAAGCAAAAAAAAAAAAAAAACAAAAACGAAAACATTCTGGTGTGCTGTTACTCGAAAAGAAAAGGGAAAGCCTCATGATTTCCGTGACTGAAAGTAGTTGGAAGACAGATGTTATTTATCCAGGATGACTAGAGAAAACTTTTCTGAAAGGAAATTTTTGAGCTGTTAATTAAGTAAATGGTGAGACAATCCATCTATGATTAGACCTGGATGAAGAGCATTCTAAGTCAAACCAATAGTAAATGCAGGGATTTTTCCCTCACCAGGTGTGTCAGAGCTTGGATTTTTCTGTTTCTTGGCTCTATAGTTCTTCCAGGCTACTTTGTAGCAGTTTGAGTAAACCATCACCTTCCACTGGAATCCAAAAATCTAGGAGGAGCTTCAGGCTGTGACTAGACTCCCAATGGACTCATCAGAGGTTAACCCAACCTGGACGCTGGTGTCTCCTCAAATGTCCATCGATGAAAATTCCCAGGCAATTCTAGCTGCCTCTCAACCTATCTCTGCAGTGTTAATAAAGAACTTCAGTAACTTGACTCTCAACCCTAGTAGCAAATTGCTATCCACTCTGCCAGAATATTCACCTCAACAGACTGGATGGAGACTTAATCTACAGGAGGAAGAGGGGGGAGGACATTGTTAATTGCTTGGAGAGAAAGGATGGAAAGGGTGATTCAATATATTGAAAATTGCTATGGCAAATGACTTCCTCTGTCTGAGTCTCAAAGAGAACCTCAGCAGAAGGATGTTGAGACTCAATCAAGAATGGAAAGATTTAGATGTAGCTGTTATTATTGCCTGTATCATAGAGATCCTTCTGAGGACAATTATGAGAATAATTACAACAACAATTATGACAGTAGTTATGATACATGGTCGAATGAGCCATAAACTTTATTTTTGTACTATTTTTTCCTGATAGTAATTTTAGGATCATTATGAAGCAGCTTGGGTATGCTACTCTACACTAGGGCAGATTGGGTACCAATATTTTGATAACCTATATTATAAGTTCTGTGATGTCTTTTTTTCTTGCATCTCTTTTCTACCTGAATACAAGTAACTTATAAGGAATCTATGTAATTTGCATCTGAATGACTTGAATATACTTTAATTCCATTTTGATTTGACACAAGAAGCACTAATAGGTCTTAGGTACTGCCTGTTTTAGAAGCCTGAAGTCCCTGTAAAATGAAACCCAATATCGAGAATTTGAAACAAATTAACTTGAGTGGAAGGAATGTAAAGAAAACGTTGGGTGGCTTGGCCAGAGCACTGTTAGAGCAGCGTGTTGTATTGTAATAAAAATTTTCAGTAGCAAATAAATGTGTGTATAGAGGATCTTATTAAAATTTGAGAAATATTTGAGTACCTTTAAAAAATATTCTTGTCATTTTAGACTTGTTTTTGTTAGCTATGTTTTAAATGAATAACACTTGCCCCCATCACATTCTCAGGATGTAAATATCTGGCATTCTATTTTTGTGTGTGTGATATTGTCCTCTTGGAAGGGAAATTTTATACATTTGGGTAAGGTTAGAAAACAAGGGCACAGATATTTGCACATATTAACCTCTTGGAAAAGATGTCAAAATGGAGAGAAGTAGAAGGGATGTTAACAGGTTGGTGATGATTGGAGGGAATTGAAAGAATGGTAGTGGTATGTAAATACTAAGGGAAGATGCAATTCAATGGTGTTTTACTTCAGTTATTTTCTTTCATGACCCTTGTGTACACAGGCCTGGATTTCTTTGTGGGATACAAGAGATATATAAAATTAGTCTTCTGCCCTCTGACTATGTTTAGTTCACTTTAAAAAGGTATTATATTAAAGAATTGTGTACCTAAGCAAAGCAGCTGGAGACCTGGGGTAAAGAATAAAAGCCATCCTTATAAGGTAGTTAGGTAAGGAACAACAACCTGTTGGTATTCAGAATGCAGTAGAAGCAGAAACAGCCCAAACCTGGAGGGTTATGCAAATAAATAGCAAAGAAGTTCAACAGTAACATTAAATATTAATATCTACCCAACTAGGTCTTCAGAGGTTATTCTATTTAGAACTACCCAAACCATCATGGTCTACAGCATGGGTGAATGTAGGGTCTTCTGGAGGTTTCATTAAACTTGCTAGTGCTTCCCAGATGCAGGGTCATCTTGACTACTGTATGCATTTGAAAATCATTGACTAGTGAAAAGAACGAACTTATTTCTGTTGCAATCATGTTAAATTTATAAGCTTGTGAGATCTAATAATCTAAGAACTTGATTGAACAAAACACCAAAACAAAACAAAACAAAAATCAGTAAATGCAAACTGTATGAAACAGACACAGAAGAAAGTAAGGATATTAGTTTCCTATGGATGCTGTAACAAATGATCACAAACAATGTTTTAAAACAACAAAAATGTATTCTCTTGTAGTTCTGAAGGCTGGAAATCCAAAGTCACTGGGCTAAAATCAGGGTGCCAAGTGGGCTTCCCTCCCTCCAGAGGCTATAAGCCAGAGTCCATTTCTTGCCCTTGCCCTGGCCTCTTCCAGCTCTGATGGTGGCCAGCATTCCTTGGCTTGTTGCCACAGCACTCTAGTTTTTGCCTCCACAATCATATTGCACCTTCTTTTCTGAGTTTAATCTGCTTCTGCCTCCTTTTTATAAAGGACATTTGTGATTGCATTTATGGCCCAGCTGGACAATCCAGAATAATCTTCCCTTCTCAAGATCCTTAATCACAGCTACAGAGTTATTTTTTTCATGTAGGGTAACATTCACAGTTATGGGAATCAAGAGAGGCCTATTTGGGGTCGATTATGCATCACACCACAGCAAATGTGGTTGAGATAGAGGGATAGAATGAAAAGGGGTGGAAACTGAGCACCAATAAACAGTGATGAGTCAGATTATTTACTTCTTTTAAATCGAGATTAAAAATTTGCATTCTCTTCTGATATCAATACACTTGACCCTTGAACAACATGGGTTTGAACTTATAAGCAGATATTTTTCAATAGTAAATACTACAGTACTACACAATGCATGGTTGGTTGAATCTGAGGAATTAGAACTGAGGATATTGAAGAACCTCAAAAATAAAGGAACTCTGTACAGGGAAGTTCAGCTATAGGTTACAGTTAGATTTTTGACTATGCAGAGGGTTGGCATCCCTAACCCCCGTGTTTTTCAAGGGTCAGCTATGGTAAGGTACTAGTGGATCAGCAGTGTTGGTAGATGTTAATCAAAAAGTAACATAGTCAAATGTATTATTTGGAAAACTCAATCTGAACTATAAAGTACCAACCTGGTTACAGAAAGATTATTCAGAAATTTATTGCTGTAGACCAGAGACAAGTGTACTGTGGCACAGACTAGCATTTTAGCAGTAGAGTTGGTACAGTCCTCCTATCTGGAATATCTCCTAGAGGATTTATTGAATAACTGCATATTAGATGTGAAGGAATAAAACAAACACAAATCAACAAATCACTTTTAGATTTTTAGTTTGAGCAACTGAGTGGATGATAAGGCTACCTACTGAGAAGTAGAATGCTGGTGAGGAATAGGTAAGTGTATGGAAGGTGATTGCAAGTCTGATTTGGGCATTTGAAGAGTGATTTGCTTATTAAACATCCAAGGAGCAATTATAGAAAGTATAATAAAATGTTAAAGTTTTACAAAAAATCTTAGGGTTGCAGATATAGGTATGGAGGCATCAGCATCCAATCAGGATACAGACTAGTTGATGATTCAAAAGAAAATGAGTGATTGGATGTACAAAGCATGAAGAGGGACGAGTCAAGAAGATCTCAAGCTTCCTGGCTTCAGAAATTTAGTGGATTTTGGTACTTTTTATTGAAATAGAGACCATTGGAACAGAGGAATCGTTCATAGCCTGACAGCAACAAGCTAGGCCCACTACAGACACGTGGGGTTTCACATGTCTCTGAGATTATTTCCAAAAGACATAGTAGAAATGAAAATTAAGTTCCTTTAAAGAAGAATCAGAAATCAGGGCTGAAAATATATATTTGAGATATATTCTCTCTACTGTTTTCTCTATCATATAGATTTTAAATGGCAAAACAAGAGGCTGGAGAATTATTACATACAATTAGATGTGAATAATTAAATGTGAAGAGTGTAGGAAAGGAAACACAAAGATAATCACAATTTCATTAAGAATGCATGATTACTCATTATTAGTCATAAATATGCAATAATCTTAGATAATGTAAACTAATAAGATCCTGGTGAGACACAGAAGAGTATTGACAAAAAGCCTGGCAGAAACAATACTAAGTATTTCCTAAAGCTTTATCATAATGAGTTCTTATTTAAATATAAGTAAACTACACTTTCCTGATTTTATAAAATTTTACAATATGGTTTTTATGGACTACACATTTTCTTGCCTGCTCTTTCCCATCACCCTTGCCATTTTTTCTTGTTTTGTCTTTTTTTCATGTTCAACTTTACAGAACACCATATTAATAGTAGAAATCACACACACACACACACACACACACACACACACACATATGTATATCCAATTAAGTCAATATGATTTTTTTCCCTAGTAGTTCTAAGTGTATTTACTCAGTCCCTCAGGTTTAGTTCTTTAAGGAGAGAAAGAGTATTTCATAAACAATTTATATTTTGAGCATTTTTAAATCTTAAAAAATTCTGATATCATCGATTTTAAAATGATTTAAAGTGTACTTAATACACATAAATGGTAACATATGTTCTATTATAACAGTTAGTCTAAAAACACTTAGACTTCTTATTGATGTAAACCTTGGTTTGTTTATGGAATTAATGACTCTAAGTGTTATTTTAGAGGCCACCTTATTCACTGTACCATGCAATACATAATCCTCAGCTGGTACTAGAAATTTCCTCTTCCTTACAATTAACTCATTGTATGCAGTTCTGCTGATTTCATCTGAGGTCCGTATTCTTTATTTCCTACCTCCTGTCTGTGACATTCAGATTCCAGCAAGTGATAACACAGGAGAGTCTGCATAAATTACTTCCTTTACCTACTGTAGAGAGTAAGTTCTAAGATGACCCCTCATGGTCTCTGCATCCTGGTATTCATGCTCTTGTGTAATCTCCTTCATTTGAGCATAGGTGAGATCTTTGACTTGCTTTTAACCAAAAGAATATGTCAGATGTGATGAGATGCCAATCCATGTCTATGTGATATTATTATAAACATGACAGCTTGTTTAACAGACTATTTAGATTGCCTGCTAGCCTTGCATGCTTTAATGAAGCAAGAAGCCATGTTGGGGAGGTCCGCTGGCAAAAAAACTAGAAAAAAGGGCAGCCAATAGGTGGCTAAGGATTAGGGGTGGCCTCTGGCTGACAGCCCCCAAGAAGCTGAAGCCCTGAAGCTAACAGCCCACAAGGGACTGAATTTGGCCACCGACCACATGAGCTTGGAAGCAGATTCTTCTCCAGTTAAGCCTCAGATAAGAACATAACACTGGCCAAAACTTTATTGCAACCTTGTGAGAGACCTTGAAGCAGTGGACCAGGTAAGCTCTGTTTGGACCCCTTGACCACTGAAACTGTGAGATAATAAATGGTACTGTTTTTAGCTGCTAAGTTTTCTGAAATGTGTTAGGTAGCAATAGATAACTAATATATTTCTGATCATATTTTCTTTCCTCAAGTCTGGCAAATTTCATATATATCCTAGGTTTTGGTTCCATCATATATATATGAACTTCCCTAATCCTTTTACTCACTCTCAGCCCTAGTTTTTTTAGAATTACAAAAGTATAAGTCTTTAATACAGAAAAAATCTTAATCTTAAAATGTCTTCATTCTAAGCATATAATTCTTACAAAAAAAATCTTAAATGTTTAATGAGTTATGGGATCTTTATATTTTTAAAAGTGTTAAACAGGCGCTACTGACATTTTGACTTTGAGAAATTTTCTCGTTGTTGGGGGCTGTCTTGTATCTATAATGTAGATATATCATATATAGCTTATACATATATACCCACGTAAACATGTTTTTGTGTATATTTTATACATACACATCCATATATTTTATTTTTTGTATATATACATATATATATGTGTGTTTTTTTATACACTTCTACCTATATAAAATTATCTATTCATGATAAATATATGCTAAAAATGCTGTATTAAAATATAAACCACAGCCATGAATTTGTTAAATGATTTAGTATTGCAAATACCAATAAAAGTCAGTCTTAGTGGACATTTTGTAATCCATGCCCCCAAAGAAAATTATGTTTCTATTTTAAGTGTGACATATGGTACTAACCTTTGTGTGACAATCTTGCTCACATTCAGCATTTGTGACACCAGATTGCCACTTTCTCTGGAATTTGAGTTGACATGAATAGTAATTTTGAATTAAATAAAAGTCAGCGGGCTGTCAATTCTGGGTAGGCCTGTTATTCACCTGCTGGAAAGTCCAGATGTCAATGCCATGATGTTTTATCCCTTTTTGTAGATTGGGATGGAAGCCTTTTTTTTTTTCCTTTCTCTCCTTTTCAAATTTTAATAGCTCTAGGGAAACTCAGAAGTAGTAATTCATGAGTTTCATAGAATGTTTCAGCAGATAGCTCTGTCATTTTCAAGCCTCTAAAATACCACTTTTTGGTTAAAGATAAATAGCTATATTTATCTTTATAGCTATGTTTATGAAATAAAACATAAAATAGCTATGTTTATGATTTGGCCCTACCTCCTTCATTCAAAATATTAGAAGGAAGTAATGCTTAATTGTAAATGTATGTGTGTTTATGTATATGTGTGTATACACAAAAGTATGTATATGCACTTTTTTCCCAAAGAACTCAGAGACTAATGTAGACATTGAATGTAATAAAATGTAATGTAAGTGTCTAGCTTCGGATTTATGGGTGTGAAGATTTGAGTAAATTGCAAAAGCTCTTTGGTGGGATATTACAAAAATATACTTTAGATTCTCAGTGTGAAATATTCAAATGTAAAATTTTTGGCTAACTTCAAGAAACTCTAAACAGACAACTTGTAGACAATATTAACAACCAGAAGGCGGTTTCTGGTCTGTGTTCCTACAAAGCTTTGGGGAAGTATATTTCCCATATTTTTAAAATAAGATTTTCTAGCAAAGGTTGAAAACAAATACACTGACTGTGCATATACCGTCCAACTGGATTTAAGAATTTTAATAATTTTCTGTGTATACTTAATCTTTTTTATTGATCTATACATCATCTCTTTTGCTATTCCTTCTGAAAATAGTCCACCCAACAATATTTCAGCATGTTCTAAGAAAAAACAATCTCCCACATAATTTACAAACGACATACAACACCTATACAAGTAAACAAAAATTCCATAATGTCATTTCATATTCAGAAAACATTTAAATTTCCCTAATTCCCACAACATTCTCTTAAACTATTTTTGTTTTCTCTGCATTAAGATCTAACTGAGATTGACACATGACATTTGGTGATTTTGTCATTTTAGAACCAGGACCTCTAATGAATGAACTATGAGAAATGTCAACTGTCAGTGCCTTCAAATAACTATCAAAAAACCCACTTGTTGAAGCAAAGATAGTTTTTTTAGGTTTATTGCAGATATAAGCCACCTTGACGGACATTGGTATTGTTTTATAATAGGAGAATTAGGGAAGGATATTTGTGGGTTTTTAGGACCTCATTGAAAATCAGGGACCTGGAAGGGAGTAGGCAGTTGATGGTGTGAATGCTTTGAACTGGTTTGGCCCAAAGAGAGAAGGTCCTGAAGTGAGCCTTGGTGAGCAAGATGCTAGTCTTGAAAGGTAAGCTATTTGGTTCACAGTCTTACCTTCCAAGAGCTAGTATTTCCTGGAGCAAACAGCTAACATTCTTTTTTTTTTTTTCTTTCTTTTATTACCTGGACCCAGAATTGTTTAGAACAAAAAACAGGAAAATGTGCTGGCTTCAGTTCTCAGTGAAGTCCAGAGGACAGTGACTGGTATACAGATTCTGGTATGAAGATTCAAAAAGTTCTTTTTTTAGTAAATTTATTTATTTATTTAGTTAGTTAGTTATGGCTGGGTTGGATCTTTGTTGCTGCACATGGGCTTTCTTTAGTTGCATTGAGCCAGGCTACTCTTGGTTACAGTATGCAGGCTTCTCATTGCAGTGGCTTGTCTTGTTGCGGAGCATGGGTTCTAGGCGCGTGGGCTTCAGTAGTTGTGGCACGCTGCCTCAGTAGTTGCGGCTTGCAGGCTCTAGAGCACAGGCTCAGTAGTTTTGGCACATACTCTTAGTTGCTCCGAGACATGTGGGATCTTCCCAGACCAGGGTTCGAGCTTGTGTACCCTGTATTGGCAGGCAGATTCTTAACCACTGCACCACCAGGGAAGTCCCCCAAATTTTTTTTTTCTTTTTGAATTTTATTTTATTTATTTTTTTTATACAGCAGGTTCTTGTTAGTTATCCATTTTATACATATTAGTGTATATATGTCAATCCCAATGTCCCAATTCATCACACCACCACCATACCCCCACCACTTTCCCCCCTTGGTTTCCATACGTTTGTTCTCTACATCTGTGTCTCTATTTCTGCCCTGCAAACCCATTCATCTGTACCATTTTTCTAGGTTCAACATATATGCATTAATATATATATTTTTTTCTCTTTCTGACTTACCTTTCTCTGTATGACAGTCTCTAGGTCCATCCAAGTCTCCACAAATGACCCAATTTCATTCCTTTTTATCGCTGAGTAATATTCCACTGTGTATATGTATCACATCTTCTTTATCCATTCATCTGTTGATGGGCATTTAGGTTGCTTCCATGACCTGGCTATTGTAAATAGTGCTGCAATGAACATTGGGGTGCATGTGTCTTTTTGAATTATGATTTTCTCTGGGTATATGCCCAGTAGTGGGATTGCTGGGTCATATGGTAATTCTATTTTTAGTATTTTAAGGAACCTCCATACTGTTCTCCATAGTGGCTGTATCAATTTACATTCCCACCAACAGTGCAAGAGGGTACCCTGTTCTCCACACCCTCTCCAGCATTTGTTGTTTGTAGATTTTCTTATGATGCCCATTCTAACTGGTGTGAAGTGATACCTCATTGTAGGTTTTTTTTTTTTTTTTTTGCAGTACACGGGCCTCTCACTGCTGTGGCCTCTCCCGTTGCGGAGCACAGGCTCCGGACGCACAGGCTCAACAGCCATGGCTCATGGGCCCAGCCGCTCCGCGGCATGTAGGATCCTCCTGGACCGGGGCATGAACCCGTGTCCCCTGCATCAACAGGCGGGCTCTTAACCACTGCGCCACCAGGGAAGCCCTCACTGTAGTTTTGATTTGCATTTCTCTAATAATTAGTGATATTGAGCTGCTTTCCATGTGCTTCCATCTGTATATCTTCTATGGAGAAATGTCTATTTAGGTCTTCTGCCCATTTTTGGATTGGATTGTTTGTTTTTTTAGTATTGAGCTGCATGAGCTGTTTATATATTTTGGAGATTAATCCTTTGTCTGTTGATTCGTTTGCACATATTTTCTCCCATTCTGAGGGTTGTCTTTTCGTCTTGTTTGTAGTTTCCTTTGCTTTGCAAAAGCTTTTAAGTTTCATTAGGTCTCATTTGTTTATTTTTATTTTTACTTCCATTACTCTAGGAGGTGGATCAAAAAAGATCTTACTGTGATTTATGTCAGAGTGTTCTTCCTATGTTTTCCTCTAAGAGTTTTATAGTGTCCGCTCTTACATTTAGGTCTCGAATCCATTTTGAGTTTATTTTTGTGCATGGTGTTAGGGAGTGTTCTAATTTCATTCTTTTACATGTAGGTGTCCAGTTTTCCCAGCACCACTTATTGAAGAGGCTGCCTTTTCTCCATTGTATATCCTTGCCTCCTCCAAAAGGTTTCCCCAAATTTTTAAATTACATATATTTTCAAACATAAAAAATATAGAATGGTACAGTTGTCATTCATCACCACATAGATTCAAAATTTTTTCAATATTGTTAATTTTACATATTTTGTTGATCTACCTCAGCATATCCTAAGAAAAAGCATATATCTTTGGATCACCAAGCTAAAATCACACCTAAGAAAATCAACAGAATCCATAATATCATCCAGCATTCACTGTAAATTGAAATATTCTTTGTAGTCTAAAAATAAATTGCAAGCGTTGTTAATTTTCTCTTGACTGAGACCTGATTTTAGTTCTTGCATATCATGTAGGGCTGTTTCCCTTCAGATTCTTTTACTCTAGAACAACCTTTCAATTTGGGTGAAAAATTTGCTCTAATAAAGTGTTGGAATCATCTGATGGCATCCTGATATTTACATGGAATTCTATGTAAATTCTAATTTTTTTCCAAGACAATTTTTAGAATAGGTGTTAAAAAATGGATTTCTGAATGTAGCGTTATTAGGACACGTTGAAAGATTATTTGAGACTGTCTAAGCCAGAAAATTAAACACAAATTTCCTCTAATAATATTTCTAGAATAAGTGTTAAAAAATGCATTTCTGAATGTAGCATTATTAGGACACACTGAAGGTTATTTGAGACTGTCTCAACCAGAAAATTATTAACTTGGTAACAAAAAATTGATTAAGATCATTAATACAGATTTCACATTGCAATTTATCTTCCTTAGAAGTACACGTTTTACTAAATATATTTTAAGAAATAACATTTTCTTTAATGGAATTGTATTTTATATCCTAGGTGTCTGTAAAACCACCTAGAATTTATCTGTCATCCAATTTATTTCTTGAGGAAACAACACTCAGGTTATGGTTGGTATGAATGAAAGAGTGTATAAAGCCGTCTCTGTAATTTCCAAGCAATATCTATACCATCTAATAGGTGTTTATTGGGACTTCCCTGGCAGTCCAGCGGTTAAGACTTCACCTTCCAATACAGTGGGTGCGTGTTCGATCCCTGGTTGGGGAGCTAGGATACCACATACCTCACAGCCAGAAAACCAGAACATTAAAAAAAAAAAAAAAAGAAGCAATATTGTAACAAATTCAATAAAGACTTTAAAAATGGTCCACATCAAAAAAATCTTAAGAAAAATAGGTGTTTATTAAATGCCTGACATAGAAAGGTCACCGTTAAGGCACTAGAAACAAACAGTAGAGATGACCTCTAATTGGTTTGGTCTGAGAAAGTTTTCATTCCCCTCTCCCAGGGATAGAATTTTCTTGTTCGTTTGTTTTCTTGTTTGTTTGCTTGTTTTATTTTCCCTTACTTTTGTTCCAATAGGTCTTCACCTGCATCATGAGAATACAGGGTTTACTGGCCTTCACCCAGCAGCTTAAAATTTTTTGTTGTTTGTTTGTTTTTTTCCCCAGCAGAGAAGGATCCTTGAGCAGAGCTCTAGGGGTATACTCTTTCATGTGCCTGGAACGCTGATGGTGTTTCTCTCTGCTTTGAATCTTTCTCAGGTCTAGTGAAATTCTACTGAGATGAACCTGAAAGTGGGTGTGACAATTTTGTGTCTGTACTCACCATGGCTTATATATCACTACCCCCACCGCCCACTCAGCCTTCAGCAATTCCTTAGAAAACTTCATCAGAAAGCTCCTTACCTTGTTCTACAGTCACCGACTTCCTCCCATCCTCTGATCCAGGTGAGTCGGTGCTCACATCCTGTCTCTCCTTGAAGTTGCTTTTATCATTAGCTTTCAGGCTAATTAGGAGCTTTGCGAATTCAGCTCTCTGCTAGTTCTAAGAAAATTATAATTTTATAAATGGACCTCTTTTTAGTTTTTGTTAGTGTGGAATTTACATTCTTTTCAGATTTTTATATTCTAGGCAGTAGCTGGAAGTTCATGATGTTTTAATTGTGTTGTTTGCCTTCTTATTGAGTTATACATTTGTTTGTTTTAATGTATTCTGGATACAAATCCTTTGTAGGGCATGTAGATTTTAAACATTATCCAAATTTGGTGTCTTGCTTTGTCATTTATCATCTTTCTAAGTTGTGTCTTGAAAAAAGCAGAATTTTTAAATTTCATGGAAGTAAATTTATTCTTTTATAGTGTGTGTTTTTTATGTCGTAGCTAAGAAAGCTTTGCTTACATCAAAATAACAAAGATTACATCCTATTGCTTATTCTAGAGTCTTTGTAACTTTATCTTAAATGCTTAAGTCCCCTATCCATTTCAATAATTTTATTTATTGTGCGAGGTAAGCATGAGAATTTTATATATAAATATATATCTATATCTATATCTATCTATCTATCTATCTATCTATATATATCCAGTTTTTCTAGCACCATTTGTTGAAATGACCTTCATTCCCCATTGTATTAGTTTCCTGGGGCTGCAGAAGCAAAGTACCAGAAACTGGGCAGTTTAAACAATAGAATTGTTACTTTGTTCTGGAGGAAAGATGCCTGAAATCAAGGTATCAGCACGATTGGTTCTTTTTGAGCACTGTGAGCTTGAACCCATTCCATGTCTGTCTGCTAGCTTCTGGTAGGCACAGCCATTCTCCCTGTGTCTTCCCATTGTCTCCCCTCCATGTATTTCTGTGTCTGTGTGTATATTTCCTCTTTTTTATCAAAGCACAGTCATATTGGACTAGGACTCATCCTAATGACTTCATCTTAACTTGCCTATCTGTAAAGACCATATTTTCAAATAAGATCCCATTCCCAGGTACTGGGGGTTACGACTTCAACATCTTTTGGGGGGACACAATTTAACCCATAACACTATATTTGTGTTGGTTTATTTTTGGTTTCCTTAATCAGTTTTATTGCTCTATATATTTATCCTAACACCAAAAGTACAATGTCTTTATTCCTGTAACTTCTAAGTAAGTACTGATATTAGCTGTGCATTTTAGAATCATATTGTCAAAATTTTCACCCCCACACACATACTCACAACCCTGCTAGACTTTCATCATGACTGTATTTAGAGTACAGATAAATTCAGAGAGAATTGATAAAAATGATCCAGTCTGTGGGCATGCCGTATTTCCTGATTTATTTGTTTATTTAAAAAATTTTTCTCTCAAATGTTTTGTAGTTTCCAATGTACAGTGGTTTTAACGTATGTCCACAAATTTTTTGCCACTCCTTCCTTCAAAAGGTGGAAACTAATTCTCCTCCCCTTATTCTGTATGCCTCTCAATCTCTTGGATCTCTCATTCTAGAGGAAGCCAGCTGCCATGCTATCTGCTACCACACCATGGAGATACTAGAGAGCCTAGGGGTAGAGGAACTAAGACTTCCTGCTAACACCTCATACCAAATTGTCAATCATGGATTACATTAATAAGCATAGGATTATTGAATTTTATAGTTACTAAGTTTTAAAGGGTTTTGTCACACAGAAATGGATATCTAATATACAGGTCTTACAGATAGTTCATTAAGTGTGTGCCTAAATTTTTATAAAATATAATATTTGATGCTGATGTAACTGACATTTTGTTTTTCAGTTTTAACTGTTCACATTTTGTCAAGTAACATTGTATCTATGTATATGAAGAATATTTTTTGGTAGATTTCTTTCCCCTTTGTTAATACAGCACACATAGAATTTGGTTTAATGTGACAGAAAATTCAACACAAATATTAGTCCACAATGCATAAAATAATTGCATTTATATAGTGAAAAGATATTTTATTTTTTGAAATCACAATAGAATTTTCACAACAATATAGCCTAGTGTGTATTAGTAATGAGTTTACTATGTGTTCCGTACTTATGTTACCTCATTCATTTCTCTCAAATATCCCATTCTTAAATGTTTAAAAATATCCATGAAATAGGAAATATTATGCCATTTTACTGATAACAAAACTAAAGCAGACAAAGTCTATGACGTTCCTCCAAGTTACAGGGCTGGTAATTGTAGAGACAATATTTATATGCAGAATTAGCTAAATCCAGAATCTACATCTTTAACCAATGCATTAGAATGCATTATATATTTCATTAAAAAAGAATATGCAGAAATAAAATCGTAAATATTTTTTGATAGGGGAGTTAAAAGGAACTGTTTCCTTGACATCTTTTTTGTAATATAACGACTTAGAAACAACAATGCTATAGTATTTGGTACTTTAAGTATCTGCATCGAGAAATATTTTTATTTATTTCTTTATATTTTCAACTGAACATCAGTTCCTTTAAGTAGCTTCATTAGTGACAAAAGAAGATAGTGTGTTGTATGTGTGATATTTCTTTTTGTTATAAATAGTAAATAAAATACCATTTCTCTCATTCTGAATCATCGCAATAGAAGCTGGTTCATTGAAAATTTTTTTTAAATTGTGTATTCAACTAATATTGGATACTGACATATATATATGAGTTGTTTAAATATATATATTTATTTTATACATCCTTTATGCATGTTTAAATGTGTATTTTATATATTGTTTATGAATTGTTTAAATCTATATATTATATATTGTATAAATCTATATATTTAAAGATATTTTTTATATTATACATATATTTGTCATATATATATATATATATATATATATATATATAATCTCAGCATCCAATATTAGCCATAAACAACTCACAATTATTTGTTTCTATTGGGTAGTAGTAATTCAAGTTGACTGTATGAGCTGTATTACTGGCTTGATTTTGGCCAAAAAGTGGATAAATTTTGAATTTTAAAATGAGATAAGGAATCAGTTATTTTCCAATATAAAAATATGACATCAAATAAACCTTATGATCAAGATATTTAATTCATAGACAATACCTGCAAATAGATTAATAAGAGCAGGTTATGATCATATAACCACAAGCACTTATATATAGCCTTTTACAGCTTCCAAAATTATTTTAAGTCCTTAATCTCATTTATCCCTCAGACTCTTTAGGTGAGATTGAGATTTTTTACATTGAGCTTCTTAAATATTGCTGAGTCACACGTGAATGTGAGATCTGGCACATTCACTCATGTGAACCTAGGCAAAGCCTTTAGCACAAAATTGTCCACTAATAACTGTTTGTATTAGCTTGTCATCCAAGGTTCTCCAGGGGATGCTGAGAGCACAGGATAAAATATTTAAGATGACAATCTGTCACCATGAAGCATGGTAACAAAAATCATGAAGTTTAAATGTGAAACCAATCAGCACATGCTTAAGTGAAAATAACTGAACAAGACTTCCAACTTCAGATAAAAACACTGCCAGCACCAAGACTCCTGCTAAAGAGAACTTGCTGATGGAAGCCTCAGACTCTGTTTTAGAGGATCAGGTATTTCACAGAAAGAGAATTAGAGCTCTAAGGAGTAAACCAGAGTCATATATGCCCTGTTGGCATAAAAAGAAAAACAAAAATGAAGTCTCCAGTGAGGTAGGCTGGCAGGGTAGAGACTCTGGCTAAGTAAACCACTTATTTGGGCTTGGACCACAAAGAGAATTTCCCCTGAGACCCTCCACACGTTTAAGAAAAGGGAATGAGAGAAGAGGTAAGGTGGACTCCTTAGCCTGCATCAATGCAGTTTAACTCCTTCCAAAGGCAGAAATCCCAGAGGAACAGCACCTGCTCTGGACCCTACTCTGAAAGGTTGCATGCAGGGAAGTTGTTATATTTACTCAGAGTGGATTTTTTTTCCCCTTGACCTCTGCCAGTTACCCCAAGGTACTACAACTGTGGAACAAATGTTTAAGTTTATTCTGTGGCCATAGTAGATTATCAAAGGTCTCACACTTATTTTCAATATTAACTTTTAAATACATGATTGAACAAAAAGTTGAGAATTATGAAGTGCACAATGCAAAAAGCAGGAATCAAAGTGAATATAAGATAAGGAAAATAGACCCCAAAGAGGTCCTTGTTATTAGATTACGGAACACAAATTGTAATAGAACATATTAATGTTGTAGGTGAGAGAAAGTTTGAATTTACTTAAGGCACTGAAGACTGTAACTAATGAGATTGCAGATTTGTAATGGAATCAGCAATAGTAATAGAAAAGCAAAATAGAAATTTAAAACTTTGTAGATAATTTAATATCAAATTAAACACAGATAAAGAGAGAATTACTGTGTGTGTAGGTCAGAAGTAGAGTGAGAGGAACTCTTCAGAGTGGAACCACAGAAGGGAGAATGAGACAAAGAAAATGTGTGTAGTGGTAATGACCAAGAGTTCCCAAGAACTGCTGAAAGACACCTATCCTCCGAATCAGAAAGTCAGAGAGGCTCAGGAAGAATAAATAGATATAAATCCATAAGCAGATCCTTCAGGGTGAAACTGCAGACAATGAAAGACAATGTACCCTTAAAGAGATACTTAGATTTACATGGACTTTCATCAAAAACATTGGAAACTATACAACAGTGGAAAGATATCTTCAAGATCATGAAAGAAAATCACTGACAACTAACTACTTACAATTTTCTGCACTACCAAAATATTCTTCAAGAATGGAGCTGTTTGTTTTTTTCGGAGAAATTTTCAGACAAAATAATCACTGACAGAATTCACCAATTCTAAGCCTCCACCAAATGTAATTATAAAAGGGATCTTTCAGACATAGGAAACTCACTAAATGCAATTATAAAAGATATCTTTCAGAAATAGAAAAACTATTTCAGTTTCAGTTACATGTTGATTAAATATGTAGGTATCTGATGATTTGGCTGGACTGACATTTGATGATGCTTATCTATCAGATGGGAGCCCAGCTGGGGTCGTTGGCCAGTCACTCTTCTAGGATGGTAGTCTTAGGGTAGTTGTGACTAACTTTCTGAAGAGCAAACACCCTAAGATCACCAGGAGGAAGTTGCATGGCCTGTGTCCTAGCCTCAAATATCAAACAGTGTCACTTTGGCTGCATTCCATTGATTATAGGCAAGTCACTAATGTCAGCACAGATTTAAAGGAAGGACGTATAAATCAAATTTCTTGAAGGGAGGATTATTAAATAATTTGTAGATACCACATAATTAATTACTAAAAGAACAGAAAGAGATGCTATAAAACAAATTGATATAAGGTAATGGCACCAAGATAGATAAGATTTGAAGAATCCAAAAGAAGACAGGAAAACAAAAAGGAAAAAAAGTAACAGAACAAGTCAGAAAAGAAAGCATTTAACCCCTAAATATTCCAGTAGTGATATTAAATCAAATGGACAGAATGACCCAGTTTAAACAGATTTTGAGAATGCATAAGAAAAAGTATGGCTAAGAATATGCTTTTACAAGAAACACATCTAAAAAATACTCACAGAAAAAGATTTTAAATAAAAGATAGCAATATGTAGAGCATGCAATGGGAAAGTAAAATAAAGCTGGGACAACTATAATTAGTATTGGTTAGAGGAGGCTCCAAAGCAGAAAGCATTACAATAGAATATAAGATCTCAGTGAAAAAAGATTCAACTCACAAAGAAGACATAGTTTTCACTATGTTTGTATTCCATAAATTTTTATGGCTTCAAAATCAGGAATAGATTCAGGTTTTATGGGATCTGAACCTTATGCAATTTGTAAAATTTGATGAAACCTCTTTAAGAATAAAATACACAAAGTTTTGAACACAAAACCATGTCCAACTTTTTTTTAATAAAGAAAAAATCACAACCAATATATTTTTTAAGACAACTGATAAATACTCCAAATTTAGTCAATAAGTAAATGTTTTATGATTATCTGTTTATAGCATTTTCCTATATTCTTCCATTAAACTTTTTGAAAATTTCTTTATATAAAAGCAATTTTTTAATATTGTTTCTATAATTCAAGATTTCCACTAGCATAATTGATTACTATTTGTTTCTTTGGAATTGTTACTGGGAATGAGGAATTTATGATGACATAATTATGTGGTTGCTGCAGTATTATTCTTGTATGTTTAAGCCCTCAATCAGAAATTCTAATAACTTCCATTTTACATTACTCCTACAAAATAGTGTATTAGGTATTTTACATGGTATATCATTACATCTTTTTGACAAGATAGAAAGTTAGTTTTTACTAGATGTCCATGAGAACCAAATTCTTCACTTTAAATTTTATACTACTAATGATCAGAAGCATTTTCCAAAGACTACATGTAAATCCTTGTTTCTTTTCTACTACCCGAGTACTTGTAGTGCTATGCGTTCTATGACCCAGTCATATCCCAGTAAGGCTTGGTATCAGGATACTAAGTTGACAAAATGTGCAGCTGGAGAAGTCAGGGAAATCACTGTTACCCTAGACAGCCTACAGTAACTTCACTAAATGCTGAATTAATGGAAAGCCACACACCACTACACAAACTCTACCCAGCCCTATTTCTCTTTCTCAAGAAGCTAAGATTGCCTAGACCATTCCAGTGCCACTTGTAGTGAAGGGAAATTCAATGGGAACGGCAGAAAAAGGAACGGAAAGAGTAAAAAGGAAGCATTCTTTAAAATTTTGGATACTTTAAAAATTGATCTGAATACTCCCATGTCAAAGAAATTGAATCAATAATTAATAACTTTCCAATAGAGAAATAATCAGAAACCATATGTTTTCACTGATGAATATTAAAAAAAAAAACCTTTATGTAAGAAATTATACCAGTCTTCTAAAATGTCTTCTGGAAAATGGAAGCAGAGGAGGAATTTCCTAACTTATTTTATGAGGTAGCATAAAAAAAAAAAAAAAAAGAATCTAGACACCAACCTTACTCTGTTCAAAAAAATTAACCCAAATTGGATCTTAGGTCTAAATGTAAAATGCAAATCTTTTATAAAATTTCTGGAAGCTAGCATAAGAAAAAATCTAGATGACTTTGATGATTAGTTTTAAGTAAAATACCAAAAGCAGGATCCATGAAAGAAAAAAAATATATAACTTGGAACTGATTAAAACTAAAAATTTCTGCTCTATAAAAAATATTGTTAATGAAATAAAAAGACAAGTCACAGACTGGGAGAAAATATTTGCAAAACAAATATCTGATAAAGGATTGATATCTAAAATATACAAAGAGTATTTACAATTTACCAATAGAAAAATAACCTAACTAAAATATGGACAAAAGATATGAACAGACACCTCACCAAAGAAGATATACAGATGAAAAATAAACATATGAAAAGATATTCAACATTATATGCCATTAGGGAATTGCAAACTAAAACAAGCTACCACTATTCATGTATTAGAATGGATTAAAAAGAAAAAACAAAACGAATAGTACCAAACCCTAGTGAAGATGCAGAACAGCAGGAACTCTCAGTCATAGCTAATGGGAACACCAATGATACAGCCACTTAGGAAGATAATTTGGCAATTTCTTACAAAGTTAAACATAGCCTTACCATATGATATGGATTTCACACTCCTACATATTTACCCAAATGGGTTAAAAACTTATGTCCATACAAAACCTGCATATGAAAGTCTATAGCATTTTTATTCACGATTGCCAAAAACTGAAAGCAGCCAAGATGTCTTTCAAAATGTGAATGGATAAACTGTAGTACATAACTGACAATGAAATATTATCCAGCAATAAAAAGAAATTGGATATTAAGCCACAAAGGACATGGAGGAATATCAAATGCATATTACTAAGAAACCAGTCTACAAATGTTACAGATGGTAAGATTCCAACTGTATGATGTTGTTGAAAAAGCAAAAGTTTAGAGACTAAAAAAGATCAGTGGTTGCTAGACGTTCAGAGGAGATGGGGAAAGGGATGAATAGATAAAGCCCAGAGGATTTTTAGGGCTGTGAAACTATCCTGTACAATGCTGTAACAGTGTATACATGATATGCATTAGTCAAAATCTGTACAGCTGTACAGCAAAAAGAGTAAACCCTAACATAAACTATGGACTTCAGTTAATTATAATGTATCAATATTGATTCATCAATTATAACAAATATACCACACTAATGCAAGATATTTATCATACCTTAACTCTATTGGTGGAGGGCAGGTGAGGAGGGAGTATATGGGAACTCTTTACTATCTGTTGAATTTTTCCATAAACCTAAAACTGCTCCAAAAACTAAAGTCTGTTAATTAATTTTCTAAAAATTAGAATCACCAGTCCATGTGAACACATTGTTTAGGCCCCTCCTAAGGCTTTGAAAGGGGCAGTGTTGTGAAGTGTAATACAGGTAGAAATCTTCCAACTCCACCTACTAAATCTTGATAGCATTCATGGCGATTCCAAGATGGGCCATATATATTGCGCTTCTGTCTCATCACTGGAAGCTGGCAATAACTCAGGAAATATATGCCAGAAAGATGATTGGAAGAATAAAGGACTGATTAAATGAATGAAAACAAACCAAATCAAATGTTAGAGCTGTTTACTTTTTCTTTCCTTTGTGGCAACAATAATCTTGTCTTCTTTCCATATACTCCATGCCACTGTTGTACCAAATTACTCATAACTTTCTATTCTCAGCCTTATTACTTCCTCAGTAATCCCCCCACTGTCCTTCTTGTCTGAGCTGTTTAGTTTCTCGTTCCTCAATCTCACCTCACATATCGGTTTTTTGCAATTTCTCCCTGATTGCTGCTTCCTTGGTATGTTGTAATCGTTCCCAGTTCTACTGAATCTTTTTAGCAATGTATTGTAATTCTTTTAGAATCCCTTTCTGTTACAGAAGTATGAGCGAATCAAGGCCAATACAAGGCCTTTCTTATTCATTATGGTTTACCTAACTCTTGCAGTATTGGTACTGTGAATAAACTAATGAATGTTGCTGCCTTTGCATGAATCATGTCATAGAAAATCTCTGCCTACCCATTTTAATAAATGTAGTCAACTGCAGAAAAACCTAAAGCAGTAGGCAGGATTTGTAGTGCAGTAAACAAGACATAATTGCCAGAAGGCAAAATCGTGTAATTGAATGTGCATAGGCTTTATATTAAAAAAAAATATCTCACTTTGGTTGTACAATTAAGTACCTTATGACCTTGGAAAATGTGTATAATCACTTTCCATTTTCCCTATGAAGGAGAATAATACATTTTTTGTTTAGTTCTTGTGAGAATAAGTGAGGTAACTGAATGTAAAAGACTCTAAAAATGCCTGGCACATAGGAATCATTCAAAGGAGGTTATGTCCAATTTCTTTAACTTTTCTGAAGAGGCTTGGAAACCTTGGGCCTGATCTCAGCTCTGCCATTTACAAGTGGTTGACCTTGACTGAGTTTTATAAAATCCTGGATTCTTAGTTTTTATCATCTACAAAAGAATCATAATGGCATCATATGGATGTTGTGGACATTAAATTCTATAGCATATGTAAAGTGCTTAGTTGAATTCCTTTTATATATAATAACCGAACCAAGAATTCACCAGTTTAATAGAAAAAAATATTAACCAAAAACTTGTTGGGCTGTGGCCCCAAAGTCAGAGGACAATTAAATAGGTACCAAGTACCCCAGAATCTTAAACTCTTTTGCTAAACCAGCTTCTAAGGATTCTTTGTGCTTTGTGGAGTTGATTTGGCCAGCATTAGTCTATCTCCTACATGAACCATATAAGAGTTAGTGTTAAAGATTCCAGGAAGAGGATTTTATTGTAGAGATGTTCAGTCTGTTCTCATTACTCTCCAGTCCTTGGAGGTGGGGAAAACAGAAATGGATCCCTAATATTGAACTTTAAGTCAGAGAAGAGGCACTCAAAAAGGCTATGGGGAGGGGTTGCCATGGGTGCTCCGGAGATTAATGGATGCAGGGGAACATACCTGACTCCTAATCTGATAAATCTAAGGGTAGAGGGGGCAGAGTAAAGTGTCAGCTTCATTAGAAGGGCACTGTGCTTCCACTGTTGGATGGGCAAAACTTTGTGCCTTTGGAAACCAAGTGTATACTAAGACAAAACAGAGAGAGATGGAGAGAGAGAAATGAACACAGTCTCAGAAGACAGCCTGGAGACAGTACATGATCCATCTGTTAGAGGGGACCTCAAAAACCATGAGAACTAAGCAGGAAGGCCCTCGGGTGCTAGCTTGAAGCATTGCTAGAACCAAAAGAACTGTATTAAAGGATATTCTTGCATTGATTGTCCAAAGAGTCTTTTAAATGCCAGCTTTGGCTCCCAAAATTATAAGAAAACAAGTTGTATAAGATTGTACCCATCTCCCTCACCTCCCTGCTCCCTCCCACAAACTTACAAAATTGGATCAGGCCTTAGTTGGATAGAGTTTATATAGTCAATATTTACAATGCAATGAACTGGATTTCTTAATTAAGACTAGTATTAACTTGTTTAAAACCAAACAAATAGAACATTTATGTAATCATTGCAAATAATGGATATTTAAGGTTCCTTTTTTCTGTTTCATCCAAAAGTGTAAAAAGAACAAATTAGAAAAGTAGAAACAATAAAAATTAGTTATTAAATTTACATACTATCATTTCATTCAATGAACTAATTATATGTGTTAATGATGTATCATAGTTGTTGTATACAACAATAAATGCTTCTTTTGAGTTTTAGTCCTATAAAGAGAGTACTTAAATCAATAACAATTCTTAATTCTGACTGTCTCAATATACTTCTGCTGTATTTTTCTTGTGGAAATTATCAGTGTTTTACTATGATTGGAAATTATCAGTGTTTTACTATGATTGGAATCACAAACCGTGTAGTGATGGAGACAATCAACACTTGAGTGGTTATATCTGCACCAAGAAGATGGTCATTACAAAGACATTAGATCATATGACCCTATTTTGGTACAATTAAAAAGAAATGGATGTTCCATTTGCAAATAATTTCTTCATTCTGAGGGTTGTCTTTCGTTTTGTTTATGGTTTCCTTTTCTGTGCAAAAGCTTTTAAGTTTAATTAGGTTGCATTTGTTTATTTTTGTTTTTATTTTCATTACTCTAGGAGATGGACTGAAAAAGATCTTGCTGCAATTTATATCACAGAGTGTTCTGCCTATGTTTTCCTCCAAGAGTTTTATAGTATCTGACCTTACATTTAGGTCTTTAATCCATTTTGAGTTTGCTTTTGTGCATAGTGTTAAGAAGTGTTCTAATTTCATTCTTCTACATGTAGCTGTCCAGTTTTCCCAGAACCACTTATTGAAGAGGCTGTCTTTTCTCCATTGTTTATTCTTACCTACTTTGTCATAGATTAGGTGACCATAGATACATGGGTTTATTTCTGGACTTTCTATCCTGTTCCATTGATCTATAGCTTTGTTTTTGAGCCAGTACCATACAGTTTTGCTTACTGTAGCTTTGTAGTATAGTCTGAAGTCAGGGAATCTGATTCCTGCAGCTCCATTCTTCTTTCTCAAGATTGCTTTGGCTATTTGGGGTCTTTTGTGTTTCCATACAAAGTGTAAAAATTTCTAATTCTGTGAAAAATGCCATTGGTAATTTGATAGGGATTGCATTGAGCCTGTAGATTGCTTTGGGTAGTATATTCATTTTCCACAATACTGATTCTTCCAATCCAAGAACATGGTATATCTCTCCATCTGTTTGTGTCATCTTTGATTTCTTTCATCAGTATCTTATAGTTTTCTGATTACAGGTCTTTTGCCTCCTTAGGTAGGTTTATTCCTGGGTATTTTATTATTTTTGATGCAGTGGTAAATGGGATTGTTTCCTTAATTTCTCTTTCTAATCCTTCATTGTTAGTGTATAGGAATGCAAGAGATTTTTGTGTATTAACTGTGTATCCTGCAACTTTACCAAATTGAATGATGAGCTCTAGTAGTGTTCTGGTCGCATCTTTAGGATTTTCTATGTATAGTAACATTTCTTCTGCAAAGAGTGACAGTTTTACTTCTTCTTTTTCAATTTGGATTTCTTTTATTTCTTTTTCTTCTCCAATTGCCATGGCTAGGACTTCCAAAACTATGTTGAATAAAAGTGGTGAGAGTGGACAGCCTTGTCTTGTTCTTGATCTTAGAGGAAATGCTTTCAGTTTTTCACCATTGACAATGATGTTTGCTGTGTGTTTGTCATATATGGTCTTTATTATGTTGAGGTAGGTTCCCTCCATGCCCACTTTCTGGAGAGTGTTTATCATAAATAGATTATGACTTTTGTCAAAAGCTTTTTCTGCATCTATTTTGACGATTATATATATGGTTTTTATTCTTCAATTAGTTGATGTGGTGTATCACACTGATCGATTTGAAGATATTGAAAACTCTTTGCATCCCTGAGATAAATCTCAGTTGATCATGGTGTATGATCCTTTTAATGTGCTGTTGGATTCTATTTGCTAGTATTTTGTTGAACAGCTTATGCAGTTCAATAAAAAAAAAAAAAAAAAAAACCTAAACAACCCAATCAAAAAATGTGCAGAATAAATAGACATTTCTCCAAAGAAGACATACAGATGGCCAAGAGGCAATGAAAAGATGCTCAGAATTACTAATTATTAGAGAAATGCAAATCAAAGCTATAATGAGGTATCACCTCACACAAGTCAGAATGGCCATCATCAAAAAATCTAGAAGAAATAAATGCTGGAGAGGGTGTGGTGAAAAGGGAACACTCCTACACTGTTGCTGGAAATGTAAACTGGTACAGCCACTATGGAGAGGCACTATGGAGAGTATGGAGAGGTTCCTTAAAAGACTAAAAATATAGCTACCATATGACCCAGCAATCCCACTATTGGACATATATCAGGAGAAAACTCTAATTTGAAAAGGCACATGCTCCCCAATGTTCACTGCAGCACTATTTACAATAACCAGGACATGGAAGCAACTGAAATATCCATCAACAAAGGAATGGATAAATAAGATGTGATACATATATACAATGGAATATTACTCGGCCATAAAAAAAATGAAATAATGCCATTTGCAGCAACATGGGTGCACCTAGAGATTGTCATACTGGGTGAAGTAAGTCAGACAGAGAAAGACAAATATCATATGAAGAATCCTAAAAAAGGGTACAAATGAACTTATCTACAAAACAGAAATAGAGCTACAGATGTAGAAAACAAACTTATGGCTACCAGGGAGTAAGGGCAGGAGGGAAAAATTGGAAGATTGAGATTGACATATACACACTACTATATATAAAATAGATAACTAATAAGGACCTATTGTATAGCACAGGGAACTCTACTCAATACTCTGTAATGATGTACATGGGAATAGAATCTAAAAAAGAGTGGATATATGTATAACAGATTCACTTTGCTGTACACCTGAAACTAACACAATATTGTATATCAGCTATACTCCATTAAATTTTTTTAAAAAAATAAAAATGAAAAGAAAGGGAGAAAGAGATATAAAGATGGGGAAGGGGAGAGGAAGGAATATAAGGTTAGGTGGTTTGACAAAAATGCAGACCCTCGATGACATAAAATCTGAATGGTTTTATTGTTTTTAGAACCTGGATTCCCTTTGCATCTTGTTTTCTTGTGTACACTGACAGATCTCATACTTTCTCAAGGATTTGTGTATTCATTGACAGGGATGTATGTCAATACAGATTTGTATTTATTTATTTATGTATGTATTTATTGATATTTATTGATATTTCTCATTCCTAGTTCTTGCTCTTGGTGGTGGGTGGTGGAGTGTTTGTGTGGTGTGTATATTTGTGTTTGTGTTTGAGTTTGGATTTTTTTTCTGGTATTATAAAGGGAAATATCCATTTCATTAAGAGTTATTGACATGTAGATATGAGATAAACTTCTCATAAGTTTAATCAAATAGCATCTGGTACCAGTGGCTATTTGGGAAAGTTCACCTGCTCCATAGGAAAAGAGACATTCATTTTAAAAAGTGAGTCATGGAGATATTCCTAGTCCTTTTATTTGCTTTTAGAATCCAAACCGCCATTGAGACATGTCACAGGAAAAGAATTATCATTGCCTATAATTAGGCATTTAATATACTGACTCATGAGAAGTTTTTGGGCATCCAAGGCATCAATGAGTCAATTATGTTTCTAATCTTTATAACTCAACTGAAACAGTGCTGCTGAAAGTCATTACTCTTGACTAATATCAAAGCATAATTATTAGAAGAATAATCCTGTATTTCTATTTGATTTCTAACTGCATGCATGTATGCCAATTGCCATAGAGTCTATTCAGCTGGACATCTGGGACATGGGGCTGCATTTTTACAGCTGCTCCAGACAGAAAATCTTCTCCATGTCAATATATTCAGTACAGCCAAGCAACAAAAATGACCATTTTCACTTGGCAGCCCTCTGAACTTTCCTTCCTTCCTTGTGCCTTATTGAAATGATAGATCTTAGTGGAATCTATACCACCAGGAGTTTCAGTTCCCATAAATAAGCCTTTCAGTATGAAATTGCTTTTATTTTGATTTCAACTTCACCTTTTCTACATCCAGAAATTTGCCAAAATAAATTTTGAAAAATTGTGACTCTCTACCATATTTTCTCCATCCTCCAAACTGATGACATTTAGTTTATATTGCATCCTCCTATTCTCATTTGTATTGAAATGCTCTACTACTTACTTTGTATTAGCAAATGAGGCTTGCAGAAAACTCCATCCAGAGAGTCATGTTCTTCTATAAATGTGATAATTGTCCCCATTTGACTACTGATTCATTTGGCCTTCATATGGGTAATTAAGAACCACAGAGCTGTGGTAATCATCTGACCACATGGTATTCTGAACATTTGCAACATCCTATTTAAAGTATACCAATTAAATACATCCTGCAAAAGATTTTTTTAAATCAAAAGGTGATCATTATTTTTTTAAAAATTTACACTTGAAGGTTGAAACTAGCTACCATACTGTTCCTTAGTCTTATATTATAATCAGTCATAATGTATTGTTGTGCTAATTAATTAATAGCTGTGTTTCATTTTACTATAATGTGTGTGAGAATTTTTGCTGGTTCCTTATGTAAAAAATAGAGGGTTTCAGTTGTAGATCTTTATTTTAATACACTACAAAGAAGTTTTTATTTTATATTAGATGCTTGTTTTATATGGCTGAAAGAAAAAGACTTTGTTCATAAAATATAGAATGAACAAAGAATTCAGTTGTTGTAGGTAATGTTACTTTTTTCAGCGATTCTGTTTGATTAGTTGGTTAAATTGATTTTTGATTATGTTTCAGTTTTCATTTATGTTAGAAAAATTCAACATAACCTAAAGTCGAATTATATTAATGATATGCATTTACATGAAAATGTTTGTAGACTTTAGCACTTCACTTCATCCATAAATTAATAATATGACACTTATTCCAAAAACTTAAATCTCCATTATAAGAAGGCAAATGAATGGGGGTCGGGAAGGAAAAGATTACTTGACAAGCATTATTTAATCTCTTAACTTTTTGCCAAAGTATCTCTGACTTTTTTCCCCTTTTCAACAATGAGCCCAGGAATGATGGTTTCCTCCAACAGTTCCAGGGGATAAATTCTGATGGTTTTCAGAGCTTAATTCCACTCTGCTTTATTTGTTATTAGTTTAGGGTTGGGAGGATGATCAAAGAAGACATCAGAAGACATCTGACATGAGACTTCTGGGAAAGATTATACTAACATATTTAAGTAAAAGTGGAGAAACCTAAAAGACCACTTACTTGCTTTGGGGTAATGGATGCTGCCAAAAGAAGACTTGGAACAGGGGCAGCTCTATTGGAACCATGTTAACTTAAGAGAGTCAACCCAAGAGAATCAAAGGAATTTAGATTTTGCTATTTCTAAGCTATGAACTTAAATACTCTGTAACCACCTTCCTCCAGAACTTTTATTCAGTGGGATGATCAACAACTTAATGATTAACACATTTTCTATTTTTTGCAGACAAAAGTGATAAAAAGTCAGAGATATCACAGAAATATTGGACATAGTCTGGTTTATAGAGAATTTTCTCTGATTATGCCCCTAGGCTCTCTCTGCCTCTGAGAGAGGGCAGTGACTTATCTAATTGATACATTTTGGGAAAAAGTAACTATAGATATCAATTGAGCTTTATCTTTTTCCTCTTGGGAAGAAGGTGCCATCCTGCCATTGGGTGGGTGAGTCTGTCTAATCCTAGGGCTCAGGGTCAGGAAGTGATTTTAGTCTCTCATTCTCTAATTAGGCACTGTTTATTTACTGTTAGATATTTTGATCTCCATCTAAACCTCCTTCTTTTGTCTGTCAGTTAGCTCAAAACCTGGTTGGAGAAACAATGTTTTTATTGGTGCCTTGTTAGTAGCAACAATAGATAGAGTTAATGATTAAAACACAAATGAATTTTTCAGTTGATTTTTTGCAGTCTACTTTGAACATACAGATGGATTACTTAAATGATGGCATTTTGAAGGCAAGAAACAATTTCTCCCTAACAACCAATCTCCCACCCAAGTTCAGGTGTAAAAAGAGATTTTTTTCATTAATCAGGCTTGATTCTTCAGATTCATTTTTTTCTCTTCCCTCTCCATTGTCCTCTCCATAGGTCACAAAGCCTTGTCTCTTTTATCTGTAGAATGTTCTTTGAGGATTTCTTTCTCCTTTGCCACTTCAACTACTTTTCTCCGGCTTTATCATGTAAACCACTGTAACAAACTTCTAAGTCCATAAAAATTAATACATAAGAAATCTTGGATTTAAATTCATAAGAAGTGACTACTAATTTTTATTGTACCAGTAACTAGCTGTATGACTTTGATGTCAAAGCCCATGATTTCTCTGCCTCAGATACCATTTCTAATCATACAAATTCTACCAATTCAGTTCTTTTTTTTTTTTTTTTTTTTTTTGGCTGTGCCACGTGTCATACAGGATCTTAGTTCCCTGACCAGGGATCAAACCTGTGCTCCCTGCATTGGGAACACAGAGTGTTAATCACTGGACCACCAGGGAAGTCCCTACCAATTCAGTTCTTAGATATGAATTCTATCCTGCAATTTTCCTCCAATAGCACCTGCACTGAATACTGTTAGTACTTTGATATAACCTGCTACACTTAAATGGAATTTTGTTTTAATAAAATTTGACTCTTAATGATATGGATCACATATTATTTGACCTTGTATTCCCAGTATCTACTGCAGTGTTCAACAAACAGTTTCTGAATTAATACATAAAATTTTAATCTTTACTATTCTCATATATCTATTAATAAAAAAGAATATCAATATCTTGTCTACTTACTATTGCCATGACATTCAAAATTATATAATTCAGGGAGCTTCCCTGGTGGCACAGTGGTTGGGAGTCCGCCTGCCGATGCAGGGGACACGGGTTCGTGCCCCAGTCTGGGAGGATGCCACGTGCCGCGGAGCGGCTGGGCCCGTGAGCCATGGCCGCTGAGCCTGTGCGTCCAGAGCCTGTGCTCCACAGTGGGAGAGGCCACAGCAGTGAGAGGCCCGCGTACCACAAAAAAAAAACAACCAAATTTATATAATTCAAGGGTGAAATAGACAACAAAGACAAAATCGGGCATCATAATTGGGGGCATCATTTCTAATATGAGAAAGAAAGGGATCATATATAGATCTTGTTTGACTTACAATGGGGTTACATCCTGATAAACCCATCGTAGGTTGAAAATATTGGTAAGTCAAAATGCATTTAATACACCTAACCTACCAAACATTGCTTATCCTAGACAAACTCACGCTCAGAACACATACGTTAGCCTACAGTTAGGCAAAATCTTCTGACACAAAGCCTACTTTATATATAATAAAGTGCCGAACATCCCATGTAATTTATTGAATGCTTAAACTGGATAGTGAAAAACAGAATGGGTGTATGGGTACAGAATGGCTGTAAATGTATCAAGTGTATTAGTTGTTCCCTCGGGATGGTGAGGCCGACTGGGAGGCGTGGCTTACTACCATTGCCGAGCATCATGAAAGGGCCTTGTTTACCACATATCAGTATCCCAGGAAAAGATCAAAATTCGAAATTTGAAGTACAGTTTCTACTGAATGTGTGTTGCTTTCACACCATTGTAAAGTTGAAAAATCTTAAGTCAAACCATCATAAGTCAGGGACCGTCTACATATAAATGCAGACAGAAATAACCGCTCCACGGGTCATTTCTATGATCCTTTTTTTTTTTTCTTAAATAGAATGCCAAATGTTAAGTAGGATATGGAGCTGAAAAAAGGATCACGGAATAAGTCAAATAAGCTTGTCACAAATCTGTCATTAGCTCTGCAGATTGGTTGAAACAGAAACCTCATATTTATTTATTATTAATATATTTTGAGTTTTACTATACCTCAAAATGTCTTACAGAATTGTTTAGGGTAGGGATCACAGATCTCATTATTATTTTGTTCCCATGGTGATTTTGATGTCCTCTGAGGTAAGACTCTGGCACCATTCTTCCCATCAACTGAATACTCACATTTTCATATTGCTACATTTCAGGTAAACAGGGAATGGCAAAGCTCCAAATCCCAATAAAGTTCAATTTTATTTAAAATATATCATCCTTTGGAACGATCGGTGGTAGTAGGTGGGAGAATTGTAATAAAAAAGGCAGAATCCTGATTAGCTCTTTTTCCTAGTCACTATTCCCATTTCTCTGCGGAGCCAATGAGATAATTTGACAATACTTTTTACATTCGGAACTGTTATTGCTACTTTATTAAGTATTTCAAAATAATTCTTCCAGTCTAATCTGATTTCATTATTCAAGTCCTCACTCCTGCCAATTATAGTTTAGAGTTAAAGTGTATAAAATTTGGACCCAAGATTTAGGAAACTACCTTTTCCAGATCTAGGACCTGGGGAAAGTCACTTTACCTCTATGCGTGTCAATTTTTTTGTCTATACAAGAAATATAAAACCAAACATAGGACTGTCATTGTAAAAATGGCATAATATATTAACTCAATACCTGATAATAATAATAAGTACACATAATTAATAGATATTATTTTTTACAAGCTGATAATGCTGGTTAATCCTCTCAGGCGTGTTTTAAAATCCACCTGCTCGCCTTTACCTATCTGTTTTGTGCCAGTCTCAACTTAAACATAACCAGTGTTATGGCCGGATTGGCTCTTGTGGTTCTTATTAGGATTGCAAGACACCCTTAGCAATAACCATCAGGAAACTTTGAAAGAAAAAAGTTTATGACTTACAAGTCCTGGAAATTACATGACACATCTAGGACCACACAGTGAGGTCACAGGGAGAGAGAGAGAGAGAGTAGGCTGTGGGGATCTGCTTCTGTTGGAGGTGAGGGTGGTGGCCTACAGTTTCTTGGGCTCATTTTTCTTGGTGAACATAAAACATAAGCATGGGCATTTAAAGAGGGAAGAGGAAAAAAAAGTGTTCCAAGTGGTCAATTATAAAAATCAACCAAGATCTCTAAAACAGAGGAGCTTGAAAGGGCTGGCCTGGCTCTTTACCTGCTAATGTGGCTGCAAGGTGTTTATTCAGATAACCCATCTTTGAAGTGGATGTCTCTGCAATCAAAACTTATATCAGGCACTTGCATTACAAAAAAGAGCAAACCCAACTGTCAGAGCTTACACTGTGCTATCCAAACTCATCTCCTAAAAATTCCCAGCAGTCATCTTAAATTTTAGCCTATTAAATATCTTCATCAACCATACAAAAGGACACATTCATTTGGATCCTAATCTTTTTTATGCTAAGCTGTTTTAGTTTCACCACGACATAAAATTAACAACCAAGTGCTATACAGTCTACCTGCTAAATATTTAATCCATTCATTCCTTCTTTATTTATTAAATATTTATTGAATAAGTATTATGTGTCAGCTTTTCTGTAATAAGCACTGGAAATAAAGCAGTTAATAAAACATGGCAAAGCTCCATGTATCTACTGGTGGCGCAGTGGTTGGGAGTCCACTGTTGTGGGTATCTTCACTTTAAAGTAGAAGAAAAAAGTAATGGCACAAAATCACAGATACAAAAAGAAGGGGGGTGAAGGAGTGGGGAATACAGGTATGTGCGTGAGTAGGTGGGAGGGTGCTAATCTTGATATGTGGGCAGGGATAAGCATTCTGGGAACTGAATACAGAGAGAGTCAGCCACGTACAGTAAAGGAAATGGTGCTTCTGGTGAAGGGAAAAGAACATGCAAAGACAAAGTTACTGAATCAGTTTGTGACTGAAGGAGTAAATCAAATAGAAGAAGGGCAGCGCGGCCAAGCAGAAAGTGGGGCTGCAGAAACAAGCAGGGAGAGCTCGATCCTGTTAAGGATGTTACATGTAATTAAATGGGAAGTCACTGATAAGTTGAAGTATTGCAGAGACCAGTTTGGAGGATGATGCATTCATCCATATGATAGAGACACATGGAGAGAAGTGCATAACCTGTAGCTATATTGGTATACCTGGCTGTCTGAACTCTGATGCTCTGAATATTCCCTGTAACAAATGTGAAACAATGATAGTTCAAATTCACAATTGCTGTTGAAAAAGGACTAGCATGAATTTGAATTTGCAGGTGTGGACTGAATATTTGTATTCCCCCCAAATTTGTATGTTGAAGTCCCAACCCTAACATTGATTCAGGGATCAGCAAGACTGCCACTTGGACCATAGGCCAAGTGCTGTTTCCCCTTCAGTTTCAAGTGATGGGGTCTCCTCTCCCATTTCAGTGCCCCAGGATGATTCTGCCAGTGTAGACAGGTGGCTCTCATACTTTTTAGTTTTTGGTAGTGTGGAATCTACATTCTTTTCAGATTTTTATATTCTAAGCAGTAGCTAGAAGTTCATGATGTTTTAATTGTGCTGTTTGCCTTCTTACTGAGTTATGAGTTGTGTGTCTGTTTTAATGTATTCTGGTTACAAATCCTTTGTAGGGCATGTAGATTTTAAATATTATCCAAATTTGGCATCTTGCTTTGTCATTTATCATTTTTCTAAATTGTGTCCTTCAAAAAGCAGAAGATGAAAAGACAACCCTCAGAATGGGAAAAAAAATATTTGCAAATGAAGCAATGGGCAAAGGATTAATCTCCAAAATATACAACAGCTCATGCAGCTCAATATCAAAAAAACAAACAACCCAACCAAAAAATGAGCAGAAGATCTAAATAGACATTTCACCAAAGAAGACATACAGATGGCCAAGAGACACAGGAAAAGATGCTCAACGTCACTAATTATTAGGGAAATGCAAATCAAAACTACGATGAGGTATCACCTCACACTGGTCAGAATGGCCATCATCAAAAAATCTAGAAACAATAAATGCTGGAGAGGGTGTGGAGAAAAGGGAACCCTCTTGCACTGTTAGTGGGAATGTAAATTGATACAGCCACTATGGAGAATAGTATGGAGTTTCCTTAAAAAACTACAAATAGAACTACCATACAACCCAGCAATCCCACTACTGGACATATACTCTGAGAAAACCATAATTTAAAAAGAGTCATGTACCCAAATGTTCATTGCAGCTCTATTTACAATAGCCAGGACATGGAAGCAACCTAAGTGTCCATCAACAGATGAATGGATAAAGAAGATGTGGTACATATATACAATGGAATATTACTCAGCCATAAACAGAAATGAAGTTGAGTTATTTGTAGTGAGGTAGATGGACCTAGAGTCTGTCATACAGAATGAAATAAGTCAGAAAGAGAAAAACAAATACCGTATGCTAACACATATATGTGGAATCTAAAAAAAAAAAAAAATGCTCATGAAGAACCTAGAGGTAAGACGGGAATAAAGACACAGACCTACTAGAGAATGGACTTGAGGATAAGGGGAGGGGGAAGGGTAAGCTGGGACAAAGTGAGAGAGTGGTATGGACATATATACACTACCAAATGTAAAATAGATAGCTAGTGGGAAGCAGCCGCATAGCACAGGGAGATCAGCTTGGTGCTTTGTGACCAACTAGAGGGGTGGGATAGGGAGGGCGGGGAGGAGGGAGACACAAGAGGGAAGAGATATGGGGACATATGTATATGTATAACTGATTCACTTTGTTATAAAGCACAAACTAACACACCATTGTAAAGCAATTATACTCCAATTAAGATGTTTAAAAAAAAAAGAAGAAGATATGGTACATATATACAATGGAATATTACTCAGCCATAAAAAGAAATGAAATTGGGTCATTTGTAGAGATGTGGATAGACATAGAGTCTGTCATACAGAGTGAAATAAGACAGAAGAAGAAAAACAAATAGCACATATATGTGGAATTCCACATATATGTGGAATTCCACATATATGTGGAATCTAGAAAAATGGTACAGATGAACATATTTTCAGGGCAAGAATAGAAATGCAGAAGTAGAGAATGGATTTGTGGACACAGGGTAGGGGAAGGGGAGGGTGGGATGAACTGGGAGATTAGTTTTGACCTAAATACACTACCATGTGTAAAATAGACAGCTAGTGGGACCTGCTGTATAGCACAGGGAGCTCAGCTCCGAGCTCTGTGATGACCTAGATGGGTGGGATGGGGGGGGAGGGAGGTCCAAGAGGGAGGGGATATATGTATACATATAGCTGATTCACTTCATTGTACAGCAGAAACTAACACAACATTGTAAAGCAACTATACTCCAATAAAAAATAAAATAACACAAAAAAAGCAGAAGTTTTAAATTTCATGGAAGTGAAGTTAAATTTATCCTTTTATAGCGTGTGTTTTTCATATCCTACCTAAGAAAGCTTTGCTTACATCAAAGTAACAAAGATTACACCCTGTTACTTCTTCTGGAGTATTTGTAACTTTACCTTTACCTTTAACTTTACCACTTCAGTAATTTTATTTATTGTGCAAGGTAAGCATGAGAATTTTATATGTAAATATATAAATATGAATACATATAAATATACATATATATAAAAATATATCCAGTTGTTCTAGCACCATTTGTTGAAATGACCTTCATTCCCCATTGAATTCCTTAGATAAATCAATTTGCCATTGTATTTGTTTCCTGGGGCTACAGAAACAAATCAGGCAGCATCATGAGCAAAACCCTTGCAGAGAGCTGAAGGAGCAGGGCCACCAGGCCAAGCTGGGAGGGTAAGGCTGCCACCCCAGTCGGTTTGCCTGGAGGGCAGATCATCAGACAAAAGAGGATCATTCCCCAACCTTAAGAACCAGTGGAATTTGCCTTACTCATTTTTGGACTTTTTGGGGACATGTCACCCTTTTTTTCTTTCCAAGTTCTTCCATTTGAAATGGGTATATCTATCCTATTCCCATGGCCCCATTGTATTATAGAAGCATCTTACTTTTCTGGGTTCAGAGTTTCGCAGCTATACAGGAATTTAGACTCAGGATGAGTCAGACCTCGACTCTCTCCCATGTCTGATTTAGATGACATTTAGATGAGACTTCAGAGTTTAAACTTTAAAGTTGATGCTGAAATGAGATAGACTTTTGGGTCTGTTGGGATGGAATGAATGTATTTTATATCTGAGAAGGACACGAGTTTTGCTGATCCAGGGGCAAAAAGTTATAGACAAAATGTTTGTGTCTCTCAAAGTTTATATGTTGAATCCTTAACCCCCAGGTGACTGTGTTTGGAGATGGGGCCTTTGTGGAGGTATTAAGGTTAATTGACATTATGAGGGTGGATCCCTAATCTAAAAGCACCTTATAAGAAGAAGAAGAGAAACCAAGGCTTGCTCTCTCTCCCCTTGTACACAGAAGAAATGTCATGTGAGGTTACAGTGAGAAGGTGGCCATCTAGAAGCCAGGAAGAGGGCTCTCCCCAGAAACCAAGCATGCCAGCACCCTGATCTCAGCAGCCTTCAGAACTGTAAGAAAAGAAATTTCTCTTGTTATGCCACCCAGTCTATGGTCATCAAAGCATTGGACTGCAGACATCTTTGGGGGTAGTACGGAGATGCCCTACACACAGAGTGCCACTGTCCTACCCATTGAAATTAGTCTTGTGCTTGATTCTTAAAATATGTTGTTCATTAATGAAATGTAAAACAATCTTTTTGGCACTTTCAAAAGTCAGCGAAGAAAGCAAGACTAAAAGCCACAGAAAGACTCACACATTAGGAGAAAGTTTGGCAGGATAAAATAAAAAAACCTAAAAATCTAAACATGGGAGTGGACTGATCCCAATCTATCATGAATGCAATGTTTTCCTGTGTACAAAAGAAAGGAAATTTGTTCAATATTTATCATAGAATAATCGTTATATGGATATTTTCAGGTGCTTTGCTGGCAAAATCAGTTGGGGTCTTGGGATAAGTTGGCACTGCATCATTATTTCCCTTTTAAAAATGATTAAACAGAATATAAGCCCTCAGAATCCAAAATTCAACTGTTCAACTCTTTGTCAAGGATGTTTTTGACTCATATAATTTGGGAAGCCTATATTTTGGAAATACAGTATTAAAGACTTGCTGGTGGAATGCATGAGGACGAGTTATTAATGAGAAGAATTAAGAAAGACTTAGAATATTCTCGTTTGTGCGATTGTTTAATTTTCTATTTGGATTAAACAAATAGATGGTGGTTCTCTACACTGAAACTCAGAGTTCTTTGGGAAAAAATAGTTTGGTGTGTGGTTAAGTACCACTCCATTAGGTGTCACATTTAATATACTTTTATCTTCTTCTCCATTGCTACTGCCATCATTTAGGAACTTAATATATCTCATAGCTATATACTACTACTTTAATCACAGGTGCAGATGTTTTAGATACTAAGCCTCAACTCTCATGTCACATTTTTTGTGTCAGAAAGGTATTTGAATTCAGGTCTAAAACTTAATACCTCTGTGGATGGAGACAGCCACTTAACTCCACTGAAATTTGGTTTCTTTCCATGAAATGGAATAATAATAGCCACTTTGCAGAGTTGTTAGAAGAGAATATATATAAAAGCACCAATTCTAATACCTGATGAATATTTGCAGAATTGGTTTCCATGGGGAATAAAATTTTAGTCACCCATATCCATCCTGACCTTACAAATGCTTCAAATTTTGCTTTTTTGTTTATCACATTGATTGATTTGCATATATTGAAGAATCCTTGCATTCCTGAGATAAACCCCACTTGATCATGGTGTATGATCCTTTTAATGTGCTGTTGAATTCTGTTTGCTAGTATTTTGTTGAGGACTTTTGCATCTATGTTCATCAGTGATATTGGCCTGTAGTTTCTTTCTTTGTGATATCTTTGTCTGGTTTTGATTTCAGGGTGATGGTGGCCTTGTAGAATGAGTTTGGAAGTGTTCCTCTCTCTGCTATATTTTGGAAGAGTTTGAGAAGGATAGGTGTTAATTCTTCTCTAAATGTTTGATAGAATTCATCTGTGAAGCCATCTGGTCTTGGGCTTTTGTTTGTTTGCAGATTTTTAATCACAGTCTCAATTTCAGTGCTTGTGATTGGTCTGTTTATATTTTCTATTTCTTCCTGCTTCAGTCTTGGCAGGCTGTGGTTTTCGAAGAATGTGTCCACTTCTTCCAGGTTGTCCATTTTATTTGCATATAGTTGCTTGTAGTAAGGTCTCATGAACCTTTGTAATTCTGCAGTGTCAGTTGTTACTTCTTTTTCATTTCTAATTCTATTGATTTGAGTCTTCCCTGTTTTTTTCTTGATTAGTCTGGCTAATGGTTTATCAATTTGTTTATCTTCTCAAAGAACCAGCTTTGAGTTTTATTAATCTTTGCTATTGTTTCCTTCATTTCTTCTTCATTTATTTCTGATCTGATCTTTATGATTTCTTTCCTTCTGCTACCTTTGGGGTTTTTTTGTTCTTCTTTCTCTAATTGCTTTAGGTGTAAGGTTAGGTTGTTTATTTGAGATGTTTCTTGTTTCTTAAGGTAGGATTGTATTGCTATAAATTTCCCTCTTAGAAATGCTTTTGCTGCATCCCATAGGTTTTAGGTTATCGTGTTTTCATTGTCATTTGTTTCTAGGCATTTTTTGATTTCCTCTTTGATTTCTTCAGTGATCTCTTTATTATTTAGTATAGTAGTGTATTGTTTAGCCTCCATGTGTTTGTAATTTTTACAGATTTTTCCTGTAATTGATATCTAGTCTCATAGCATTTTGGTGAGAAAAGATACTTGATACAATTTCAATTTTCGTAAATATACAAAGGCTTGACTTGTGACCCAAGATATGATCTATCCTGGGGAATATTCCATGAGCACTTGAGAAAAAAATGTATTTGGTGTTTCTGGATGGAATGTCCTATAAATATCATTAAGTCCATCTCCTTTAATGTATCATTTAAAGCTTGTGTTTCCTCACTTATTTGCATTTTCGATGAACTGTTCATTGGTGAAAGTGGGGTGTTAAAGTCCCCTAATATGATTGTGTTATTGACGATTTCCCCTTTTATGGCTGTTAGCATTTGCCTTATGTATTGAGGTGCTCCTGTGTTGGGTGCATAAATATTTACAATTGTTATATCTTCTTGGATTGATCATTATGTAGTGACCTTCTTGGTCTCATGTAATATTCTTTATTTTAAAGTCTATTTTGTCTGATATGAGAATTGCTACTCCAGCTTTCTTTTGATTTCCATTTGAATGGAATATCTTTTTCCATCCCCTTACTTTCAGTCTGTATGTGTCCCTAGGTCTGAAGTGGGTCTCTTGTAGACAGCATATGTATGGTTCCTGGTTTTTTTTTTTTTTTTTTTGGTACGCAGGCCTCTCACTGTTGTGGCCTCTCCCATTGCGGAGCACAGGCTCCAGACACACAGGCTCAGCGGCCGTGGCTCACAGGCCCAGCTGCTCTGCAGCATGTGGGATCTTCCAGGACCGGGGCATGAACCCGTGTCCCCTGCATCGGCAGGCGGACTCTCAACCACTGCGCCACCAGGGAAGCCCTGGTTCCTGTTTTTGTATCCATACAGCCAGTCTATATATTTTGGTTGGAGTATTTAATCCATTTACACTTAAGGTAGTTATCAATATGTTTGTTCCTATTACCTTTTTCTTAATTGTTTCTGGTTTGTTATTATAGGTCTTTTCCTTGTCTTGTGTTTCCAGCCTGGAGAAGTTCCCTTAGCATTTGTTGTAAAGGTGGTTTGGTGGTGCTAAATTCTCGTAGCTTGTGGTTGTCTGTAAAGGTTTTAATTTCCTTTAAATTAAATGTGAATCTGAATGTGATCGAATCTGAATGTGATCCTTGCTGGGTAGAGTAATCTTGGTTGTAGGTTTTTCCCTTTCATCACTTTAAATATGTCCTGCCACCCGCTTCTGGCTGGCAGAGTTTCTGCTGAAAGATCAGCTGTTAACCCTATGGTGATTCCTTTGTATGTTATTTGTTGCTTTTCCCTTGTTGCTTTTAATATTTTTTCTTTGTATTTAATTTTTGATAGTTTGATTAATATGTGTCTTGGTGAGTTTCTCCTTGGATTTTTCCTGTATGGGACTCTCTGTGCTTCCTGAACTTGATTGACTATTTTCTTTCCCATATCAGGGAAGTTTTCATCTATAATCTCTTCAAATATTTTCTCAGTCCCTTTCTTTTTTTTTTCTTATTTTGGGACACCTATAATTCAAATGTTGGTGCATTTAATGTTTTCTCAGAGGTCTCTGAGATTGTCCTCAATTCCTTTCATTCTTTTTTCTTCATTCTTCTCTGCAGTAGTTATTTCCACTATTTTATCTTCCAGGTCACTTATCCATTTTTCTGCCTCAGTTATTCTGCTACTGATTCCTTCTAGAGAATTTTTAATTTCATTTATTGTGTTGTTCATCATTGGTTGTTTGCTCTTTAGTTCTTCTAGTTCCGTGTTAAACATTTCTTGTATTTTCTCCATTCTATTTCCAAGATTTTGTATCATTTTTACTATCATTACTCTGAATTCTCTTTCAGGTAGACTGCCTATTTCCTCTTCATTTGTTTGGTCTGGTGGGTTTTTACCTTGCTCCTTCATCTGCTATGTGTTTCTTTGTCTTCTCATTTTCTTAACTTACTGTGTTTGGGGTCTCCTTTGCAGGCTACAGGTTCATAGTTCCCATTGTTTTTGGTGTCTGCCTCTATTGGATGAGGTTGGTTCAGTGGGTTGTGTAGGCTTCCTGGTGGAGGGGACTGGTTTCTGTTTTCTGGTGGATGAGGCTGGATCTTGTCTTTCTGGTGGGCAGGACCATGTCTGGTAGTGTGTTTTGGGGTGTCTTTGGACTTATTATGATTTTAGGCGTCTCTCTGCTAATGGGTGGGTTTGTGTTTTTGTCTTGCTATTTGTTTGGCATAGGGTGCCTGCACTGTAGCTTGCTGGTCGTTTAGTGGAGCTCAGTCTTAGCATTGAGATAGAGATCTACGGGAGAGCTTTTGCTGTTTTATATTACGTGGAGCTGGGAGGTCCTTGTGGACCAATGTCCTGAACTTGGCTCTCCCACCTCAGAGGCTCAGGCCTGATACCCGGCTGGAACACCAAGACCCTGTTAGCCACACGGCTCTGAAGAAACAGGTTAAAATAAGAATGAAAAAAGAAATAAATAAATTAATTAATAGAAAAAAAATTTTAAGAATAAAAATAATTGAAATGTAATAAAAAAAAGAAAGAAGAGAGCAACAAAACCAAAAAACAAATCCACCAATGATAACAAGTGCTAAAAACTATAGTATAAGAAAAATAACAAACAGAAAAAATGGACAGACAGAAGCCTAGGACAAATGGTGAAATCAAAGCTATACAGACAAAATTACACAAAGAGGCATACACATACACACTCACAAAAAGAGAAAAAGAAAATATATATATATATATTTATATATTTAAAAAGAAAGGAAGAGAACAACCAAATCAATAAACAAATCTACTATTGATAATAAAGTCTAAATACTAAACTAAGATAAACATAAAGCCAGAAACAAATTAGATGCAGAGAGCAAACCCCAGGTCTACAGTTGCTCCCAAAGTCCACTGCCTCAATATTGGTATGATTCATTGTCTATTCAGCTATTCCAGAGATGCAGGATACATCAAGTTGATTTTGGAGATGTAATCCACTGCTCCTGAGAATTCTGGGAGAAATTTCCCTTTCTCTTCTTTGTTCGCACAGCTACTGGGTTTCAGCTTTGGATTTGGCCCCGCCTCTGCGTGTAGGTCACCTGAGGACATCTGTTCTTCACTCAGACAGGACAGGGTTAAAGGAGCAGCTGATTAGGGGGCTCTGGCTCACTCAGGCCGGGGGGAGGGAGGGGCATGGATGCAGGGCAAGCCTGCGGCAGCAGAGGCCAATGTGACATTGCAGGCACACCGTGTGTTCTCCCGGGTGAGCTGTCCCTAGATCACGGGACCCTGGCAGTGACGGGCTGCACAGGCTTCCGGGAGGGGAGGTGTAGACAGTGACCTATGCTTGCACACAGGCTTCTTCTTGGCTGCAGCAGCAGTGTTTCACACCTGTCTCGGGTCCGCGCTGATAGCCGTGGCTCGAGCCTGTCTCTGGAACTTGTTTAGGCGGTGCTCTGAATCCCCTCTCCTTGCAACCTGAAACAGTGGTCTCTTGCCTCTTAGGCAGGTCCAGACTTTTTCCCGGACTCCCTCCCAGCTAGCTGTGGCGCACTAGCCCCCTTCAAGCTGTGTTCACGCAGCCAACCCCAGTCCTGTCCCTGGGATCTGACCTCCGAAGCCCGAGCCTCAGCTCCCAGCCCCCGCCCACCCCGGCGGGTGAGCAGACAAGCCTCTTGGGTTGGTGAGTGCCAGTCGGCACTGATCCTCTGTGCGGAAATCTCTCCACTTTGCCCTCCGCACCCCTGTTGCTGCGCTCTCCTCTGTGGCTCTGAAGCTTCCCCCCCGCCCATCCCCCATCTCCACCAGTGAAGGGGCTTCCTAGTGTGTGGAAACTTTCCCTCCTTCACAGCTCCCTCCCACTGGTGCAGGTCCCGTCCCTATTCTTTTGTCTCTGTTTTTCCTTTTTCCCTACCAAGGGCGAAGGAGTTTCTTGCCTCTTGGGAAGTCTGAAGTCTTCTGCCCGCGTTCAGTAGGTGTTCTGTAGGAGTCGTTCCACATGTAGATGTATTTCTGATGTATTTGTGGGGAGGAAGGTGATCTCCACATCTTACTCCTCTGCCATCTTGAAGGTCTCCTCCCGATTTGTACTTTATATTTATCTGCCTTAATGGAATTTTGGATGACTACTATATTAAGAGCAGCTGGGCCAATTTAAAAGCCACTAATATACCAGGTGGTATGAACGGTTCCAGACAGAAAAGAGGGAAAGGATTCGCTTGGAGGGAATCTAACCACAGGATTCAGCAACACTGACTGGTAACTTGTGATAATGTTTTTCAAACACTCAACAGATACCTAGATAGAATCTCTAGTTCCTCAGAGGACGTGGCTAAGCAAACTTTATGTTTATATAAAAAGTCAGTTTTTATAGTTTTAAGTTTCTACTTCCTGAGATTTGTTTTCCCTCATGGTTATGGGCTGAATTGTGTCTTCCCAAAATTCATATGTTGAAGTCTCAATCCCTGGTACCTCAAAATGTAATTGTGGTGGTCAACTTTACATGTCAACTTGACTAGGGTAAGGGATGCCCAAACAGTGGGTAAAACATTATTTCTGATTTTTTCTGTGTGTGTTTTCAAAGGAGATTAGCACTGGACTTGGTAGGCTGAGTAAAGAAGATCACCCTCACCAATACATGTGGGCATCATCTGATCCACTGATGGCCTGACTAGAACAAAAAGGCAGAGGAGAGGAGAATTTGCTCTCTGTAGGAGCTGGGAAATCCATTTTTTTCTGTGCTCAACATCAGTGTTCCTGGTTTTTGTGACTTGAGACTCTGACTAAATTATACCACTAGCTTTCCTGGGTCAGGCTTGTAGATGGCAGATCATGGGATTTCTCAGCCTCCATAATCACATGAGCCAATCCTTCATAATCTCTTTCTATAAACTTATGTATTGATATATCCTATTGGTTCTGATTCTCTGGAGCACCCCTGACTAATACAGTAACCATATTAGGAGATGAGGTCTTTAAGAAGATAATTAAGTTAAAATGAGGCCATTAAGGTCGAGCCCAGTTCCAATATGACAGGTGTCCTAATAGAAGAGTATGAGAAAGACACCAGGGAGGTGCTCACACAGAGAAGACCATGTTAAGAGACCAGAGGGTTGCCATCTGCAAGCCAGGGAGAGAGACCTCAAAGAACCCAACCCGGCTAGCTCCTTGATCTTTGACTTCCAGTTTCCAAAACTGTGAAAAAATAAAGTTCTGTTCTTTAAGCTACTTTGTGGTATTTTTTTATGACAGTCCTAGAAAATCAGTGAACCCGTTAATGGAGTTAAAGTTACTTGAGGAAGCTTTTTCTTTCCCTATGCCCTATAGAACATGACATTGAACTAAGAACACACTGTATATACTAGTTGATTAAATTCAGTTCCAGAGGCATAGTTCTCAAAGTGAGAACTCCAGACCGTCAGTATCAGCATCCCCTAGACACATTTTTAGAAATGTACATTTTTGAGCCCCAGGCACTACTGAAACAAACTCTGGGGATGAGTTAGAGCAATCTGTTTCAGCAAGTCCTCCAGGTGATCTGATTCACATTAAATTTTGAGAACAAGTGTTTCAGTTGTACTGCTAGGGACTGGGCAGCTGACATGCATGAGTGATGCAGCCCAAGTGTAAGTCAACAGCAAATTCTGGCATCTTGGCAAATTAGAGAAGGCACACATCTCCACTGGGGTCAAGGCCAGCCAATACAGCTGATTAATGTGGAATGGTCTTTATTTTTTAGAGTAAGCAAGCAGAATAGATTCATAGATGGCTATTTCATGATTTTATTTTATTTTATTTTATTTATTTTTTTAAAGGCTTTTTTTTTGGATGTTGGGGGTAGGAGTTTATTAATTAATTAATTTATTTTTGCTGTGTTGGGTCTTCGTTTCCGTGCGAGGGCTTTCTCTAGTTGTGGCAAGCGGGGGCCACTCTTCATCGCAGTGTGCGGGCCTCTCACTGTCACGGCCTCTCCTGTTGCGGAGCACAGGCTCCAGATGCACAGGCTCAGTAGTTGTGGCTCATGGGCCTAGTTGCTCCGCGGCATGTGGGATCCTCCCAGACCAGGGCTCGAACCCGTGTCCCCTGCATTGGCAGGCAGATTCTCAACCGCTGCACCACCGGGAAGGCCCTATTTCATGATTTTTAAATGTTGGTAGCAAATTTTGATAATTGTTGGCCAACCAAATAAAACATGTTTGCAGTACAATTCCATCCCGTGTAAGCTCTAATTAATAATAAGGGAGTTTGGAGGAGGGCAGTATGATAAAGCTTTGATTTCCCTTTTTATGTGTATGATTTCTTGCTACTATATTCAAAGAGAAGGAAATGAAATTGAGGAAATTACCTTGTTTTTTCTCTTCTTCTTGGTGATTTTTATATATGTTGGACTAGAGATTTAAATACACTCTGTGCATATAACTCCTCACTCTGAAAATGTACAGTTTTAGAATGTATACTCTTCATTATTCAGTGTTGTTATTATCCTAAGGCAGCGTTTGGATTTTGGTTCATTTACAAAAAGGGCAAGCTTGTCTTTAATGACCTGTCTCAGGTGGACAGAGGTCTGTTTTCAGAGCCCTTGCTGCACTGAGCCACACTTCCACTGCCATCTGTGACTTTGTATGTGGGGATGTGCTGACTGCGACAGTTTCTTCTTCACTGACCATCTGCCACAGGTGCTGGAAACAGTGCCTGTAGTATTCAATCTTCAGAGGAAAGGTTGAATTAGCTGCCATGAGTTTCTTACTAAGTTGTTATGCCCACAGTTTGAATGCCATGTTCTATGGCGGAATCTGTTTTTATGGCTGCTTGTGTTTGCTTGTTTGAGGGAATTTTTTTGCACCGTTTAAAAATGAATACAGAGAGGAAAGAAAATAAACATTTTTATTAAATTCTTGATGGTTATAAAGTAGGAACATTTGCCAGTGTCCTAAACAGCTGGTCTCTCCCTCCACCCTCACCTCTACCCTTATTCCCACCCCAGGACCATAGCCGAGACCTTAAAGATGATGTTTTCTGCCAGCAACACTACCATAAATAAGGATTATTGTTGGAAGAGCATGAAATGAAGTCATTTCAAGTAAAGGATAAGAAGTACAGCTTAACACCTAAAGCTGTAAAAATAATTATAACAGAATCTCTACATATTTAAAGGAGAAGGATTGAAATGTGACAATTTACTTAAATCAGTTAAATAATATATCCAGTCCTTCATTTTGGGAAAATGAATTTTATTTTTAATCTAAGTGACTGATTATATTTAGAAATGTGATTATATTTAGAAACAATCTTAAATTAATTAAAGTAGACACAGGGAAAGGAATTATGACCTTTATAATACAGATGTAAATATTAGCTTAGGCTAAATCTCAGAACAAAATATGATAAGAGTTAGAAGGCAAACTCTATACTGTCTTAATCCAAATAAAAAATAATAATACTTATGAGTCTTTTTTCCACATAATCAACTCATACATTCCTGAACACAAAAATCCCACGAGTCAGATAACTTTGGATCAGCTATAACTTTATTAATTAATTCCCTAATTCATCAATAGACTCAAGATTCTAAAGGCCGTAAACACTTCTCACTTGATTAGGAGGGAAATTGTGCCTCTTTGGATGGTTTTTCATTGCTCCCCTCCTCCAAATTCTAATATTCTTTTTAAACTAAAGTACCTTCCCTTATTTTCTTCACAGCTCTCAGACTTGGTTGTTAAGTATTCTGTTTCATTTTCAGCAGATTTTCTATTCAATGTAAGGATGAGGTTAAGATTAACATCCTGGGCATGTAGTAGATGAGACAGAAAACAGTTCCTCAATTTAACAGAGCCTCATACTATAACCTCTGCAAGAAAATAAAACCCTGTACTCTTAAGTTTGACAGCACGTTTTCTTTAAATTTTTATCTTATAAGAAATTGTCTCTTTCTATGACACTTGTTGTATTTTCAGTTTCCATTATTCTCTCAGTTCCTGTTAGTGAGATCAGCATGTGCCAACCTGAAAAAGAAGAATGAGTTCAGCTGAGTCCCCAAAAGAGCTGAAATTGGAGGAGGAATATATATATATATTTAAATAACCTCACACTGTATGGTTAAAGGACCTATCCCAATTCTTTTTCACATCAAACTACAAAGAATTAGATATTGTAGTCTAAGATAAGATCTGCATCTACACAGACATTCAGTGACACTTTGCAAAGATGTGCACTTCTCTAAAATGGCCCCAATGTTCTTTGAAAGAAAAAGAAAAAAAAAATCAGATTGTGGCATAAAACAATTACTATAACAGATGCATGTTTTGTCACAACTTTTTTGAACAAATTTCCATCCAGATGCAAGACAGAACTACATATCGAAATAACTAATTTTGAGGCTTTTTGGGTGGCATCCTCCTGCAACTAAATCTCAAGTAAAGCAATCTCTACCACTGCATTCAGTTCTCAAGAGGGCAGGTTCTGACTTAGGTCAAGCCTACTTTTGAAGAAAACAAGCAGTACTTTTTTATGTCTTTTGCTCATTTTCACAGTAATGTGATAAGAATTTGTTGGGCTGACTCTTAAAGACACAGATGACTACTACATGAGCTCCAAACCTAAATTCACCTAGGAAATTCTAATTGTGACTGTAATATGGATTTATTTTCATTTTCAATGGTATGAAACTAGTTCAGTTGATTTATTTGTATCCAAACTGGAATGAAACTTGTTCAGTTATAGATACCTTGACCAAAAAAAAAAAAAAAAAAGAAAGAAAAATACAACTCACATTATGGGTTAGGCTAACTATATTACTGATCAAAATATTCTGCCTCCAGAGAGTACAAATTGGCCTTCCTTAACTCCATCTGCTTTTATAACCTGAGATTTTAAAAATGCCTGAAACTGTCTTCATCAGATCTATACCAATCACTAGATCAGATTTTACTTGGAATGCATCAGTCAGAAAATCTCAACTATATTATCTATCCACAGTGTGACTGAATCATCATTACCTTTCATCAATGACTATAATTTACATCTTTATTATTTTCCTTCACACTAAACGCTGGCAAAAACACACAGGACTCCTACATTCTAAGTTGATTTAAAAAATCCTATAAAGACATGTTTGGTTACATCAGAGAAACAGTACATAGTGTAGCGTGACAAGCTCTAGGGATGTGATGATTTGGGTGGTGCCATCAGTAGACACGCTTGACCTTATTTCTAATCGTTGGTGCTTTTTAAGGCCATGGAGGCAATAGTCACATGGGTATGTGCCCCATACCCAGTATCCTCCCTACCTTCTCTCCTTCTCTTTTAGGTGGATCTGATTTAGACACTGCTCTCATTCCCAGACCCCTCCATCAAATTATCACAATGAAAATGAGGACCTAGTCTACTGTCCCCTATGTTCATTAGACTTCATACTAATAATTGGGGTACTGGTGTGACTATAGACCAAAAAGGAAAACTGGATCTTGTTTTCCATCTCCACAATAATCCAAGATGCACCAGTAGTTTCCATTGTTGAGAGATAAGAATTCTGAAGAGGACCTCAGTCTCTAAAATCAGCAGAATCACATGTTATATATTCTAAACTTTTCTATCTCAGGCAACAAAAATATCCTTTTTATTTCACTTTTCCAGACACAGTGGTAATTGAATAGATCATCAATGTTTAATCCTCAGCAAAAAGAAGGATAATACTTTCATGTAGCATATATTGGGTTTTTTTCCGTATAAAATCTATGATCTTCAAATATAGGTTTTCAGTATTCCTTTAAGCAGTCTTTTTGAAGTTCACCAATTTATGACTATTCTGACTTCTCTCTTCTCCTTCAGGTCATGAAGTTTCATCTTTCTCAATTAAAGGTCACTGGAGAATATTCAGCAGTTCTTAGAAAAGGTTTATGGTTTACTAATGTAGAAAACAAGTGCTTAGATTTTGATGTTTTAAGAGGTTATGTGGCAGCCTCTGCCTCTGGCTTCTGTCAAAGGAGTCATTATAAAAAGCAAATTCAAATTTATAAAATGTGAGCCTTAGCCATTTTGTCACCACAATTCCCTGCGCCCACTCTTCTTCTGGGAGAATGACCTAGGAGATGTAGGTCCCTCTCCTTCCATGGGCATATCTCATACATTCTGGATTATAAAACTAAAGTGGAAATGCTGCCTGCTGTTTTGGCTAGTAGCTAAGTACATTCGCCTCTATTTCATCCCAGTTGATTTTGATCTCACTCCCTTATATTCAAAATATTGGCCTTACTAGATGTGTTGGTCTTTTGAGGCATTAATTTGGCTAGGATACAGTACCCAGTTGTGCAAACACTAATCTGGGTTTTCCTGTGAGCATATTTTGCACATATGAGTAAAGCACATAATCATTAACTTTAAAAAAGGAAGATTATGCTAGATAATTCTGATAGTCCTGTTCCAACCAGTTGAAAGGCCTTAAGAGCAAATCTGGAGCTTCCCTGATTAAGAAATATTGTCTGTGGACAATATCTTCAACCGATGCTCTAGAGTTCTAGTTGACCCTTCCTGAAGGCCTGTCCTACAAATTTCAGACTTGACTAGCCTGACATTCGTATAACCCAATTTCTTGCAATAGAAAACTAATATAAGTGTTTATTTTTTAAATAAGAGAAGCAACATTATGATCAATAGAGTGGAATTTCTTTTCTCCACAGGGTTTAAAATATAACAGGAGAGAAAATATTGAACACACTCTTGCTACCCATGTTTCTATTAGTTTTCTATTACTCTTTTAACAAATTACCACAAAATTAGTAAAAACAAATTTACAGTCTTCCAGTTTTGAAAGTCAGAAGTCCAAAATAGGTCTTACTGAGCTAACATCAGGGTGTCCACATGGCTGAGTTTCCTCTGGAGTCTCTAGGAGAAAATCCATTTTCTTGCTTTTCCCAGATATTACAGGCTTCCTGATTTCCTTGGCTTGGGGCCCCTTCCTCCACCTTCAAAGCCAGCAGTGTACCATCTTCAAATCACTCTCTGACTATGATTCTTTGCCTCACTCTTCATTTCAAGGGTACTTGTGATTACATTGTGTCCATCCAGATAATCCAGGATAATCTTCCCATCTCAAAGTCAGTTTACTAGCAAACTCATTTCCTTCTGCTACCTTAATTCCCCTTTACCATAAAACCTAATATATTCAAAGATTCCTGCGATTAGAACACATACACCTTTGAGGGGTCATTATTCTTTCTACAGCACCATATATTGCACTTGAATCCCTATTACTAATATTGAATTCTTTCATGCTTCTATCTGTCCTGAGCCTTCTAATGCAGCATCTCCTTTTTCCATACATGTAAACTCCTTGATCCAGAGTCTAATTGTTGTTATTGTTGTTGTTGTTGTTTTCCCAACACCTATCCAAGTGGTGATTAGACTTAAATTCATACCTTGGTGAGTCTACCAATTTAATACTGACTTGAAGTCCATCTCTTTTTTACCTTGAATCCATACTTTCCCCAAAACCTGTCTTAAAATCTTTTCTCCCTTTTCTCCTCCCTTTTCAAAAACTGCTCATCATTGTTTAAACATGCTTACCCTGCCTAGCTTAAAAAGCACCCCTTTGATCCAGGCCATTTTCCTTTCTTCTATAAATTTCTTATACATTATTTCTACTTATTCAGTCCATTTCTTTTGAATTTTTATGTACATTTTGACTCTGTAATCTTTCTGAAACTATTGTTGTTAAGTTTTCAGAAGACCAAAAGGAGAGAAAGCAAGAAAGGAAAAGAACAGAAAGAGCAAATTCTGAGTGATTTACCTGTCTGTTGGTTACCTAGTCTCTACAGATGTTCAGATACACATCAGCTCTATGTGTTCCCTTGAAGACTAGGAGGACATCTAGTTGAACTGTCTCAGGAGCTATTCAAGTAATGAAACAGAGAATACTAGAATACTAGAATATACACAAAGAATACTAGAAAGAATTTTGGACTAAGATTTGACTTATTTTCCCTGCCTCTTCTACTTAAAGTTGAATTCTTTGGAGGATATTGTCCTTGCCTACTTCAAAGAGTTGCTTTGGGAACCTATAGGGCTAAATACTTTATAGTATTGAGTTATCTATTTACATAAATAAAATACATGCAATTACTATTGGAAATAACAGATAATCACTATAAAATATAAATGATGATCACAGGTATAAATACTACTTTTGAACCTTCAATAAATTAAATTTTATAAGGACTCCATTGTAAAAAAAATGAAGCTGTGAGGTACTGAGGTTCTGAGGAATACAGTTTGGAAATAATCCATGTGTTTATTATTGTTTGAATACAAGTAATTGAAAATTTCAGAAATTTCAAATAAAATCAATCTGCTTTTCATTTTCCTATGTGGAGGAGCAGTTACTTTTTTTCTAAGTTTGAATTTTCAAATTATAGAAAAAAATAGCTCTTTTCAGATTTGACATTTGACACAATTATCATACTCTTTTCAATTGTGACTTTTATTTACTTATTCATTCCATGAAAATAAAATCCTATAAATATAACTTTATATACAGACTGAAAATGATTAAGCAAATTGTAAAGCTCTTTATGTTTGAAAGGAAATTCGACATAGATTGAAGATTGCCATTCAGGAAATTACCTTCTTAATTGTCTGCTCCTTAATACTAATATTCAGAAAACTAATAGTTACACTTTCTTATACAGTCTGACATTGAATATGAGTATCTGAGTCTGAGTAGCTTCTGAAAATGCACTAGATGAAGACTATTGAATGACACCAGATGTCATTAGTTTTGAGGGGTCTTTCATGAATGTGATTCTATATGTTTGGACAAATGTAACATTTGCCATTTACTACAAAGTTCTAGGGATATTATAAAAGATAAATAAGATTAGAAACAACATTCTAGGTTCTGTTATGGCCTTATTTTTGTGGAAGCTAAAGGCAAGAGAGTGAGTGTTAAGGAAATGGTTGATTAAGTGAAATAAACTCATGTCCTTTCAATATATGCTCCTATAGGCTTACTTTAGCTGGTTAAAATTAAAATTAAAATAGAATAGCAGAGGTAAGAAGCATGAATTGATGGCATTAAACTATAAGTTTCCTTCATAAAAATTACTTTCCAATTTTAATAGAAGATGTAGTTTCAGTTTAATTTTGAAAGTATATTTTAACCCACTCTAATCTACATATTTTAAATAATTCAAAATGGAACGTACGACATATGGCATAATTTTAATTATTTATTTTCTTTTAAAAATGGTTTATTTATGACACTAAGAGAATGTTTAATACCCAAAAAGGGAATCTCAGAGTTGTTCATGATTCAAGTAAATTGCTTTCCCATGTTTTCTGTATTTTGCCTTAATAACAAATGATCTCTAAATTAAAATTTACTACCCTTTGAAATAATGTAAAACTTAGAAAATTTTCTGGACTTTAGCTATTTAGTTTTATTTGAGTGGAAGTGTGTTAAACATTCACTAATGTAGTATTTAGTTTGCTAAATGTGTGACTATATTAAATAATAACTAGGCATTTCTAGATATTGTACATACCTCAACTCTTTCCCAGGGTAGATAATTGGGATGGGTTTCCATGTTTTATGAAACTTTATTTAGTTTTTACATTACTTTTCTTCAATAGTAGACAATTGTGTTTATTATTCCAATAGTATAGCAAAGACTATAGAAAATTGTTGATTTTTATAATTCATTTTACTATAATTTTTTAATTTCTTTCATGAAGAGTTTAATGTGTTGAAATTTTTTTCTTAAGGACTAGGTGTTCAAAGTTATCTAAAATCATCAACACTATTTTTTTTTAATTTTGGCAAATTTAACTGCCCCCGAACTAAAATAAATTCATTTATTCAATCAATCAATATTTATTTATATTTCATAATATGAATATTTCTACTATGTCCTAGCTGTAGGAACAGTAATTGAAAAAGACAAAGTCCTTGCTTACATGAAGTTCTCATTTCAAAAGAGGAAATACACACAAATATATAAACAAATACAAAACAAAACTTCTGACTTTTTTCTCAGGCTACTGCGCTTCTTGGGCACTGCCTTTAAAGGCACAGTTGGTGTTCTTGTATTCTTGGCACATTTACAGCTTATTCTATGCTAAGGAATTTTTCATTGATTCGTTACATGGAACCATGTACTTTACATGAAACACTCCTACAAATTCGAATATTGGGATCACAACTTAAATGACACTTTCTCAGAGAGGTTTCCCAGTTTCCTAACTACCCCCTCCAAGACTCTTACTTATTACTTTTTTATTTTCTTCAGGACATGGGACACAAACATATTATGTATGTAGAACTTATAAAAATAATTTCTATATACACATATTTGATGTGTTTATAATATTTATATGCAATTATGTTTCAGAGTGTTTATTTCCTTATTCATGTATTTGCTTATTTCCATATTTTCTGCTCAGTAGATCATAGACTTCTGGAGAGGTGGCACAATTTATCCACCTTGTTTATCATTAGGGACAATTCTTGAGTCATAACAGGGCTTGAAATCCTTGCTAAATGAATGCATCAATGAATGAGGGTCACGGATAACTATTTCAGTAGATGGTAAAAGCCATTGACAGGGCTTAAATCACAGAGATAGAGCATCTGATTCACATATTAGAAAGATCACTCTGGTTTTTGCCTGAAGACTCAGTACTTTTATTTCCTATGGGTATCGTGCCCTTATTGTAGTTCACAAACTCATTATGAGTGTCCATAAGAACATAGATTTCATGAATGCGAAGACTATAACTTTTATCTTTGAATTTTGATGCCTAATGGAAAGCCAAGTACTATTTGTACATTCAGACATATCTGTTGAATAATAAAATGACTTGTGAGTTGTAGGCATTCAGTTAAGCACAATGAATAAGCTGATTATTAGGCTCAAGTCCTGACTTCAAATATTCAATTTCTAATTTCAGAGATCCAATTGGCTAGTAATACAGGCATGCTTGCTAGCAAATGATTGAATACAAAGTTCTATAGAGTAAAATAAATTGGCCACTGGATATTGGTCTATTGCTCTGATATGGAAGACCAGAGATTAAACAAAAACAAAAACAATGTTTTTATTAAAGTTGGTCTTGGAAAATTTTTATTGTTTGTTTCGTGCTCATGTTTATTTCATCTTACAGCTTACATCTGTGAGTTTATAACTTACATTAAATGTATAACATTAGATAAAATCTAGTGTGTACATGTAATGATAGTTTCTGAAGCCATGTTGTTGACCACATTTTTAATATAATTTAATGAAAACTATTTTATAAAACATAAAAAGAACCTGAGTTTGTATCAAGATAAACCTGATTTCAATCCTTAATCCACTGTGTATTACCAGATGATTGATTAATACTCACCACAGGATCTGATATAGTGAATATTAGCTTTCTTTTTTTTCCCCAACTATGAATTAAGCTGGTCTCGCTAAATTAGTGAGATCCTCTGCAAAGCCAATTGTTCTCAATGTATAGTACATATACTGAGGGTGGTAACTGTGATGATTTTTGATGAGATGGCTAATAATAGGTGGAATAAAACATTCTCTCTTCAGCACAAGGGCAAGGCAAAGGGTTGGAGGAAAGAAAACAACATACATCAAGACTACTAGGACTAATAGAGCTCCTTCCTCTGGTGGCATTGGATGGCAGGATAGATGGCTTATTGGGAAGACTGGATCACGGGGTGAGGTCAGCTCAGCAAGAATGAGTATTCTTCCAGAATTTGCCACAATGTCGAGCAATCCAAGGCTCAAGAGTTGGAGGAGGTCATTGAGAGGATGTGCTTACCAACTGACCCTTGAGCTGGACCCAGGCAATAGGGGGTCCTCACAACTCCCCTGTCCTTGGAATGAATGTTCAAGTTCCACCCACCATTCCCACACTAGGAGCCGTTTCAAGGACATATCTTTGAGAGAGTCAGGTGTTGTTGAGACCATCTGAACTGAACATGGGACTGAACACACTTTTGGCCTCTATATAAACTTTTTAAAGATTCTGGCAAGCAGCTGTAGAGATCTACTCATCTTGCAGCCACCCAAGACAAGCTTAGTATGTAAGTTCCCTGGCTTATTAAACCTGCCACCCATCAATCTGGAGTTGTCTGCTTCTTTCTTTGGTGTCCCCTTCCCCTGGGTGTATGTGGACCAGTTTCAGGTTTCACTCAGGAAGCTCCCAAGGTTTGCAAACAAACAGTGGCTGCAGTAGGTAGAATTTTGGCCTCCATGACATTCACCCACTAGTGTTACTCCTGTGAATGTGTTACACTGCATGGCAAGAATAACTTTACAGATGAGACTAAAATAAGAAGTTTACCTTGTGTTATCCAAGGGGCTCCAACATAATAACATGAGCTCTTAAAAGTAGAAGAGGAAGGCAGAAGCATAAGTGAGAGAAACAAGGCAGAAAGAGAAGTCAGATATCCAAGCATGAGAAGGCTTTGATTTATGTGCCTGGCTTGAAGATAGATCTAGGGAACCATGTGGAAACAATGAAAGGAAATGAGTGCATCCAATATCCTGAGTAAGCCTAGAAGTTTCTTTCTCAGATCCTCCAGGTAAGACCTCATATCAGCCAACAACTTGGCTACTTCCTCATAAGGACCTAAGCAGTGTACTCAGTAGGGCCTGCTGGATTTGTGATCTGTACAACTGGAAGATAATAAATGTTTGTTATTTTAGTTGACAATATTTGTGGAAGTCAGTTACGGCAACAATGGAACACTAATAAAATGACTGAGCTGAACAAGCTTCAGCCCAAGAGACAGACCTGATGGAATCCAGGAGCCAGTGATCTTCCCCAACCTCTGGCACAATTAAGCACCTCCTGAGGCTGAAAACTTGACCCTGGGTAAGTCAGACCTGAGGTCCAGTCTTGGCTGCCCTTTTTATTAAGTATCTCTGCCAGTCATTTCTCTAAGTCTTGGTTTACTCAGGACAACAACATCTATCTATCTCAGTGGGTTGTTGTAAGAATTGTTTTGATTTTACATATAAAATTCTTGCTGGAAACATATTAAGGGATTCAGAAATAGTATTTACTTTTACCATTAATATTATTTATCAGGCATAGCACCCAACGGTCCTTGAGAAGATTTTGTTGCATTAATCTATGACTGCATAAAGACTTAACCCAAAATGGCATGAGTTTCATTTCTCCATGATTCCATGGATTAGGAGTTCAGATAAGGCAAAACACAATGGCTTTTTTCTCTCTACAGTAGCAGAGGCCTTGATGGGGACCACCGGAATGGCCCCTAGCAGCTAGGATGACTCAACTGGTGTCTTATGTCAGAGTCTCAGTTCTTACCAGGCTCTTCAGCTGTCTTCCATGTCTCATTTCAGTCTAGCTTTCTTAAGCTTCCTCACAACATAGTTGCCCTGGGAAAGTAGGATTTTCTACGTGGTGAATGGCTTTCCCCAGAGATTATGCAGAAACTGCCAGCTTTCTTAAATTTAAACTTAAACTACTGTACCTGAAGTAACATTGTTTAAGGGTACAAACTTACAACTAGAAGACAAATAAGTTCTGGAGATCTAATACACGCCATAGTGAACATAAACAAGATTGTGCTATAATAATCAAACTTGGTAAGGGGCTAGATCTTACTTATACCCACCACAAAAAGGAAATAATAATTATGTGATGTGATAGAGGTGCTAACTATCACTACAATGACAATCATATTACAAAATATAAATGCATCAAACTAACATGTTGTACATCTTAAATTTATACAGTATTATGAGTCAAATATATTTCAGTTACAAATAAATAAATAAACTACCAGACTTGAAATTTGCACAGTATCACTGCCTCTCATTTTACTGAACAAACCAAATTACAAGGCCATCCCAGATTCAAGAAGAAGTAAAACAGGCTCTTTTCTTTGGGGAGAATTTCACTTATGTACAGGATGGGAAGGAACTGATAGTGGATATCTTTGATAACCTCTCCCACAGATTGCTAAACTTAATCATTTGGTCAATAACTAACAAAAAGCAAAATTCTTTATATTATCTGAAAAAACTTACTAATTCATTTGAACATCACACTGAAGCTATTTTAGAAATTATAAAAAAAATACATTGTTTTCCCAAAGAGACAACAGTGATGAGTAAAGAAGATATTTTGCATCATACAGCAGGCATCTAGAAATAATATAACACAACCAGGAGACATTGAGCAGATTCACTTTAAAGAATTTCTTCAAAGAAGACTTTTTGAACAAAATATATACTGCATTTTATTTAGAAATATATTCTATATATTCTCAGTTGCCAACTTAGTTGGTAAAAATAGCACCTTTACTTCTTCCACCTTTATTCAAAAATTAGTGTTATATTGAAATAATAAAATGTTTTTATTTTTTATAGAAACTTGTGTTAATCTAAACTACATTGACTGATAATATTTTCAGTATTCTTATTGAGGAACATATTAACAGTTATCTTTGTTTTGTAAATAGAAAAATATATTTTATTTATTTTATAATGGAGTCTCTCTCTCTCTCTCTCTCTCTCTCTCTCTCTCTCTCTCTATATATATATATATATATATATATATATATATTTATTTATTTATTTATTTAACTTAGAAAATTGATATATAAGTCACTCAGCCAAAAAAGAAGAAGACAAAATAAAAGATGAATGTCACAAGTGATTCCTCTCCTTGTCTCCTTTCAGGAATGAACATAAAATGGGTGAAAGGGACACTTATACCTAATGTTCCCCCATCTAATCTCAAATCCACTCTGGCTTTTGTTATATGAGCATCTCACCCATCTGAGTGTGATTCTATTGTTGAAAGGTATATATATTTAATGGAATACTGGTTCTAAAAGTAAGACAATGGCTTAACTGATGCTTACCTAAAGGAAAAATATTCCAGCATAGAAAGAAAGATACGTTTTAATAGACATATTAAGAACAGTATAGAAATTTCTATGAGACATAGTCCAAGGAGATTTGAAGAGTGATTTTGACCACTCTTTATTTATTAGCCAAATTTAGAGACCAATTCTCATATAAAAGATGAGCTAAAGGAATTAGTAGGCTAACTGCATGAATAGACTTTTTAAGTGTATTTTTAAAATCACACAGAGAAATATGTGATTATTTTTGAAAGATATAGACATAGAAAATTAGGCTATTTAGATTTTTTTATGTTAATTTTAAATAATAGATGAAATTTTATATCTGAACTCAAGGAACATTAGCCAAGAGAAAATCTGTTAAGTGTATAAAATCTGTTATAATGTGATAAATTATAAAGATGCAGAATAAACATCCCCAAGTGTTAAAATAAGATTTAGCAACATAGAATAGACTTATTTGAATTTAACAAAGATCTCATGGCTGTTGCTGAAGAAATACTAAAATACAAACAGGCCTTTATCCTGGAATTTTTGTATGTCAGTTGAATAACAGTCAATCCCACATGAGTTAAAACTCATCTGCTCAAAAGCACAAAACTTGTTGAGAACATAATAAATTTGATTATACCAAATTGAGGCAAACAGTTTTTTTCAGGGAAAATATTTTACCATAGCAACCATATAATTGTGTATGTGAGTGTGTGTGTGTGTGTGTGTGTGTGTGTGTGTGGACATGTGTGTGTGTTTGAAGAAGGAATGTGTAAAGTGATAAAAGTAATATTTACAATGTCAACTTCTGAAACATAATCAGTCCTGGGTAATGGCAAGCACAACAACTAAATGACAGCATGTGTTTTGCAAGATGGTATCACTGTCTGTATCTGTACCTAGGTATCTAAAGTGTCACTATTTTAAAATTAGAACTTTAAAACTATGAATGCTTATAATTTTAACTTTGATCAGACCAAAAGTTAATACTTGTGACCATAATTTAATAATAGTGAATCAATTTCTCTCCTCAGTTTGGAAGAGCCACATCTACGAAGGCAATGACAACTTGAAGAGAGGAGTCTTCCAGTCCAAGGGGACACTGGCAAGGTATGTACAGTTCAAATGCACGTTTATTGTTTGAAAAGTGCCTGTTGTCCAAAGGAAGACACACTGCTACCATGGAACAGTAAAGATATTGACATTCCAAACTAACACTTATTTTTATAATCTACTCACTCAAAATAGGTGAATATTAAAATGCCACAGCACATTCAAGATAAGGGATAAAATTAATTTTCTGTTTTAAAAGGTTACCATTATAACAAATTCAGTGTAATATAACAGTGCTCTTTCTGTTGTATTATTTTACTCATCTCTAATACCTAGGAGTATAAAATTTACATAAATTTAAAAAAATAAAAGAGAAAGTTTTGTAAATGTGACTCCTAGGATAAAGGAGACCTACACTGTAAAGTAGAATTAGTACTCTAATAAAGAGTTTCCTTGTCTTCTCCATCAAAGACAATATATCTTATGAGATTAAGAATAAATTGATTTCTGTGATGAGGAATATCAAAATGTTAGCTTCAAAAAACATCAGAAGAAATCCAACTCAGTTATAAAACAGGGAAATGCACAAGGGAAGGAGACAAAGACTGGTAGGAATTTTCCAAGCTCTTGTCTGTTACACTGTTTCTTATAATGTGGAATGATTTATTATCTATCAATCTAGTCTCATTATAAAATAACAACATTTCAAAACTATCACAGTTTCATATTGATTCCCACCACTTTCAATGACCTAGAGCCAGAATATCTGAATAAAAATCATTGATCTAATCTTCACAAATTAATAATGTTTAATATTTCTTTTAAAATTATAAAGTATCAATTACATAACAATTAACCAGATATCTACAGAAAATGGTTAAAGACGGCAACAGAACCAGGATTCAAACCTAGAGCTATTTATATTCACAATCCTTGTTCTTAGCTCTATGCCACATAGCTTTCTTTCTCTACAATCTAATACACTGAAGCTTTGTACAGGGGCAGTATAAGCATAGCCAATGAGGTTTACCTGAGGTGTGATTATTGCTAATTGAAAACAAGTGCATTGATATAACAGTGGTACACATCAATATCCAATGTTTCACCACCTTAAAAATGACAGTCGATCCTTCCACAGAGCTATATAAAATAAAAATGAACACAGGAATAGTATGACACATTAGATGCTCTCAGTCAATGAAATAACTACTAGAAATATAGAACTACAGACAATGCTTTTCAATTTTTGTTTAAAAAGACACTCAAAATCTCATGGAAGAAGGCATCTCTATTAAAATGCGAACGTCTACAATGTCAGCTTCAGACAACTTTCAAAATCTTTCCGTTGGAAAGATGAAAAGAGGACATTTTAAAATAGAACCACTGCCCAGTTAACCATTTATGAAAGCAAGTGAAATTTCAAAGAGAAGGACCCTCAAAACAAGATATCTAGGAGATGATATCTGCATTGATGACACTTGGATTCTTACCCTCTGCATCTACAAGTGGTGGTTCTTGCCATCTCAGAGTTTTCACAGTACTTCATTACTGATAGGGGTGAGGTAAATGCACATGAAACCATCAACACTGAGAAAGTCTGTCACGATCCTCAGGATATAGGAAAGCTGGCAACTTGGGTATTAAGAGTTATGAAGTTTCTTCACAATGCTCAAGGGCAAAAATGCCACATTCACTTACTTTCCTAAATAAACATTAAATGTGGCTCTGTTCCTGCCTGAAGTATTTTGTGGAAAAATTAAATATCTGTTATTTTAAAGGCTCCTCTGCCTTTCTTCAGTAATTATAAAACCCTAGAGGTTTGGAATTCAGAGAAATGGAAGAGACTTTTGTTTCTGATATAGTGCTGCCATCTTTGAGATGGCCACCACGCAAGCCTTCCTGGGCCACTTAAATCAAACGACCCCAGAGTTCATGGCACTGCCTTCCCTGCAGAATGGTTACCAACTGTATTTACTGATTTAGTGCTTGAAAGCCACGTATTGATCACATGGACAAAAACAATAATAATTTTAACTTTCAGTTGCTGTATAGTTTTATGCATTTTTAAAATTATTATTTTAATTATTATTTGTTAAAAATAAAACTAAATTTATGTTTTGGTTTAATTTTTAACAAGTAATAATTGGGTAGATTTTGAAATGCAATTATTTTTAAAAGCATTCTTGGGAAATTGCATCTCAATAAATTTTTTATTATAAATTCATGTATCCATAGATAAATCTTGCTTACTGTTAGAAGGTGACCGTCAGATTCTATATTTCTATATTCTCATTTTTAGAGATTTAACCTCTGAGAAATCTTATTCTCAGAAATAAGGAGATGAGAGAAGAGGCTTTTTTATGTCACTCAATTCTTTGAATTCCTTCCAAGAACTATGACAAAAATTGCAGAGTAATTTATCATAAAAACTGATTTATAGTCATGTGTCCACTGACAACTCAATTAGATATTTCTTCAATTTTTTGAAAGAATTCAATATAAAAACATAAAAAATTTATTTGTCAAAGGTTTTGTTACCTAGCTATTGGAGTCATCTACTTTTTAAAATAGAGATGAATGTTTTGAATTGTCCCCTTTGTTTTGCATCCTGGAAATTTCAACGCCCAAAGACAATGCATCAGAGTCAAGTTTAAGAAGGTTGAGAAGTACATTTCTCTTTTGAAAAATGAAACCTTGTGGGAGAAAGGGTTTTTTTTTAAAGGAAAGAATGGAAATAGGAGCAACAAGAATTAGGAAACAGTTATTCGAATCTGACACCTGAAAACTGGTTAAAATTATTTACCTCGTCAGAATGCTCTTCATAAAGTTTTCTCTTAATCCCAGGGGTTAGCAGACCTCAGATTGAAATTAGGAGCTAAATGGCAAATAAAATCATTCAACCAACCAAGTCAGTTTTATTTTCTGTAAAGTAAAATCTCCAAATTCATTTTAAAATTCAATTTAATGTCTTTTGAAGTGTCCCTATAGCAATCATCTCAATTTAATGCATTTTGAAATGTCCTTATAACAATCATCTCAACTCTGAATTCTAATTTTAAGATAGATATGTAGATAGTCACATTAAGATATAGTTACATCAATCTCTGGGTTACATCAATTGTAGTAAATGAACACAACACTGAAGACTTGACTAGTGGTGGAACTAGGCCCCATCTCACAGGTCGCCCAGAAAAAATTTCATAAAGGAAAGCCTATGGGGGAAAAGAAATACATAAGGGAAGGATTGCAGACCAAGGGAGAAGGAGTCCTTCTGAAAGGTCAAGTAATTTTTGTCTTAATACATGATTTAATTTCTCTACCTTTTCTATACTTTGCAGACTATAAGGACAATCATTATTCAGAGCAGAGGACAACAATGCAAAATCATTAAAGTGATATGCTTGGGAAATAAGTCCTTCCATCACTTGATATGGTTAGTAGGTACTAAAAAAAAGTCCCTTCTATTCTAATACTATTCTAATACTATCTCTATAAATGTCCATTTTCTCTCTGTTGTGCTCTCTCTAGCTCTTTTGTTTCTCTCTCTTTCTGCCTCAGGCTAGGATGCATGTTCCAGTTATAAGAATTAACTCAACAATCCAGGCAGATAGAGTGTTCCGAAGTAATAGCTTATCCAAAACGAGATTACCTTTCTTTTTTCCAAGGTAGAAACTATTAATTAAAAGTGTGTCACTTAAGACAGGTCTGACGGGACAAGATGAGAGTTTGAATCACTATCAGATATATGTTTGGTTGTATTTCATCCTTGAGGGAGAAAAAAAAAATCAGGTTAAGATTAATGCATCTTTGCTAATAATATGACATGTAAATCACAAAACAACCTCATAAGTAGTAATAACATGGGTTTAAATATACTGTGTCACCTTGGAGAAATAATGTTTTTATCATTATAGGGAACCCATAAGATAGTACAAAAATGGAAAAGGACAATAAATAAGCAAAACAGAAGCCTCTACTAATTTAGTAGTGACCACAAGTTTTCAACACAAAGGGGGCATTCTTTGGTAACATGGTTCAAAAGAATTTTTATTTAGGTAGAAAATAAAGGCTTCGCATAATTAGGTGTATTTAGTTTAAGGGTTGTTGCAAAGTCTCCTTAATGGTGGTGAAAATAAACAAAACCTCCCAAATGAGAACAAGTAAAAGATATTTATCAGAGTTTGATATAGCAAGAGAATAGCCACCAACACTTGCATTTCGCAGAGACTACATGGCAGGCAGGGAGTGGAAAAGGTTTATAGTGGAAAGAAAAGAAAACTTCACATGTGGCCTGATTGGAGTGTTGGCACAGGGAATCTGGGGGTGGGCTAACCAGAGTGGGGCATCCTGTGTGACTGTTTAGGACTCATAATTAGCTTTTTGTGGTTGGGCCTAAGTTGGAGCTGGAGGGCAAAGATCAGGGAAGCTGTCAGTTATCAACTAGTTCCTTACTATTTGGGGCCAAATGCTGTAGAGGTTGTGGTTTAAACTGATTGCTGCAGAGGTTCTGTGTCAGTGTTCTATTTTTACACATGAGATGGCCATTGTCCATTCATATAGTCACTGTTATATTATAAAGGCAGAAACTACTTCAGGGTTCCAGGTAATAAGGATTTAGTAAGTTGTACAGTGCTTAACCTCTACTTTCTGGATGTGGTGATTGGCCTAAAGAAGCGTTTTTCAGTCAAGTTCAAGCTGCATGGAACATATTACTCCAACTCCAAGGAGGCTAAACTGGGAACCAGAGTCCTTCAATAATGTATTTGAACTTGAAACGAAGAGAGAGCAAGACTCAATTGGGAAAGTAGGGAATGTACAACTTGGACTTGACAACAATTCCACCTCTACAGCTGTGCCAGAGACCAGTCTGAGAAATAAGGCTGAGAACCAGGGGAGGGTAGAGATGGGAAATCAGTAGGAATATATAAAAATGGAAAAGTCTATGTTTCTGAAACATAAAGTCAAGCAGTACCCCTGCCTTTCTTGAAATTTTGCACAAGAACTAGTTAATTCCCTTGTTTGCCAAAGTGTTTCTGTGTCATCTTTTGCAGTCTAATGAATCTTGATTATGTCTCGTTAAGAGTTTATGAAATTCCTGTTATGGATAAGGCCCTGTGGCCCACAGTGCTGTGTTCTCTGATATTTGGCTCTTTTCTCTTCGAGGCACATGGAGACTGTACTTCCGACACCACCAATTTCTTGCACTTAGGAAGAATCATGTGACTCTGGGGCGATGACATATTAGAAGTGACAGGTGTCACTTCTGAGCTTAGATATTTAAATGCTGAAGGAATTATTTCATCTCTTCTCTGTCATCTGATACTAGATATTATAGAAATGGCCTCATGTCACCTAAGTGACACTGGGTGATTGATCAGTAATGAAGCCAAAAGGTCACCAAACACGTAAGTGAAGACAGATTAGAGTTTGGACTTTATCCTGGGGGCATGCAATATTCAGCAGGTATTTTTGATTATATAGTCTGTTCAAAGCAATGTGCTAGTGACAATAGAAAGTAATTACACTCTTGTAAGCAGGGAGTTGACAAGGTCAAATGTGTGTTTGTGAAGGATCACCCTGGCTGCCTTGTGCAAAATAGTTTGGAGAGGAAAGTGAGTGCAAAGGAGAGACCAGTTAAAGAGCTCAGTCTTTGCATGAGACAGAAGAAGTGGGTGTACTTCCCTTAACTACATTTTCATACAAAACAACCGAATATTCCCTGGGTTTTGGTACGTGGAGGAGTGAAAGAGAAAAAGAATACAGGTCCCTAAAAATCAGGAAGTTTATAATTTAAAGAATAGCTATGTGCCTATAATTTATCTTCATGCTTGAGAATATCTTCCGTAAGCACATTCTGGCAAAGCATAAAATAAACTGAAATAGAATAAAACCTATTAGATGTTAGAATTGTAGCACCAGATAATCACATCACTACAAAATATGAATACACAAGTTTATATATACAAGCACATTAAGTTGAAAGAAACTTTAACTGAATTTCGGTAAATTAATCAATACAACATGTTTTCGTATACAGCATTTTTTTTGGCATACTGAGCGTTCTTAATCTTTAAAGCACATGAGTATAATACCTCAGGAAAGACCTGTTCTCCACACATTTCCTGTATAAAGTACAGAAGAAATAATAAAGAGCCAGTGTGTCTTTCTCTGCAGTGTGATGATGGCGTACATAAATAAGCTTCTTTGTGCATAAAATAAAAGGCGTGGGACCAAAGTTTCTGATTTTTACAGTGTTTTATTCTTTCTTTAAAAAAATAGCCAGATCGAGGGGAAAGCCATTTAGGAGAAATAATTGTCTTCTAACAGCCAGCTTGCAGAAACTAAAACACATAGCAATGATGTAAAAAAAGTTGTTTTGACACTTTGGTAAATGAAAGTGTAAAATACATAGGAATATATTAGAGATGCATGCATATCTGTGGCCCGTGAAAATTGCTGATTATAAAGGAGAGGGTTAATGATCTCTAATTGCACTGTAATCTGAGTGCAGTATAATAGTAATGAAGATAACAGATTCGTGTGTTAACATGAAAAATATTAGAGGGGTGGATGCACAATGTTTGGGATAATTAATTCTACCCTCCACTCACTATAAACATATCCATATATAAACTGAATTAGATTCGAAAGAGAATCCAAAGAACAAAAGAAAATAGTCTCTGAACAAGCTTAATATTGTACGGGAGATTAAATTACTATTTTTGATGTTCTCTGTGACTATCTCATTTAGTTTCTATTGTGTTTGCTTTTTATTCTAAGGTGTTTTTTTTAATGAATTGAATAATGCATAAAAATCTGCAGACCTACGCAGAAAGTTTGGATGCAGTGCCATTTAGAGTTTTATCTCACAGCAAATCCTAATAGATTTCTGGTGGTATCTGTATCTATATCTATATCTATATATATGTTGTTGTTGTTGTTGCTGTTTAGAGCTCTGAGTGTGTGTGTGTGTGTGTATGTGTGTATGCATTAATCTTACTCTTTCCACTTCAAGGAAAAATATTAGACAATTGACATAGTAGATATTTTGCATCTAATGTCAACCAGCTTCTATTTAAACTAAAAGAGAAATCAAATTGCTTGTGAGAATGGTAGAACATGTTGTTTAAGAGCAAGCTACTAAGAAATAGATAAAGGCATTTAGAGGTGAATAATAGAACTGTAAATTAAGAAGTAGAAAATAAAACGTAGAAAATAAAACTATTCAACTCTGTTTCTAAAAGCAGATGATGCCCTTTTCACAGTTCTAAAACCCTTCAAAGCAGCAGTCTCATTGTTTGTCTTATTATTCACTATCAACATTACTTAGATTACTGTTCTGCAAAATTATTTTGCTTGGGTGACTTTAACAAGTAAAGAAACTTACAGTTCACCTCTATAATTATCACAGCATTCCCGGGAATCATTAAAAACCAAACCAAAAAAAGTTAAACTTGAAACGTTGTTTGTGAAAGGACTTTAAATTTTATTTGCTTTTAATGCAAGGTATGGTGATCTGTCTCTGCCTCTGTGTGTCCTCTGTACTTACCAACGTCAACAGTATGTCCAAATTTGTGGAGAGACCAGACACTGATACCACCTGGGCAAAACAAATAATGCTTAGTTATTCAAATTTGCAGAAGAAAAGAAGCACATACATGTTCATGGCAAAACGATGAATGTTTCAAGAACCTGGATACCAGTATCCTTGTCAGGGGAGCCCCCAAGGCAGATTATAATTTCTGAGGAAGGGAGGGTTTCCTCACACCTCAGGAAGCTCCATACCCCAATCAAAGTGCATCTTTCCACTCCTGGCTTGAACGATTCTTCTTTAGTCTTGTCTGGACGTATGCCAGAGACTAGCTTATCTAGGTCTGGTACACTTCATTTATCATGATTATGCAATTTGTCTAAAGGGTACAGTATAGGTCAGTGCTTTTAGGTGTAACAGAGGGTTTTATTAATCATCCTCAGCCCCTATGGGATAAGTAATTCTCCCTGGAGTTTATATGTGTACTTAGAGCTAGAACAGAACTTTGAAACTGGAATAAGGGTCACTTAGCCCGATGTCTTTGGAACTCATGAGATCAACTCTGAATGCTACATTGCACCCCTTGGAATAACTTTATACATTAGTAAGGTCATATTTTATCACCACCTGTTCCACTCCCATGCCTCTTTCTTTCATTCTGAATTTGAATAAAGGAAAATGTAGAGTTATTTGTTAGTCTCCTATAAAAGCTTGGGTAGCATTAGTTGCTTTAACACATGATCCTCAAAGTTAAATAAGATTAAAGGTTAAATTTGATTTCTTGACAGCATTGAAATGAAGATATTCCCGGTCAGTGGGTGGCTTTCTTCACATGATAGTTCAGGAACTCAAGGTCTCCTTCTTTCTTATAGCTCCAGTGATCTGTAGTGTCTTGGATCTCTCTATTTTCAAAAGACAAATGTGAAAAGAACTGGAGGATCAGGGAGAGATTTATATGGTCCAGCCCTGGAAGTGGTGCATGTTTATTTGGACTCAGTCATATGGGAATGTAGTCAAGCTATGTACCCAGGAGAAAGAATTTTAGTGAAGAGCTATGAACCTCTGCCTCAGCTTTTCAAATCCAGCTTTGTGGAATGTAGACCTAGTGGGAGACAATATAGACCTTATTCTCTATATTATATTGTGGGAAGGGGCTCACAATACAGTTTTTGTTGTCGTTATTAACATATGTGACTTTGCCTATTACAATGTCCCATATACTTGTAGGTTTCTTGGACCAATGATCTTCAAAATGGAGGTGGAATTGGGGGCGGGGGGAAGTGATTACAAACATATCCAGAAAAACTCAGACTTAAGTCTTCTAATAAAGTATGCTTACATGAATATGAAGAAGAGATGGTAAAAGGCCCTTAGGACCTATGAGACACTTTCTATAATCCATCTCTCTACCTGTGTTTACTATCCTTACCCATCTCTTTATATATCAATTTTATCTTATATTAGGTGTTCTCATATACAAAGAAATACTATAAAATGTTCAATTATCTAACAAAAATTATAGAACCTACAAAATATCTACATCTGATTAATATTTTATTTCCCATTTTAAAATTAATCATATTATTTTATCAAAATTTATTAAATGAGTCAGTATTAATTCTATTTTTTTCCCTTTCTATTTGCCATCTTCCCCTAGTCATTGTTTACCATGCTTACCATGTTGTGTAGTGGCTAGAGTTCACTTTCCCAATATAGACTCTACCATTTATCAGTATTCTATAATTTCATTAAATATCATTCATGTAAATTATGAGCCTATAATTACAACTTGTTATTTTCTGTTTGTTTATTAAAGCTAAAGGGTGATGCACAAATAACAGAGCTCTAGATGATAATTTCCCAATTCTTCCTAAGTTTTTCTTTCCTGTTTTATATGTTATACATCATTTGTTACTAGGAGTGTACTTTTGGGCACACCATAGGGAATGAATTTTATAAAAACAGTGCCCTCTTGGAGTTGAGTAATGTGAGAGACTTGTACATTGCTATAAGAAAATACACTAAAATGCAGTAGCTTATATAAAATTGTTAATTTCTCTTTACTTAGGTAGTCAACTGGTAAGAAGTATACTCTTATATAGCTGTCCTCCTAAAATATATATATTTTCATCCTTGGTCCTTCGATACTTAGGATATTGGCCACAGCTGCATGGCCAAAAATTGACATTTTTTTTCTGTAAGATCTCTATTCTCTTTTACTCATGACAAAAACTACAGTTCATCTGAGGAAAAAATGACAGTACTGAGATAGGAGGCTCATTTCCAATTGAACGAGTTTTTGATCCCACCCCTGGATTATTTTTACATTATGAATTAGCAAACCCAAACCAATGAGTTGTATAAAATATGGACAGAGCTATACTAACCTGGAGAATTTTAGCACGTATAAAATAACATATTAGTTCCTATTATAATGTCCCAACCTGTTCTATATGCCCAAAAGCGTGTCCAGATGCGTAATTTTCTCACATGTGATTGTAAAATCTCTAGCCCTTGACTTCATCCAGTGACCCATCCAGTGAGAAGTTTGGAAATTAGCATTTAGTTGTATAAGAACTATATGAAATAACTGTGGCTGAACAGTCTTGCTGTAGACAGTGTAGCCTAAATGTATTTGCTGCAAAGGACCTGTCATTTCTTGCATGATATAAATCTAAAATTATTTATTTATTTTGCTGTTTAATAATGCTTTTTTTTAAAAAAATTCGAAATAAACCTTCGGCAGTAATGAGTTTAAAATGTGATTTTAATAAAAAATTACCTCAACGTTGATAAGAAGTCTGTAATTTGCAAAACCTGAGGGCTGTAGTGTTGTCACAAAGAAAAGACAGAAAAAGGAATGGCATGAAGCCCAGAGAAAAGATGTTTCCAACAGCCCCATGATTATATTCAGAGGACAGAGCATCTAGCATCTACCCCGAACAAAGGTAATATTGACTAGTTTCAGGAGACCCAGGAGAAGGAGTGCAATTTTCCCCAGACACCCCATCATAAAGCAATTTTGTGTTCAATGTTCACTTCACAGTTTCACAAAGATCATTACCATGATCAGAATTCCAAAGATCTCTACCCTCCATGGGGGATGGTTCTTACCCCTTAGATACTACTGAGAAACTTAAGAGACAAAGAAGAGAGGGAGAGCAAGATACAATTAAACTCCTTTGTTTAGAGGAGCCTAGGTTCTGAATTTGATTTTGCTGCTAAAATAGCCCTGGGGAAAAATTTCTTGAAAGAATAAAAATGATCAATTTCGGTTTCAAATTTTGTAACTCACAGTAAATCTATTTTCTTTGCTCACTTCTGGTATTTTTCACGATCAAGGTATAAAACACATTAATGTTTTATCACAAATAATGACTGTGAGATTATGTTTGAGTTTGGGGATTCCAAAGTCATTTTATAAGAATTAGTTCAGTTATTACACATTTTGTCTGGAAAGTCTAAGTAATATCATTAAAAGGCCAGTTTATTGCTTTGAAAAAACATGTTTGATATGATATTCAGTCTTTCCGACTTCACATTTCATTCTCTGTACACCATCTTCTGCAATGACCCACTTCTTTCTTTCTGAATTCTTCCCTTAGATTCCAGAGCATCAAGACTTTGACCCTTTAAAACCTATGGGTAGCATGTAATTACCTATACATTCACGAAAATATATTAAATGTCTAATTGGAATCTAACTTAATCTTGAAAACACATATAAGCCCTATCAGCAATAGGTTCTGAATTTGGAAGACAACAGTAAAACAAGCAAACAAACACTGACTAAGATGTTCTTGTTAGTCCTAGAATTATGGCAGAGATCAGGAATGCTGAGGGCCAAAGAAAGCTTGAGAAAAGTGATTTTTGAACTGAGTCTTGAAGACTGATGAGATTATGGTCAGGCAGTTATGAAAACCACCCTATTATGTTGAACTGCTCCCTTAACTCCTGGGTTATAAATGCTGTTTTTTACTACCTCCAACATTCCCATTCCAGCTATAATAGGTACATACTAATAGCATGCAAAATGCAAAGGAAAAGGGTCCACGATGTCTTAGAGTTGAGAATTAGGCGTGTAAGACTTGAGGGAGAGATCACTGAATAGAATATTTTCCACCAATCTGACATTTTTTATGTTTTAGGAAAAGTTGGATATACTTTACCACAACTATCGGTGGGTCATTTGAAAAGGTAAGCGAAGGCAATTAAATATTGTTTATGTGACAGCTCCCAAGTATGCAGGCAATATACCTGCCAGTTCTTCTCCTGTCTGGAGGAAGTGTTCAATAGGGACTTGGTTATGGGGAATGGCATAACTTACATGGGTTCTTATGAGAGATCCCCAGTCTAAGTACTACTCTGTTGGCTTCCCTTTAAATTGATTTCTCTTACATCAAAATAATGTAAATATGGGGAACTACTCTCAAAGTTAGAAGGTACTTGCAACTCTCTTCTTGGATCCTGTACAGTGAGTGGAGTTCTCAGGGGAGCTATGAAAGTAGCCTGTGGTACTCCTTAAGGGAGCATATCAGACTAAATCTTACAATTTCAAGAAATATATTGTTAAATGAATAGTAAATCAGAAACTTTGCTAAAGCTATTTGATAGCTCCATTAAAAGTGAAAAGGATTTTTAAAAATATATATATTCTAAATGATCATGCAGGGAGTCAGTGGTATTTCTTTAAAAATAATCATGGGCATTAGAACTGTTAGATCCCAAATTGAAAGAATTTTAATCTATATGGAAATAGATGGAACACAAATGCTGCACGCTACTTTCGTTATCATTGGTACATATCACTAAAAGAAACAAAACATCAAACTAAAACAATTCACAGAATATTAAATGGGGGGTTAATAATTGCTATTTTTTTAATGTAGAGGAAGAGAAATGTTTAATAATTAGTCAAAATTTTAGAGATGAACTAAAGGGTGAAAAATCAAGGACAGACAGAATTTATGACTTATATAAAATAATAAAGGGCAGAGGTTTTTTTTGGTAGCGCCTTGTTTATTTCCTTTATCAGTGCATTTTAAATGAAATTATTAAAAATAAGGTTTATAACTGAGATTGTTTTCAAAATCTAATTATACCAGAAATATAATTGGTAACAGAGAAATTGAACGTATAAAGAGTGAATTCTGTGAATATATAGAGGGTGAATTCTATACTGTTTTTTTATTAATACTGAGGAAATAATGGACATTTTCTGTGATGATTTGGCTAGACAAGAAAGTGTCATCATTTTGAAAATGTATACACATTGTTTATAGAAGCCTAGAATATAAAGACAGCGGCCTCAATATATATCTGATTGCAATGAACCATAAAATCCAGTAGTAGCCTTGTTAAAAAGCCTGTGGATTCAATGCAGTTTTGCTAGATTGTGAGTCAAGTAGTAAGGGAGAGAGATTTTATCAAATATCCCTTAAGATAAAATAAAACATTGTTACCTCATAAAACACTGTATTTAGTTTCATTCCCTTTTTTTTTTTTTTTTTTTTTTTTTTTTTTTTGTGGGACGCGGGCCTCTCACTGTTGTGACCTTTCCCATTGCGGAGCACAGGCTCCGGACGCGCAGGTTCAGTGGCCATGGCTCACGGGTCCAGCCGCTCCGCGGCATGTGGGATCTTCCCGGACCAGGGCACGAACCCGTGTCCCCTGCATCGGCAGGTGGACTCTCAACCACTGTGCCACCAGGGAAGCCCCCATTTTTATAATAAAACACGTGATGTGTTTCCTTTCACAAATAAAATCTAATGAGTGACAATGAAAAGGTATTAACTTAAGTCATGGTAAAAGTAGAAGTGTCATGGATACTATATTACCTGAATTAAAAGAATTCCAATTTGTTTATTTTTGTGTGCCTATATATATAGTGAATTTTTAATATAGCAAGAAAATGGAACCATTTATTTACACTGGATCATCAGAGGAGTTAAGCTAAGGATCTGAGATGTAATAGATAAAAAGTTTTCCAAAAGTTAGGAATTATAAAATAGTTGAATGACTTTCATCTGAAAACGTTTCAAAATAACTTGTAAAGACCGAGAACGAATTTCAACTCATGATCTATTGAATGGAGTAAAGCCAACATGAAAGTTAAAGAAGAAACCTGTTTCCCCTTCTTAGCATTAGATCATGAATTATTGCAAACTGAATCTTGATTATCAATTATTGATCAAAAATACTGAAGATCCAGAGTTCATATATTATCAAGTTATTTGGATGTTATGAATATCTTCACAATGAAAAGATTACTTACGTTATTTATGTGAACTTAAATATTCTTCCACATAAATAATGTATTCTCTCAGTGAAGAACAGTGAACTACTGCTTTTGGTTATGTGTATGAATTAAAGCTTAAGAAATTTTCATGAAACACTGTAGTATGTAACAATGCAACATTATATAATTTCTGTTCTTTCTTTGTCTTTCAGTTTAACTATCATTGTGTATTTTCCTTTACTGATTATATTCTTTTATCAACTAAATGACCTAGTTTATTGAAACCTAGAAGAATATTGAACAACTGTTAACCTTTCTTAACCTCTCTAGGTCATTTCACATGCATTAGCTTCTAGCCTATTTGTTTCTGCATACTCTACATATTTAATATCTATGAATTTCCTTCTCATAATATTTGTTCACTCATCCACATCATTAATAATGTTATTAAGTGAGGACAAACCCAACACTGGTACTCCCTTCCACCTTGAAACATCCTGCTGATGTAGAGGTTGTGTGTGATTGAATTCTTGTTAGTTCTTTAAGGATTATTAATGTGGGATTAGCCTTTCAACAATAGAAGTCTTTAGTACATATTTAAGAAAAACTGGATTAATGCACAACAGGGAAATGGTTTTCAAAATAGTACCTGAAAAAAGCAGGTTTGGGTCTAGAGTGGGCACACTGCAGGAGGGTTAGTTTTTTAAATGAGGGGAAAGAATACTAGTGAAAGCTGAAGCAAGAGGGACAAAAACAAAACAAAAAAAAACCCTCTGTCTTTGCAGATTTATTAAGAATCACTTCTGAGGCATTTTCAGTTTTTTAGACTCTAAAATGATGCTTTTCTTGAGGTTTGTTTAAATTGATAATAGTTCAGTTTCCTTTCAAGTACAGGAATAGGAATCTTTCATTTGAAAGAGATATTTTAATTTACAATCTACTTTCTAACAGGAAATCAATTTTCCCATCATTGAAGTCAGTATATACAATTTGTAAGCAAAATTTTTTAAATTTTAGTTTATTTTTCTATTCTTCTTAAATTTGGTCTATTTAAAGTTGCTTAGGTTATGTTTTTCATACTAATAGTGCAATGGAAACAGGTTAAACAAGGGATTTTACTTTTTCTGCATTTAAATTAAAATGAAGACAAAAGTCTGGCATTTATTTTTAGGGAATATGATAAGCTTCGTAAAACACAGTCTATTTTAATAAAAATATTTTCCCCAAGCAACAAGAATAAGCAAGGAATAATATACACTCTTTAAATATAATGGAAAACAAAGGTACAAACTTTAAGAGATTATCTTATTTTTCTTTCTAGCAAGAATTTTTCAAAAAACATCCATTAGTCTAAAAAGGGTACTATTTACAAAAAATCAATTTCCCTATATTTTGTGATTAAATTATCCTCTACTCTTTCTAGCCATTTGCTAAGCATGCAAAACTGACAAAACAGAAGAGTAATAGGACATGAATAACTCAAAACAAATCAACTACGTAGCAACTAAGAAATAATAACACCTAATGACAGAAACCACTACTCAACTGACAGTTAAAAAGGAAACTAAGGGAAACTATGTTTTAAATAAAAGGAGTATTCATACAAATACATATGTATTTTTATGTTTTTATGAAAATTATCAAATTGAAGAATTTGGTTAGTAACTTATTGATTAAAATATACTATGTTTTCCATTTCACTTTGTTTCAAGGTTTCATCCAGCTATAAGCCTTATAATTAAAATCTAGTTTTCCATGCCAGTATGCCACTTTTCTGCAAAAGTGTGTGTTCCTCTTTTTTAAACAGATTTATCTGCTTGGTTTTTATAGATAAATGTTATAAAGAAGAAGAAATATTTTGAAGAATCAAGATTGAGAGACGTGAGGGATTTATACATAGTATTTATATCAATGATCTACCATTCAAAATTATAAACTCAGCCTTTTTTTTTAATTGAAAGTTCTCTACTTACAATGTATTGTATAATGTACTGAGGTAAGTTTCATTCACTACCATAAGTTAAATTCATTATGATGCATATTGTAATTCCTACATAAAATACAGATTTGTAAAAAAAAAAAACACAAAACAAAACCCAGCTATGAATAATAAGACAGTAGTGGATATTAAATAGAATTATAAAGATAATTACTACAAATGAAGAGAGAAAAAGAATAATAGAAGAAAAATTGGATGGGGTAAAAAGAAAATAACAAGATGATAGACTTTACTCCATTCATATCTATAAATACATTAAATTGTAATAGTATAAGCAGAGCATTTCAAAGTCAGAAGTTGTCATGTTGTATTAAAAGAAAGAACCAACTATATGTTATTTTAAGAAACATAATTTTAAAATATATAGCAAAATAAAAGAATAGAATGTAATAAAAGGATGGAAACATTAGTCAAAATAAAACTAGCAACCAATCACCCAAGGACAAAGCAAACTCTAAAAGGAGCTTTCTTTGACTTATAAGAAATTAGTGAGCTCTATATTTACTCCGAAAATTTCCTTGATGACTCTTCTTTGCAGCAGAAAGGACCTGAGAGTGGGATGACCTGCCCTTCTGGCAAGGGAAGAATTTCTCTTTGTGCCAATTTAAGAGGAAGAGGAAGAGGAGGGGGAAGAGAGAGGGGGATGGTGAGATGTTTACTTATTACCACTACCACAAATGATGACACACGGACCTCCCCTGGGCATCCCCACGTCTTCCCTAACTCCCACCAGTAGCTAGCATGAGATGCTGGGAGTGAGTCACCAGAGGAGGGACCGATTTGTGCAGGACGAACGCAGAACAGAACAGGTGGTGGGTCTGTGCAGAAGCAGAGAGAAACAGGAGGAAGTGGTCTCTAGAATTCTCAGAAATCAAGGGGAGAATTTTGGGTTATCATAGCTCATGGTTCTGGAGATCCATCCACATTGAAACAAATCCCTGGGAAGGGGGCAGGGAGACACCAGCCCATGTTTGGGTTATGTCAATTGTTAAGTTCATGGTTATTTTGAAGCATGGTAGGCAGGTAAATTATATATAGTAAGGAATCTGACCCAGTCTAGGGGTGGAGATCAGAAAAGGCTTTAGCCGAAATGCAATGAAGGGAGTAAGAGCTGAAGCAGGGCAGGGCCAGGGAGAGGTGATCAAAGCAGAGAGGGCACATGCGGATTCCAGTGCAGTGGAGGTAGGAAGAGAAAGGTCCATTCTAAGAACTCTGAACATAAAGACAGAAACGTACAGCTTGCCTTTCTGCCTACATACATCTCTTCCCGTTGTATAAATCAGGTTAGATGGAAGGACAGACACATCTGTCCTCAAGCTGGGTGTTATGTTAATAAAAGATGAAATAGATTTCAGAATAAGGAAAATTATCAATAGGGATAAAAGGATATATTTCATAATTATAAAGTGGTCAATTCATTGGAAATATACTTCGATTCTAAATGTGTATGCATCTGACAATAATCCATAAAATGCAATAAGAAAAACCTGTTAGACATGAAAAAAGACATAGAAAACTCCACAATTATAATAGAAAAATTCAAAACACTTCTCTCAGTAATTGACAAAAATGTAGAACAAATATCTGTAATTAAGTAAATTTGGACAATATTCTCAAATAACTTATCTAATCAAAATTTATACAGTATTCCAGCTAACAGCAGAGTACATATTATTTTAAAGTTCACATAAAAGTTTTTCCAAGATAATTCTGATAATTCTAATTTTATGGCTCACATTCTGAGCCATAAAACAAACCTAAGATAAATAAATAAATAGAAATATTTAAAATCATACAAAGGGTATTCCCTGACCATAGTGATATCAAAATAGAAAAAAATAAGACAAATACTGAGAAAATATTCAAATGTTTAGAAATTAAATAAAGAACTTTTAAATATAGTAATGCATAGGTTCAAGAAGAAATCCAGCAGGACATTTGAAATTGTTGTGAATTAAATAAATGTTAAACCACAACATGTAGAAATGCATGGGCTGAAGCTAAATCTATAATCACATAAGAATTTTAAGATCAAATGCTCATATTAAAAGAGTAAAAATATTGCAAATCAATGTTTTAATTATCCACCTACAGAACCTATGAAAACAAGTTCAAATAGAAGTGAAAGCAAGGGTATGTAGCCAAAAGAATTTGAAGCAAGATCTCAAAGAGATATTTGCATATCCCCATCTTCTTCTTATTGAATGAAATGGTGTCATTAGCTGATTTTTCTTGTTCTTTTAGCCCAATGACCTTTTTGCTCAACAAAATTCCCAGGCTTACTCCTGCCTCAGAGGCTTTGTACTGCTACTTCCTTTTATTTAAAGATTGCACCCACATATTCATTCTGCTGACAACATTCCCAACTCCATATTCAGGGTTATCATGTTAATATCTTGAAATCGGCCATGGTGGGAGTATTGGAAATCAGCAAAGACTATACATCAATGCTTTGTTATTTGGAACACTAGTTTACAACACCCCTGCCTAGTAACTATCACTTAGCCTCGTTTATCAAATCACTTGTGAAGATACAGAATTACATTGCTTATTATTTTTAAATCAGGGCATGTATTTTTTAAAACCTTCTTTATTTAGATAAATCTTTGGGATAATTTTATGTGTATCCCAAGCAGGCCAAAACAATAGAGTGTAGCATTTAACAGCTAATTGTGAGGTGATAGGGATGACCTCTTGTGGAGACATATTGGAGTTCTTAGAGCAATGAGATTCAAATTGGATCACAGATTAAACAATTTTTAAAACACCTCTCAAGAGGAGGTGAATTTTCCTATATTGCTTTTGGCCTTAAAATATGCATTAAGCTTTAGCTTTCTGGCTTTTGTTATTGTTTTTCATAAATGTAGCTCTAAAAATGGCAAACTCTTGATCAATATACTAGAGTGTTTGAGGTCATATTTTAATTGCTTACCCCGGTTAATTTCTTGAATCCTTAGTGTCTGAAATCTTGATGTTGTAATAAAGTCACACGTCTAATGATTTAAACAACTCAAGTTTTAAATAGAAATTTCTTTTAATTTTTGATTTTTTTCTAATGCTGATAAAGTAATTGCTGGAAAATCGTGTTCCAAAAATATCATTCAGTCCAGTTTCCTGATTGAAACTATTGTAAAAGGGAAATTTTCTTAGTTGTGTCAATGTAAAAAGTAGTCTTCCCACACACAATGATGGACATTCATTCCATTTTCCTGAGATAGCTAATTTATACTAATGTAACCCAAGAATAAAATCTTATGTAGAATACATACAAGCAGCACATGAAATATGCGGTATGCTGAGACAGACAGACACTCCTATAAGACATTGATTTACTGCTGGGAAAATGTCTATTTGGTATTTAGTTACACAGAGCTGAACATAACTGATTATTTGGTTAACTGTACAAGTTTTGGTGTCAGTAAAAGTGGAATTTCAAACCGTATCTAACTAAAAGCATGATTTGGGGCAAGACGATAATCTTTGAGTTATGGTTTCCTCATTAGAAAATCAGAGATCACAATAGTAATTTAGGGTATTTTTGTGAAGTTTATATTATTGAATGAAGCATTTTATAAACTTGCCAGGTGTTTTATCTAGGTGTTTTATCTACTGCCAGGCTCTTTTCTGGCTCTTTTCATAATAACTCATGAAAAAACTTTTGTTAGGCTCTTACTCAATGATTTTCTCTATCAATGTGTGATAGTTAAAATAAGAAAGGAGGTATGAGGGAAAATAGCGTAGTTGTACATATATTTTATGGTAGGTATGGTAGTAAGCTCTATTTCATATAAATTTTCTCATTAAATCTATAGTAAAATCTTATGTTTTGTATTTTTTGTGAAAAATGTGAGGTCGATAGGGGTTAACTAACTCAAGAGCTTTCAGTTGTAAGATAAATAATGTGAATTTTCATACTTTTTGACATGAAACTTTTAACTTACGTTTTGCCACACACCTGAATATATTTCAGTAGATATAAATAAGTACATTTAAATCACTATTTTGATCTTAAAATAAAAATTACTTATATGTAAAATATAAATGTACACAAGCTATTAATTTCTTCTTTTTGAAGATTATTTTCATTTTTAAAGGTAACACAGCACATTTTATAAATCCTCCCACAATTAGTACTCAAATTTTAAATTAAAATATTTTAATGAACTAATGACAATAATAAAAATATACTACCATTTACCAAGACCATATTTAATTTATAATTCATATACCTAAATAATGTGTTTTATGGAAATTAATTCTAATATAGTATGAATATTTATATAAGTAGACTTAATATAGGCCTATGTGCAATTTCTAATTACTATCTTTACTAACTTTCATTTTGATTGCTTTCAAAAATTATATAAAATCAAATTATATATAGTAACATTCAATTATTAAAACTCTGCAGAAATTGTCTTGATAGTTCATTTTTTTTGGTCACAAGTTTACCATAAAATCTACATACAATCAGTCATCCTCCAATGTAATATATATGCTCCTAAAAATAATTCTGCCTTGCAAAATTGTGCAATAAAAAACACAGAACTCATGGGAAGAATGACACACACAGAAACTTGGTCAGTGACACTGAAAAAAATATAAGGTCATAAAAAATATGGTAGTATAGTTTTACACATAGTAAAAGGTTCATGCATAAATCTTACATTGAGTATGGCAATTTACCTTCAAACTTATGAAATTTGCTTGCAGAAGTAGATATTGGAGGGGTTACAGCCTATGAGTTATTATGAAGTCATAAAAGGAGGGTTCTCTGTAATTGGAAGGAAAACTGTAAGACCTGAGGTGGATAAACATGGCTCACGGCAAGTACATAGTTAACTGAGGTAGCTGGTAGATACCTGAGGTATGTCCATGTTTACATTTTGTGTGTTTCTAAGTACACAACTCATCTGGGTGCATTTTCCTACATTCAACTAGCATTTCGTTAGATCAAAATCTCACATAAAGACCCATTTTCATATTATGTCTTAACTGTTCCCAAATATATCCATGCTGTTGGAACAAATTCATATTTTCAAAACAAGTATTGTAATAGAGTTACTGTAGTTAAAACTATTTTTATTTTGTTTCAGTAACTAAAATTTTCATTTCATATTATTTAACTTTTAAATATGTTTTGTCTACCAATAATTTTTAAGGAAAGAAATATTTTCAAATTGATTTGTTGGTGCAAACATTTCAGAGACTAAATCAATGCATCTTATATCAATAATTAACAATAGAGTATATCTTTCTTAAAAACAGAGTGGGTAGAATTGCACGCTCGGCTTCCCAAGGCACCACTTTCCCCTTCGTGAGTAGATCCTGGGTACAGAATGTCACCATTCTTTGCTTGATTTCATCAAACAAACCTTCTGATAGGTCTCCCATCCTCTAGCTTTCTCCTGGCTTCAGTCCATCTTCTCCAGGATGACACAGTTGTGTGGCTGACAGGGTCTTGGTGCTCCAGCCAGGTGTCGCGCCTGAGCCTCCAAGGTGAGAGAGATGAGTTCAGGACACTGGTCCACCAGAGACTTCCCAGCCCCTTGTAATAACAAAGAGAGCTCTCCCAGAGATCTCCATCTCAACGTTAAAACCTGGCTCCACTCAGCGACCAGCAGGCTACAGTGCTGGACACCCCATGCCAAACAACTAGCACGACAGGAACACAACCCCACTCATTAGCAGAGAGGCTGCATAAAATCATAATAAGGTAAAAGACACCACAAAACACACCATCGGACATAGTCCTGCCCACTAGAAAGACAAGATCCAGCCTAATCCACCAGAACACAGCAACAAGTCCCCTCCACCAGGAAGCCTACACAACCCACTGAACCAACCTTACACACTGGTAACAGACACCAAAAACAATGGGAAATACGAACCTGCAGCCTGTGAATAGGAGACCCCAAACACAATAAGTTAAGCAAAATGAGAAGACAGACAAATACACAGCACGTGAAGGAGCAAGGTAAAAACGCACCAGACCAAACGAATGAAGAGGAAACAGGCAGTCTTCCCAAAAAAGGATTCAGAGTAATAATAATAAATATGATCCAAAGTCTTCGAAATAGAATGGAGAAAATACAAGAAACGTTTAATAAAGACTTAGAAGAACTAAAGAACAAACAAGCAGTGGTGAACAACACAATAAATGAAATTAAAAATTCTCTAGAAGGAATCAATAGCAGAATAACTGAGGCAGAAGAATGGATAAGTGACCTGGAAGTTAAAATAGTGGAAATAACTACCTCAGAGCACAATAAAGAAAAAAGAATGAAAGAATTAAGGACAGTTTCAGAGACCTCTGGGACAACATTAAAGACACCAACATTCGAATTATAGGGATCCAGAAGAAGAGAAAAAGAAAGGGACTGAGAAAATATTTGAAGAGATTATAGTTGAAAACTTCCCTAATATGGGAAAGGAAATAGTTAATCAAGTCCAAGAAGTGCAGAGAGTCCCATACAGGATAAATCCAAGGAGAAAAACACCAAGACACATATTAATCAAACTATCAAAAGTTAAATACAAAGAAAAAAAGTAAAAGCAGCAAGGGAAAAATGACAAATAATATACAAGTGAATCCCCATAAGGTTAACAGCTGACCTTTCAGCAGAAACTCTGAAAGACAGAAGAGTGTGGCAGAACATATTTAAAGTGCTGATAGGGAAAAACCTACAACCAAGATTACTCTAACCAGCAAGAATCTCATTCAGATTCAACAGAGAAATTAAAACCTTTACAGACAAGCAAAAGCTGAAAGATTTCAGCACTACCAAACCAGCTTTACAACAAATGTTAGAGGAACTTCTTTAGGCAGGAAATACAAGAGAATGAAAAGACCTACAATAACAAACCAAAAAAAATTAAGAAAATGGTAAAGGAACATACATATTGATAATTATCTAAAATGTAAGTGGATTAAATGCTCCAATCAAAAGACATAGACTGGCTGAATGAATACAAAAACAAGACCCATAAATATGCTGTCTACAAGAGACCCACTTCAGACCTAGGGACATGTACAGACTGAAAGTAAGGGGATGGAAAAAGACATTCCATGCAAATGGAAATCAAAAGAAAGAGGGAGTAACCATTCAGATATCAGACAGAATACACTTTAAAATAAAGACTATTACAAGAGACAAAGAAGGACACTACATAATGATCAAGGGATCGATAAAGAAGAAGATATAAAAATTGTAAATATTTATGCACCCAAAATAGGAACTCCTCAATACATAAGGCAAATGCTAACAACCATAAAAGGGAAATTTGACAGTAACACAATCATAGTAGGGGTCTTTAACACCCCACATTCACCAATGGACATGTCATCCAAAATGAGAATAAATAAGGAAACACAAGCTTTAATTGACACATTAAACAAGATGGACTTAAATGATATTTATAGGACATTCCAACCAAAAACAGCAGAATACACTTTCTTCTCAAGTGCTCATGGAACATTCTCCAGGATAGATCATATCTTGGGTCACAGATCAAGTACTGGCAAATTTAAGAAAAATGAAATCCTATCAATTATCATTTGCAGGCACAACACTATGAGACTAGATACCAATTACAGGAAAAAAAAAAAACTGCAAAAAATACAAACACATGGAGGCTAAACAATACACTACTAAATAACCCAGAGATCACTGAAGAAATCAAAGAGGAAATCAAAAAATACCTAGAAACAAATGACAAGGAAAACAAGATGACCCAAAACCTATAGGATGCAGCAAAAGCAGTTCTAAGAGAGAAGTTTAAAGCAGTACAATTCTACCTCAGGAAACAAGAAAAATCTCAAATAAACAATCTAACCTTACACCTAAAGCAATTAGAGAAAGAATAACAATAAAACCCCAAAGTTAGCAGAAGGAAAGAAACCATAAAGATCAGATTATAAATAAATGAAAAAGAAATCAGGGAAACAGTAGAAAATATCAATAAAACTAAAAGCTGGTTCTTTGAGAAGATAAACAAAATGGATAAGCTGTTATCCATACTCATCAGGAAAAAAAGGGAAAAGATTCAAATCAATAGAATTAGAAATAAAAAAGGAGAAGTAACAACTGACGCTACAGAAATACAAAGGATCATGAGAGATTACTACAAACAAATATATGCCAATAGAGTGGACAACTGGAAAAAATGGACAAACTCGTAGAAAAGCACAAGTTTACAAGACTGAACCAGGAAGAAATAGAAAATATAAACAGACCAATCAGAAGCACTGAAATTGAAACTGTGATTAAAATCTTTCAACAAACAAAAGCCCAGGACTAGATGGCTTCACAGGCAAATTCTATCAAACATTTAGAGAAGAGCTAACACCTATCCTTTTCAAACTCTTCCAAAATATAACAGAGAGAGTAACACTCCCAAGCATATTCTTTGAGACCACCATCACCCTGATACCAAAACCAGGCAAAGATGTCACAAAAAAGAGAAAACTACAGGCCAATATCACTGATGAACATAGATGCAAAAAAACTCAACAAAATACTAGCAAACAGAATCCAACAGTGCATTAAAAGGATCATACACCATGATCAAGTGGGATTTATCCCAGGAATGCAAGGATTCTTCAATATATGCAAATCAATCAATCAATGTGATACACCATATTAACAAATTGAAGGATAAAACTACATGATAATCTAAATAGATGCAGAAAAAGCTTTTGACAAATTTCAACACCCATTTATAATAAAAACCAGACAAAGGGAAATCCTAGACAAAGGGAAATAAAAACAAAAATAAATAAATGGGACCTAATGAAACTTAAAAGCTTTTGCACAACAAAGGAAACCATAAATGAAAAGGCAGCCCTCAGAATGGGAAAAAATATTTGCAAATGAAGCAACTGACAAAGGATTAATCTCCCAAATATAGGATCAGCTCATGCATCTCAATATCTAAAAAACAAACAACCCAATCCAATAGTGGGAAGAAGGCCTAAATAGACATTTCTCCAAAGAAGATATACAGATTGCCAACAAACACATGAAAGGATGCTCAACATCACTAATCACTGGAGAAATGCAAATCAAAACTACAACGAGGTATCACCTTACACTGAGAGGTGTGAGAATGGCCACCGAGTATGGCCATCATCAAAAAGTCTACAAACAATAAATGCTGGAGAGGATGTGGAGAAAAGGGAACCCTCTTGCACTGTTGATGGGAATGTAAATTGATACAACCACTACAGAGAACAGTATGGAGGTTCCTTAGAAAACTAAAAATAGAACTACCATATGACCCAGCAATCCCACTACTGGACATATACCCTGAGAAAACAATAATTTAAAAAGAGTCATGTACCACAATATTCATTGCAACACTATTTACAATAGCCAGGACATGGAAGCCACCTAAGTGTCCATCCACAGATGAATGGATAAAGAAGATGTGGCACATATATACAATGGAATATTAGCCATAAAAGGAAATGAAATTGATGTGTTTGTAGTGATGTGGATGGATCTAGAGTCAGTCATACGGAGTGAATTATGTCAGAAAGAGAAAAACAAATATGGTATGCTAACACATATATATGGAATCTAAAAAAATTGGTTCTGAAGAACCTAGGGGCAGGACAGGAATAAAGATGCAGATGTAGAGAAAGGACTTGAGGACACGGTGGTGGGGAAGGGTGAGCTGGGACGAAGTGAGAGAGTCGCATTGACATATACACACTACCAAATGTAAAATAGGTAGCTGGTGGGAAATAGCTGCATAGCACCGGGAGATCAGCTTGGTGCTTTGTGATCAACTAGAGGGGTAGGATAGGGAGAGTTGGAGGGAGATGCAAGAGGGAGGAGATATGGGGATACATGTCTACTTTGTGGTACAGCAGAAACTAACACACCATTGCAAAGCAATTAAACTCCAATAAAGATGTTATAAAAAACAGCAAATATTTCAAATACATTTATAATTTCTAATATTGTAGAAATAAATACAAGAGAGCTAGAAATGTTTTGCTTTTCTCAAGTTAAAAATATATACAGATATCTTTTTTTTATTCACCACTTAATTTCTGCATTATTTTCAAGAAATTATTTTATAAGAAATTTCAGGGAATATATGCTGGAATTTTCCTTTTTTTCTTGTCAATGGACATTAATGTATTTTCTTGTCAATGGACACAAATGTATTAATGCTGCATTGCATATAATTAATTTAGTGACTAAATGAGTAGGCTATTCAATAGATTTAATGAGATAAGAATACAAGTTGTTTTAGTCTATAAAATCATATCTAAAATTTTATTATAAAAGCTGAGTCATCTAAAAACTGTCTGATGATAGTTACAACAATTAAGAAAAGTAACATTCCTTTCAGTTAGCGAGTCCATATGTTCATTTTTTTAATATTGAACCAGTCACTGAAGTCTTTGCACTAAGTAGTTAATGAACCTTTAGTTAGTTATTACCTAAGGAAAAAAATTCTCAATATTGTAAGAGACATAAAAGATATATTTGAGCTTAAGTTCTGGATAAAAATAATATATTGTTTCCATGATCAAACTTTCTTCCTCTTTTGAACTGTATGGCACTTTGCAACTTCTAGTAGACCCAAGTTGAAGTAACTTCTTAGCTCACAACAATTATATTCCCAGTATCAACAATAGCCACAGATCCATGATTCTCAGACTCCCCTGATGCCATACCATCTGCTCCTACAGGACCCAGGCTGAGCCAATCTTTGTAGCATGCCCAGGGCAGTTTAGTCAGATTCATTCTTTATAGTTTTAATCATGAGGCTAAGGAATAAAAAGAATGCCCTCACCGCCTTCCACACTTTGGTTACAGGTGAATTTTCCTGCTCTTAACAGAGAAAAAGTAAACACATCTACAACAGGAGACAATGACGTTGCACCCATATGGAAGCAGACCTGAAAAAGAGAGCGTTGGTCATAGTAGAGCCCTGTTCCCGATCACAGTCCTCAGGACTCTCGAGCTGCCCTGCCTCTAAGAAAGTTTACATTGAGCCCCTGATATCTCCAGTATCTTCCAAAATAGTCTTCTTTTAGCTTAAAGGTAGAGTTTAGTTAGAGGAGTTTATAAGTGAAAGAGCCCTGACTATAGATGCTGCTCTATCAAACCAGTTTTTTTATTTTAATTTTAATACAGATGGCGTAATTACATAGTAGGTCTAATGATTTTAGAAGTGTAGTGAATAAGCGTCAGATTATGACATAAAGTCAAAGCATCATCCTACAGGTTACTTATAAATTGCAAAAGAAAATTGTAGGTTTATAATATTTTAACCACAAATGTAATCCAACATCAATGATGATGCTTTGGTAATTCCCTGGCAGTCCAGTGGTTAGGACTCAGGGCTTTCACTTCCCTGGGACCGATTAGATCCCTGGTCAGGGAACTAAGATCCTGCAAGCCACGTGACATGGCCCCCCCAAAAATTATGATGCTTCATTTCCAATGAAGTTAATATTTAGATATCTAAATGGCTGTGTCCTGAGCATTTTTAACAATACAATTGATTTGGCATTCGCTTTTTATGCTGCATAATTAGAAAAATCTAGCCAGATCAAAGTGATGTTTAGAAAATGAAATATACTAAGAATCATCTTGATAGCTTAGGTCTAAAGAAAAAAAATCAATATAATGATGTCCACAAAATGTCCTTGCCCCTGAAACATGAGCATAATATAAGTTTGTGTACAGATGAGTCTGAGCAAAATGACAGAAAAAGAAAACCATACAAAATGGACTACAGACTGTGCATCTGGAGAAAATATTATTTGCAGAAGACATTAAAACTGAAAAGGGATAAAAATCTTGTTTTCCAAAAAGAGCAAGTTAACTATTCTTCCCTGTACTGAAACTCATAAAAATGTTCCTTATATTACTATAAAAATTCACAGTGTAAGTGAAATATATTTCTTTTAATATATAAAATGGCTTTAATACATAATACTCTAAGACACAACTGGAAATTTCCATCTTCATGCAATTATATATTAAGTAATTTATGAAAGTCCTCTTTTACAAGAAAAATAATAAAAGCAGGAATCTCAAGTTGTAATTTAAAATGAAAGTTTTAGAAGAGTACATATCAGGGGAATATTGTAATTCAATGCACACTCTATCAAAATGTAAGCACTAATTCATTAAATATTTGTATTCATTCATTAGTAAATATTCAATGAATACCTCTCTCCTACCAGGCACTGTGCTGGCGTCAGACATACAACTGAGGGAAGAAATAAATAACAATATCTAATTGAACTTAGAGGAAAAAAAAGACATAAATCACAATATTTCTAGTTGTAAAAAAATGGTTCACAGAAAACAAAACCAACAAAAAAAAGCTGGCCACAGAAAATAAACAGAAAAGACCCACTTAGAAAGAATAGAATAGAGAAGACTTCACTGAGACAGTGCCATTTAAGCAGAAATCTGAATTATGAGAAGGACTTAGTAAAGAGAACATGGAGAAAAGACTTTAATGAGCATTTGCAAGTAAGAGCATCTGCACAATTCTTGAAATTGGATAAAGCTTGAAATATTTGAAAATTAAGAGCAGTTTTGCCTCACCATAATGAGCTAGTGATTCAAGAAAATTAAAACATACAAATAGTCAAATTATGCATAGCCTTGTAGACTGAGATAGAGAGTTTAATTGTATTCGAAGTTACATAGAGATCCATTGAATAACTGAAAAATAGAAATAACATGGCCAAATTTCCACTGCAGTTGGATCTGCTAGAAGGAGAATGAATAAGGGTTGGGAAAGGTAGAAGCAGAGAGAATATTTCTGGAATTGATTTTCCTGACAGCAGTTACTAACCTTCCCCAAGTTTTCTCATTTCAGTAAGGATGGTGTCATTCCCAATCACCAGAGCCAAGAATCCTAGAATCATCATTTTCTCCCTCTTTTGAATTAAGCTGATGGAACTTGTTTGTAAGACAAGAGTTCCATTTTCATTTTCTCCTATGGGTTTTCCAGCAAGTATTTAAAATCCTTTAGCTATGTTACAGCAAGCATTATAATGAATAATAATTTCACCCCTTAAGTTGATATACAACAAAACTTATGATAATATTTTCAAGTTATCCTGAAAGAAATATAAATATTACCTTTGCATTTATGTGTTATCCCAAAGGTACATATGATGACTTTGATATTTTACATATATTGATTGTAAAGATTTGCTGAATGCTCTAAAACTATAGAGAAAAGTAGGCATATTGTATAGTATGTAGGAGATTAAATCAATAGACTTGAAATGGATAAGACATCGGCCCACAGGAAAGTGAAGAATCAAAAATGGACTCTAAATGTCTGGCTTGAGTAAGTGAGCAAGTAATGATATCATCCCTGGGACAGGGTAGATTATTACTAATGCAAGCTTTAAAATATAATAGCCACACAAAACTGAGAATAACTAGAGGATATTTTAAAAACACAACAATGACATATGGTTAATAGGCAGGTTGCTCTTTGAAATATTTGTTAGTAAAGAGGATCTCTAGATATTTAGTATGTGTGCTCTTCAGTAGACCATATGATATTCACCTCAAATATGCCCATTTGGATTCAGAATGTGCCTGGAAAAAGAATGAAGAGAACTGAAAGGCAAGGCAGGACAAAGAAAGAAAAAAAAAACAGAATAGAAAACAATGTTTAAAAAGGAAAGGAAAGACAAAATAAGACATGATAAGGCAAAAATTGGAAGCAAAAGAGAAATAGAAACAGCAATAAGAGTACATGTGATTATTTTAAAGTTATTTTAAATCTCAAAAATTATTTATCCTTGACTTGATTCTTTTAATCAAGGAAACTCTGGCAATCTATTAGTGTGAAAATTATTGCTAAGTTATAAAATAAAAAAGCTATGGGACTACAATGTACAGCATAGGGAATATAGTCAATAATATTGTAATAACTTTGTATGGTGACAGATGGTAACTACACTTTGGTCATAATGTATACAAATATTGAATCATTATGTTATACTCTCAAAACTAATATAATATTGCAAATCAATAATAATTCAATAATAAAGAATATACAAAATAAAATATTCTAAATTATAAAAATTAATTGCTAAGGTTTAAAATGAATTTTAAATACACTGCAATTTTGAAAAGGCAAAACTGCTGAAGACATATTCAAACTTGGCTAATGGTTTTTCTTTTTCATTTTTCCCTGACATCCTGTGACTACTATTTCTTTAAAAAGAACTAACTGCTTTTTCTGCCAATGGCATGTCAAGAAGAGCTGTGAACTTCTAGGAAAATTAATTATTATACCAGTGTTGCATTACCTTAATTCGTATTTTTTCCCAACTACTCAGGGGTGTTAAAGATTCCTATGTGCTGTGCTACAGAGTCACATTAGTTTTGTCTGGTATTATATATATATTTATTCATGCATGGACTGAATTTCCAAATAGAATGTATTTGCCCAGGATTTTAGCCTTTTGATCCTCAACACCTGAAAGTAATCAATACCTATTTGTTGGATGTATTATATACTATATAAATACTATGATAAAATATTATAAAAGAATTTTTAAAAGTAAAAAAAAAGGTAGAGGTGTCACAATGGAAACAAAATTTCACTTCCTTTTTTTTTCTCTGACTTTAAGTGGGTCTCACAAGTCAAAGGTGATATAATGCACGATAGCTTATAAGGATATGTAAATCTCAATTATGGAGTTACTTGGGAAAATCACCTATACTTATAAGTTAGATATAATAGTTAATTCACTTAATTCTAGATGTTTGCTAAAAAGAGGCTGTCAGAAGTGGTATAGGACAGTAAAGCCTCCAATCTAGTAAGAAAAGACTGTCTTTGGGGGAAACATTTTCATTGGCCTAAATTTTGTAATGATTCAAATTTATATTTCACCAGATGAGCTTTTCCATTAGAACTTGTTTGTAAGACAAGAGTTCCATTTTCATTTTCTCCTATGGGTTTTCCAGCAAGTATTTAAAATCCTTTAGCTATGTTACAGCAAGCATTATAATGAATAATAATTTCACCCCTTAAGTGGATATACAACAAAACTTACAATAATATTTTCAAGCTATCCTGAAAGAAATATAAATATTACCTTTGCATTTATGTGTTATCCCAAAGGTACATATGATGACTTTGATATTTTACATATATTGATTGTAAAGATTTGCTGAATGCTCTAAAACTATAGAGAAGAACAGCAACTTATATATTTTAGCTGTTGAAGTTAACATTCTTTCTCTGCAGCCTTTGCTATCCATCACATTCTCGTACTTTTACATTAGTACAGACTCTGAGCACAAGAGATACCAGTCATGAGCTTTTAGTAATGTACATATAATTGACTATCACAAAACAATTGGATAGTCTGCTATTTTTTTCATAAGTAGCAAAAGGTGGAATGTTTATATGCCTGCCCATGATTTTTATACATGTTACAAATATGTCTAACACTATGCCTGCATTTTGCAAATTAAGTCCATAGATATAAAACATTTGTATAAATTATAGTCAAGTCTGAAATAAAAATACAGGTATTTTGCACTTTAAGACATATAAAAATATAAAGATATAAGATATAAATTTTGAGCAAACTGCAACAAGGAGATATTCCAATATGAATAAGAAATATTTAACATAAAGGTAATTAGAAATAAATAAAGAATGTATCACAGTATTACAAACCAAAGAGTTTACCTTTTTTATAACTTGTCAAAATAATTGAATTTTGAAAAGTCTCAGAAAAGTTGAAAGATTGATGTCTTTCTAGACAATACAGTGCTATGGAAATTTAGAAATTTAGGACTGAAATATACTTTAAACATACTTTCATTTTTATAAGACACATTATTTCCAGAAAACTTCAGTGATTCTCAAATGGCAAACAGCTAGAATGTTGTCACTAAAAAGTACTTCATGGATTCCTGAAAAGATGTTTGTACACACATTGCTTAAATTTTAACCAAATACATTTGTTCATTTATACAGTTATTTATGAACATAACTATTTTTACATATCTCCTAATCTCTTAAAATTGAGAGTTCTAGCTTAAATTTCCATTCATGCACTCTTTATATTTCCATATTCTTTATATTCATTTTTTTCTTAATAAGTTTGATCTATAATATTAGACTTTATATACCACATACTGTACTGCTTTATCTTGGCCAAGAGTCAAAGTCAGACATTCAGGCATCCCCAAAGTTAAGGATAGAACATCTTTACTCCAGTTGTTTTTTTTTTTTGACTTCTACACAGTATACAAGTATGATATGATATACCACACAAAATGGACACATGTGGAACATATCATAGTGAAAAAATATAATAAATGAAAACAATACAGACAGGTTATACAGCAGTGGCTAAAAAAAGATAAAATAAGCAGAGGACAGATACAGAAAATAGGCATTCAAAAGGCAGTCAAATGAGACAACAAGATACAAAGTATAAAGGAGATGTAAACAGTGATGAAATGAAACAAGATGGTTTCATATGTATTTAAACAGATGTCCATTTGGAGATTTTAAGAAAGCGAAGAGAGAGAAGCATATAGTGGTTAAGAAGTTTCCAGAAGAAAAAAAGACACAAATTAATAGATTTAAAAGAAATATTTAAATAGGTAAAATGAATCCATTCCTAGACTCATAATGAAACTATAGACCAACCCAAGAAAGAGAATACACAAATTAATGAACTTTCACCTGATGTATCAACAGAAAAATGAAAGTCTGGAAATTGTGGAATATCTTGAAAGGGTCAAGAAATATCTGCTAACCTAAAATTTATGTCAACTAAATAAATATACTTCAAAAAAACAGGCCAAAGTAAAGACATTTTCAGTCAGTCAAAAAATTGAGGTTTTACTCAAAAAGTAACGTTTAAAGGATGGAAGATGGAGGACCTTCAACGTGGTGGAGGAGTAAGACGTGGAGATCACCTTCCTCCCCATAAATACATCAAAAATATATCTATATGTGGAACAACTATTACAGAACACCTACTGAATATTAGCAGAAGAACTCAGACTTCCCAAAGGGCAAGAAACTGCCCTACCCACGTACCTGGGTAGGGCAAAATAAGAAAGAATAAACAGAGACAAAAGAATAGGGACGGGACCTGCACCTCTGGGAGGGAGCTGTGAAGGAGGAAAAGTTTCCACACACTAGGAAGACACTTCACTGGCAGAGACAGGGTGTGGGCAGGGGGGGAAGCTTCGGAGCCACAGAGGAGAGAGTGGAAACAGGGGTGAAGAGAGGAAAACAGAGAGATTCCCGCACAAAGGATCAATGCAGACCAGCACTCACAAGCCTGAAAGGCTTGTCTGGTGAGGGCTGGGAGCTGAGACTCAGGCTTCAGAGGTCAGACCCCACGGAGAGGACTGGGGTTGGCGGCGTGAACACAGACTGAAGGGGGCTAGTGCACCACAACTAGCTGGGAGAGGGTCCAGGAAAAAGTCTGGACCTGCCTAAGAGTCAGGGTTGTTTCAGGGTGCGTGAGGAGAGGGAATTCAGGCATCACCTAAACAAGTTCCAGAGACTGGAGCAAGCCGCGGCTATCAGCGTGGACACCAGAGATGGGCATGAAATGCTAAGGCTGCTGCTGCTGCCACCAAGAAGCCTGTGTGCGAGCACAGGTCACTATCCACACCTCCCCTCCTGGGAGTCTGTGCAGGCCATCACCTCCAGGGTTCCATTATCCAGGGACAACCTCCCCGGGAGAACACATGGCATGCCCCAGGCTGTTGCAATGTCACGCCAGCCTCTGCCAATGCAGGCCCACTCCTCATTCCATACCCCTCCCTTCCCCCACCTGAGTGAGCCAGAGCCCCCTAATCAGCTGCTCCTTTAACCCCCTTCTGTCTGGGGGGAAGAACAGATGCCAGAGGGTGACCTACACACAGAGGTGGGGCCAAATCCAAAGCTGGACCCTGGGAGCTGTGTGAAAAAAGAAGAGAAAGGGAAATTTCTCCTAGCAGCCTCAGGAGCAGCGGATTAAATCCTCACAATCAACTTGATGTACCCTGCATCTGTGGAATACCTGAATAGACAACGAATCATCCTAAACTTGAGGCAGTGGACGTTGGGAGCAACTGTAGACTTGGAGTTGGTTGTATAAAACTGACTAGTTTCTGATTTTTATAGGTAAATTAGTATAGTTTTTAGCACTTGTTTTCATTGGTGGATTTTTTTTTATTGTTTGGTTGCTCTCTTCTTTTTTATTACACTTTTAAAAATTTATTTTAATAATATTTCTTAAATTATTTTAATAACTTTATTTTATTTTATGTATTATTTTTTCCCCCACTTTTCTTCTGAGCTGTGTGGCTAACAGGGTCTTGGTGCTCCAGCTGGTTGTCAGGACTGAGCTTCTGAGGTGGGAGAGCTGAGTAAAGGATATAGGACCACCAGAGACCTCCCAGCCCCATGTAATAACAATCAGCGAGGGCTGACCCAGATGTCTCTGTCTCAACGCTAAGTCCCAGCTATACTCAATGACCAACAAGCTCCAGAGCCAAATAACTAGCAAGACAGAAACAAACCCCACCCATTAGCAGAGAGGCTGCCTAAAATCATAATAAGTTCACAGACACCCCAAAACAGACCACTGGACATGGTCCTACCCACCAGAAAGACAAGTTCCAGCCTCATCCACCAGAAGACAGGCTCCAGTCCCCTCCACGAGGAAGCCAACACTAGCCAAATAACCAACATTACCCACTAGGGGCAGACACCAAAAACAATAGGAATTACGAACCTGCAGCCTGTGAAAAGAAGACCCCAAACACAGTAACTTAAGCAAAATGAGAAGACAGAGAAATACACAGCAGATGAAGCAGCAAAGTAAAAACACACCAGACCAAACAAATGAAGAGGAAATAGGAAGTCTACCTGAAAAAGAATTCAGAGTAAAGATGATCCAAAATCTTGGAAATAGAATGGAGAAAATACAAGAAATATTTAACAAGGATCTAAAAGAATTAAAGAGCAAACAAACAATGATGATCAGCACAATAAATGAAAACAAAAATTCCTGGTATTTTTCCTTGAATGTCTTAGAAACTAGATTATAGTCACCTTTTTCAATGCTACCCCAGTTGTAATTCTTGGTGATATTTATAACTCATTTAGATGATTTCTCCAGCATATTGACATCTAAGTTTCTAGACTTTGTGTACTGCAATGGTCTAAATTTCCCCCCTATTTCAGTAACTCACAATTATGGTTTCACAATAGACTCTACTGTTATCAATAAATGTAACTAATTTCAGTTGTTTATTGTACAACTCACAAAAAAATAAAGGATGAAAGATAATTAACTGGATAGAAATTTCAAATATTAGAAAATATATCATAAGAAAATACATAAAACAAGCAATAATTTTATTTGACAATAATAACAAAAACACAAACAGAAATATCTAATTGTTGGATTAAGCAAAACAACATAAATAATAAATTAGTAATGCCAATTTTTAAAAGTTATTGCAACTACAAAGCTCTAAATCTTTGTATTTTTAGGGGTGTTGATAAACTTTATCTTTCAAGTTAGAATGCTTGTTAAAATATTAAAATGCCTAAGAAAAGAAAAAGTATAATATTTATAATTTGCAAGATAAAATCTAAAAAATATTCAGTAAAAATTCAAAGGAAGGCAAGGAAGAATAAAAGATTTTCTAAAATCAGAATGAAGCAGCAGAAATGAATAAAAAGAAGAAAATATGACTCTAGAGAGAAAAGATAAATGAAAGTCTATAATGAAAACCTTATTTGTCAAAATAAAATGATTTTCATGACAGAATAAACTTTGTTAAAGGCTTTATTCAACTGGTGAGCATTGGGGCTACTGGAAGATCAGATGATTCCGGCATTGAAGTAAGATCAGGCTTTTTATAGGACAAGGGAAAGTAGAGCAAGGGAGGTTTTGGCTTGGCAGAAATTTTTAACTTTAACTGAAAGCTAAGGTTGGCATTTGTTTGTTTTGTTTTGTGCTTCTTTGTCACTTGCTCAGAATTCCATTATTCATCAGAACTCTATTTTCGGAAAATTGTTTTTGCAAACTTTGCAGATGATGGGGTGGCTAAAGTCCATGAGATGAGGCAGGTAGGTAGCAAAAAGAAGGAAATGATGCACAAGTAGAAGAAAAGGGGGAATAGCCCACTATCACATTCATTTTCATCATTTTACACAGTTACCATTTGTTTTCCAAATGTACCAAACATTTAATGTGATTCAGATCATGAAATGATGAACTCATTCATTTCATAATTCAATGATATAATTTTTGAGTGCCAACTCTTTACAAGATATTGCCTAGATGTTGGAAGCCAAAAGTGAACTGTAAATGAGGACCCTGTTCCCTGATTTTACATTCAGAAGGTATAGAAAACTAAAATTAAAGAAAGAAATTTATATTATGTTCAGTAAGCACTTATTTATATATAATTTTGCTAATCCTATAATGTTAAAGACCTCTATGTTATAAATATATATATATAAATGTATATATTTTCATGGAAAATATAAAAGAAGACAAAAAATGTATGAATAGTTTGAAGAGAATTCTAATGGGCATTCTGTAGTATCCAAAAGCAGAGTCGACTTGTATCTTCAGGTGATCCTTAGTAACTTTGATATGAGTTACTATTTCTTAAATATGAGTTAATATTTGTTAAAACATATCCCATGGATATTTTTAACTAAAAAGTAATTTATCAGATAAGACAGTGGGTCTCAAGAGTCAAAATGTTAATGTTGGGTTTTCATTAGTGAACTTAAAGACACTTGACCAAAATATATTAGTTTTTAAATACAAATCGTTATTCAAATGGTTTGCTTATCTACTTCATAAAATATTAGAAAGACACATAGATTGATAATTTGATGATTCTATCCATCCAGTAAGTTAAATAAATTAGTGATCTCACCAAAAATGTTTCTGAGAACCTATCCTTGTGCAAAAAGATGATGGCTAGCATTTGACATTGACATCATGTAACTTTAATGTAAATCTATATATAGGACTTCTGTAAATTTGCATAGGAGAATTGAATCACTTGTACACTTCCACTTAACAGCAAGAAAAGGAGTTGAATCTCCAGATAACAGCATTTTGAGTCTACCAGATTCATACTTGGCAAGCGTTGGTTGATGCTCTATGAGGGACATATCCACTTCATAACTCTCCTGCTCTAAGCAGCTTTTTGAACTATTTAGGATTTTGTATTAGTTGACCCAACTGCTGGGCAGATCTCCTCTCCCAACTGCTGGGCAGATCTCCTCTTAAGTAAACTCTTATTTGTATAGCATTCAACTTTCTATTTTGATATTTTAAGCAGACCACCAAATTTGGATATTTCAGAAATGTCATAAACATTTACCAAATAGACATTGAAGTTCTGTGCCCTCAAATTCTCTGAAACTCTAAACTAAATGATTGGATCTATACCGGTGTTTTTGATAAGACTGCAAGATGAAGGAAACAATGGAACTTGCCCTAATGTAAAGAAAATATCACTATTTCTCCTTTGACACTTTGGATGATGGGAGAGGTGTATCACCATTTAACTAAAGAGAAATCCCTTCAAGAACCACTCTAAAGTGTTTTAAGGGATAGAGTTGCAGAAGGAAAAGATTGAAAACAATTGGCTTAGGTGTTCAGAACGTGGAAAGACTGAAAGAGTAATCTGTCATTCTGTGGGGAGACAAGTTGCCAGAAAATTGGATAAATTGGAAATCACTGGAAGGCAGCTCTTTCGTCCTTAGGTGCATTAGATATCTTGGGAAAATGTTATTAAACGGTGAACAATTGCTACTCAAAAATTTCTAGCTGTTTGGAATACAGAGTTATAGAAAGTAAAAAGATTCCATTTTTACTCTAATAATAGATCAATCTAAACATAAAGAAGTGGTCTTTATACAATATATTAATTTTTATTTTTCCTAGAGTGATATTTTAAATAATATGGGATTTGCCTGTGCTTACTAAGGTAATCAAAAACTTCTTTTCTCCTCTTCATTGTCAATTTAATCCAGTATAAATTAAGAATATTGGGCCCTATTCCAGCTCTACTAAATCTGCATTTTAATAAGATCAGGTCTATGAATTTTTTTAAATGCTAAATTCCTTGCTTTGTATATTTTTATTTTTACTTATTTGCACTGTGAATGAAAAATTATCTATTGAAATGCTTAAAAGAAACCAAAATATTGCAGCTCTATTTTATTTTGAAAATAGTTACAAAAAGAAAAGCAGCTGTTGTAAACACAAAATAATATATTAAGGTATTGCTTGGAAGCCAAAAACCAGAAAAGCTCTGTCATATCTAACAGTAAATGCAGTCCATTTAATTTTCCTTTAAGAGGTGGAAATCAAAATTTAACAAGGAAGAGATTATTCTTAAACTCTATGATGTACACTGCTGAAAAATCAAAGGTTAGCTGAAGATACACTGGGATATATTTTAGAGAAAAGAAAATGAAAAGGAAGCAGAGCTAATAATGTGTGAAACAGAGCTCATAACAATATTGTATTAAGCATGCATCAATGTATAGATAAAAGCCTGAGAGGATGCTGTGGTGAATTAATTATTACTGACATATTAATGATAAAATATTAAATATATAAATTAGGAAATTTATAATAAAGAAGAGAAACTGGCAGGCAAGAATTGAAACAAAATGCAAAACTTTCAATAGCAGAATCTTAAGTTGTTCATGCTTTTCTAGTGACCTATTTAGCTATGATGTGCAGGAAAGTGTGTCTGGATTTTAGGTATGGATAAACACAGATATTCACTCAGATCCCACAGTGAGCTATTGAGTGGAAGTAGGCCATAGACCAGGTAGTCCATTCTCTGGCTGATAAAATTCTAGTCCCCTTGGAAATATGACCACCATTAAAAGTAATAAAAATATTATCTTAAGCAAAAAATAAACTCACAATGTGAAACTAAGTAAATGTCATTCAACAAATTAATAAAATAAAAGAAAAAAATTAATATGATCATGTACCTATATGAGGGAAAATATTTGACTAAATTCATCTTTATAAGAATTCTCAGCAAAGTAGGAATAGAAAATAACTTAATCTGGTAAAAGGCATCTGTAAAAACTTACAATTAACATTGTAGACCATGAAATGTTAAATACTCCTTAAGATCAAGGATAAGGTAAAAATTATTTCTCATTCTCTATTATTCTACTTCTCATTATTTCTATTCAGCATTGTAATGGAGATACTATCCAGTGATAGACCAGTGGGGAATAATTCATTTGGCATGCACCATCAGAAGTAGGACTTGACTAATTTTGACCAATAACCATAAATAACAGAAACAACAAAACATGAAGTCAAGGAAAAGAGAAATAGGAACGCAGTAATGGTATATTCTATTTCTTGTTTTCTAGGGACAAAATTAAAGGTATTCTTGTGCTTAGATGTCAGTGGTCAATGAAATCCACTCTTGAACAACATACCTTAATTGGTTCAGGCTGGTGATTGCATTTGGTCATCTGGGTGGAACAAGCTACACAATAAAGTATAATTTTAAGATAATCTCACTCAAATGTAAGTAAGTTTATGTGTCAAAGATTTATCAATTCATTAGTGAGTGAAACAGTAAGATGGTGGTATGGTTTGAATTGTGTCACCCAAAAATTCATACACTGAAGTCCTAACATTCAGTTGTCATGAATTTGACAGTTTTTGGAAATAGAGTCTTTGCAGATCTAATCAGGATAAGATGATATCATAGGATGGGACCTAATACAACATGCCTGTTGTTTTTACAAATGGAGAAGAGACACATATATACAGAGGAGAAAGCCACATGAAGATGCAGACAAACAAGGAGATGGCCATGTGAAAATAGAAACAGAGAGATTAGAGGGATGCATTTACCAACCAAGGATCACCAAGGCTTGCTGGCAACACCAACCAAGTGAACAAGACATGGAAATGATTTCCCACAGAGCCTTCAGAGAGAGCATTGTCCTGAGAATACCTTGTCTCAGACTTCTGTTTATTTATTCCTCTAAGTTCATTTCAGTCAACTTATCTAAACTCCAGAAAAATAAGCCCCAGAAAACACTATATTGTAATAACATAAAAGGTAAAATTTTACTTAAGGGGAACCAATACATTTATAATTTTGAGTCTTTTCTGAGAATATGATATTTCTTTCCATATATTCAAGTCTAAATTTGCTATTCAGGAGACCTTTTTAACTTTCTTCATTATATTATACTGATATAATATTTATATACAATATTTAATATTATATAAAATGTCAGATTTGAGTGTGTGTACACCATTGCTATTTAATTTTCTTTGGGTATGAAATATTGTTCTTTAGGTTCAATCAAATATGAGCTTATTCAGTCATATATTAGTCAAAAGCACAACATTTTTGTAATTCTGAGATATATATTTACTTTAGAATGTGTTATTACCTCACTTCAAATGAAGAAATCAAAATTTCTGGCAAACAAGTGCACTCCAGTCTGAATTAAAAACATGCAATTGTGAGCTTAACAGAAGGGAAATTGCTCACATATGGAATCAACATGGAACTATATCAATATTTGTAAAAAAAAAATTATATATTGCTTTTAATTCCCTGGAGAGAAGGACAAAATTCTAGCAACACTTTCTTTTTTATTTTCCAATTTGTAACTAAGAACCTCTAGCAATTCATTTTTATTTTTCTCCATCTAAGCAGTTTTACCTGAAGCTTTGGAGAACCCTGTGAAGAATTTGTAATAATGGTCATTTTGCTTACTTCCACACCAACAAATGAAATTTATACTTTTATGCCCTGAAGAATTGATTCTTTTCTGTAAATGACATATCGTGGTGGATCCTTTTTGAGAATAAATACTCCTCTTTCTTGCTGAATAGCTTTTTCATTTAAATTCATGACAACATGTCAAAAACTTTGCCATAAAAATACAGAACAATCAATTGAAGTAATATAAGACTTGAGTAATAAAGGATTTAAACAATTTAATACTTCCTCCATTCATTTTAAATTGAAATTTTAGAGAAGATATTTTGGAATATGCTGACAGAGTATGCACACACATGCACACACACATACATCCAGCTTAAGAAAATTGTCTCAGCTACAATAATTTCATTAAAGATCAGAAATTAAAGTTTCTTTTCGACTTTCAGCTGAAGCTCATAGCAAATAAGGGTAATATGATCTTTGTCGGATATTATTAATCAACCATACACAGAAAATTTAGACTATCTGTATTTATGTAGCTTAACTGTCAGAAATGAAACCTGAAGCCATCTGTGTCAATATGATTTAAAAATTTATTTCAGAAAATTATTTTTCAGGAAGGTAAGGCTGTAAATCCATAAACAACATCATTGTTTGCTTCGGAAAATTCCTGCAAACAAATTTGTGTGAGCAAACAACTCTCCTCTCAGACAATAGATTGCTCACCTGGGCAGAGTGCTGTTTATTAAACAGCAGTTCATTTATGAAGACTAATTTCAAGGCTCTCTACTCACTGTCCCTCCATCCTAAATGCTTATGTCATGAACTTCATCTCTTCTAATCTGTTACTGGCCTTGAAATGCCCACCTTAACCACTTGAGCCCAGATTTCAATAGCTATAAATATCATCTCATTATCTGCTCATCTAAAAACACCTTGTCAAAGAGGTCTTCTCCATTATAGACACACTTCTATTTCACTTAGCTTTGCTTAGTCAACATGTGTTAGTTGGTCTGTTGGGGAGACAATAGGCAATATCTGGAGGTTCCACAAGAACCAGCCAAGATACCCTTCCCATTATGGTTCAAGATCTTGGAGTTTCCCTGAGGCTCCTTGAACCATTCACTTGGGGGCTTCCCTGGTCACAGTAATGAAATGCATTTTGTGTTGAATCTGAAATCTAAATTATTTTCATTAGATTCTCAGATTCTCTATTTACTTTGATTTCTAGAAATGAGGAATGCTTTTTAGGAATACTTTGATCATTTGATCACATTTTATCCATTATAAAATCCTGTCATAGTACTTGCTGACTTTCTTTCTGTATTTTCATATCATATTTTTATGATCTTATAAAATGAAGTTCATAGAACAAAGAACAAACTTAAGTCTAATAAATTTGTTGTGCCATTTGACTCTAGGACTAGTGAGTTCAGAAGATCTCAGAGATCAGCATACTTATAGAATGCATTTTGCTTTGGGTCACCTATCAGAATTTTATGAAAACTTATCTTAGTCTTGTCATGTTTTACCTGTGAGAGTCTATTCCTGAAAGAGATCTTAACTCCAAATGTTCTGCTTGCTTGGGATTTCAGATTTATTGGCCTTCAATTAAAGAGATCCAAATGATGCAACCTACAAGGGATTAAACTCCAAAATTTATAAACAGTTCATGTAGTTCAATATTAAAAAAGAAAACAATCCTATCAAAAAATGGGCAGACGATCTAAATACACATTTCTCCAAAGAAGACATACAGATGGCCAAGAGGCACATGGAAAGATGCTCAACATCACTAATTATTAGAGAAATGCAAATCAAAACTACAATGAGGTACCACCTCACATATGTCAGAATGACTATCATCAGAAAATCTACAAAGAATAAATGCTGGAGAGGATGTGGAGAAAAGGGAACCCTCTTGCACTGTTGGTGGGAATGTAAATTGGTACAGCCACTATGGAGAACAGTATGGACATTCCTTAAGCAATTAAAAATAGAGCTACCTTATGATCCAGCAGCCCCACTCCTGGGCATATATCTGGAGAAAAACATGGTTTGAAAGGATACATGCACTCCAATGTTCATTGTAGAGATGTTTACAATAGCCAAGATATGGAAACAACGTAAATGTCCATCGATGGATGAATGGATAAAGAAGATGTGGTACATATATGCAATGGAATATTTCTTAACCATAAAAAGAATGAAATAATGCCTTTTGCAACAACATGGTTGGACCTGGAGATTATCATACTAAGTGAAGTAAGTCAGATGGAGAAAGACAAATATCGCATGATATCGCTTATATGTGGAATCTAAAAAAAATGATACAAATGAACTTATTTACAAAACAGAAATAGACTTACAGGATTAGAGAACAAACTTTGGTTACCAGGGGGAAGGGTGGGGAGGAAGGATAGACTGGGAGTTTGGGATTGACAAGTACACACTGCTATATTTAAAATAGATAACCAACAAGGACCTACTGTATAGCACAGGGAACTCTGCTCAATACTCTGTAATAAATGGGAAAATAATTTGGAAAAGAATATAAAAATAAATACATAAAGAGATCCAAATACCATGCTAGGGTCCCATGACAAATTTCAAAAGCAAATTCTTCACTCACTCATCACCAAACTCTTAATGGGTTCAACTTAATTTAGATTCACAACTTCTATAGGCAGACTCCTTCTTCTTACATAGTTCACACAATAATTCTGTTTTGTATGCTTATTAAAGAACACATGTCACCAAGCATCATTTAAAGTTACAGTCATCTCTTTGGAGACAATTTTATAGGATAAATATGTTTAACAAGTTACTTAGAATGATAATGGATAAAGTCCTGAAAATGTTTATTGTTATGTGAAAACTTCCAAAAGAAATTCAGATTCCAACAGTGTTCTTTTATTTTTTTATTTACTTTAATTAATTAATTAATTTTTGGCTGCGTTGGGTTTTCGTTGCTGTGCGCGGGCTTCTCATTTCAGTGGCTTCTCTTGTTGCAGAGTACAGGCTCTAGGCACACGGGCTTCAGTACTTATGGCACATGGGCTCAGTAGTTGTGGTTCACGGGCTCTAGAGCATAGGCTCAATAGCTTTGGCACATGGGCTTAGTTGCTCCACGACATGTGAGATCTTCCCAGACCAGGGGTTGAGCGCATGTCCTCTGCATTGGCAGGCAGATTCCCAACCACTGTGTCACCAGAAAATTCTCCAAAGTGTTCTTTTAAAATAATTTTAAAAAGAAATATATGGGCAAGGCAAAAGAAAAATCTGAAGCTAGATTGTTTTTATTACCCCTTGTCTGCAAATCTTGACTCAAAACTACAAGTCTTTATCTCACAATTTTTGTCTCCCTCTATATTCTCTGTTTATAACATTCTTTCTGCCTCTTTCCCACCCTAAATATCCAAAAGCTCAATTATATTCTAAAATTAAACTCTATATATTATAGAGAAAGTACATGTGGTTACATTTTATCCCTGGTATTCATCTAAGATCCACTTTCAAATATTCTCCAAAGTCTAGACAAAAGGATAGTATATTTCTAATAACATATACTCCACAGCTTCCAGATTTAGATCAGCTGGTTTATATGATATAAAGAATCTCAGCTGCAAAAAAAAAAAAAAAGATAGGTAGAAGATGACATGATACCTCAAATTGCATGAGAACTCAGAAAAATTTAGAAACCTGTAGACATCATGCATACCCCTAAGATTTTCTCATCTAAAAAAATAGAATAGACATTACTCCAGTCTTAAAAACATTGAAAGGGTAAGTTCATTGGAAATATCTTTGATAGACCCTGTAACACTTCTATACAACATTCAGGAGTAGATCTTTATACAAATGTGATGCCAGACCTTTCTGCATGTTTTGTGAATAACCTTAAGTAAACAATATAAGGATTCCATAGGAAATTAAAATCTGTAATGGGAAATTAGCCATATTGCCAGATCTCTTGTTTTGTAATATTTTAAACACTGGTTGAAAATATAAAAACACTGGTTGAAAATATTAAAAAAAGGATGAGAAAAAAAATAGACTGGTAGCTTTACAAAAGTAGGCGATCGATGAGCGCCTTACATGTGAGAACTGAACATGGAGTTTACAATTTTGCCCATAAAGTCACAAAGAACAAATTTCCTGAATATTAAATGGTAACTGCAAACTTTGAATTGATAGGATACTAAAATATCAAACTTAAACCCTCCTACTCTCACAGAGACTCTCCCTTGGAATCAACTAATTACTCAGGTGGTGGATGTCCTCAGTAACCTTCAATCATCCTGTGTCTGATATCATGACTTGTACCCTCAGATCTTTCAGTAAGACTTTTTACTTCCTTTGTAAAATTACATCCACTAATTCATTTTTTGTGAAAGATGTGTTTTGCAAATGGAATTTCTAGACTGAATGCGCTTTTTCAAATTCCTGAGGTCCCATTCTGCCTCCTCAATTCATAATGAAGTCTTAGCTAATATGAACATTGACTAAATCAAACCTAAATTACAGATATCCACAAGGAATCAGACCCTTGTAACCCTCAAATTCAACTGGGTTGACTAAAGCCATCAAGCTCGCACAGAACCTTTGAAAACCAAAAGCTAAAGTTTTAAAATCAACAGCTGAAAAGCTAATAGCAAAAATGTTAAGCACACCTTATACCAGTCTGTGTCTGGTTAATAACTCCAATGGGTGAGGACAGAGATTTGTTTAGGATCTTAAGACCAAACAGAAAAGTCAATTCCCATGATCTGTGACGCTGAATATTAATAAGATGGTGTTTTCTTTGCCAACTGAGGGTGCATATTTAAAAGAGTAAATCCAGAGTCTGCTTTCTTTAGTGTACTATTGGATAAAGATAGTACAGCACTAGCATGATAATCAGGTTTTGCTTTTGAGAACTTTGTATTTAGTGATGACTAAATATTTTACTATCATATTTGAATTAATTGACTAATTATCAATTAAAATAAAACATTTAATAATACCTATGTATCAACATCTTGCTTATTAAAACATTATTTTCGCAATGAAATTTTACACATTCATCAATTCAGTCACTTAATATGGCAGAGACAGATTCACAAATTCATATGCTCACAAACATTTGGGTTCTGTTTTGTTAGACACATAAACTACAGTTCTTAGCTTTATTTGCATTGTATTAGGCCATGGAATTAATTTAAGAATAGTGAAAGATGAGTATAACGTATATCCAGACTTAGCCCCAAGATCCTCCACATGCACTCTCTCATCTACTTTTTCCATTTTGGCCGACTAGGATGGCCAATTTTAAAGTAGTCTGGGAAGCAAGATGCTGTAGATTAAAAAATCTTAGTAACCTAGGTCCTTGAATGAGGACAAGGAAGAGGATGCTTTACTTGAAAAACACATCATGTGAGTGAGAAACAAATTTCTGTTTTGCTTAAAGTATTATATGCTGTTGGGTCTAGTTGACAAAGAAGCTAGCATTATTCCAAATAATACAGATATAAGTTGCTTGAATTGCCTTTGCCATAACAAACCTTAAAGTATTTGCACTAAATTAGCATTATATTGGCAACTAAATCAACTTCAGAGGATTGGAAGATGAAGACCTAATGTATTCACTGAAAAAAAAAATTGTTGAAACTGTCATTTAAAATCAATTGAGTTCGACTAAATGCCCCTATGTCATTACGTTTGGGAAAAGCCAGAAAGTTAATGTGCACTTGTTCACACTTGTTGTGTTCCACAATGAATTATAAGAAAGAGATGAACTCAGGCAAGAAAGAGCTGGTTTTTAGAACAGAAAGAAAAGGAATAGAGTTGAGTTTCTAAACCTTAGCACTACTGACATTTTATGCCAGACATTTTTTGTTCTTGTTTTTGTGGAGAGCTATCTTTTGCACTGTAGGATGTTTACCATTATCTCTGGCCTCTACCACTATAGACATGGAGTACCCCTACCCAACTATCATAACCAAAAATGTCTCCAGACATTAAGTGTCTTATGGGGGAGAAATACCATCCCTGATTAGAAATTACTGATATAGAGAAAGTCTGTAAATGCTGGGACCCTAGGTCAGAAAGCTGCATCTTTCCAGATTAGGTTGAAAAATTATCTTTCAGAATTTAAGACCTGATGTATTCTTAGTTAAGAATATAGCCCTGAAGCAAATACTGATTAGGAATGTTATGTTTCCTCCCAAGCCTATATTTGTTAAATAGCCTGAATGTTACCTTAAAGATGAGGAAGCATATGTGTGCTGGGGAAAATGTAAAACAAGGAAATGGTGCAAACTTTTTTCCTATCTCCAGTTTTTTAATAAATTTTCTATATTTATTTAATAATTTTTAATGTCTTTTAAGTGATGATTAGTGTAATAGTTGAATTATTTTATGTTCACTCAGAGTCACCACTCAATCAATTTGAAATTAACTCATCTATTCAAAAAATGTTTCTCTGCTTAAGACAGTACTGTAGGAAGAACAATGATCTCTTAAGATGCTCATTTCCTAATCCCCAGAAACTGTGACTACGTCATCTGACAGGGAAAAAGAGATTTTGCAGCTGTGATTATGTTAAGAACATTGAGATGGGAGATTATTTTGGATTTTCCTTGCAGTCTCAATCTAATCACGGAGATTAGAAATGGAAAACCTCTTTTGATGAAAATAACAGAGAAATGCGGCTATGGAAGAACAGACAGCTTTGAAGAATGGATGAGATGGACCACAAGCCAACGAATGAAAGTAACCTCTAGAAGCTGGAAAATAGAAGGAAATGGGTTATCTCCTGGAGTTTCCAGAAAGGAACATAGCACTACCCACCTAGTAAGACCCATATCAAACATCTGACCTACAGAACTGTAAGATAAAATATTTGTGTTCTTTTAAGCTACTATGCTTGTAGTAATTTGTTACAGCAGCAATAGGAAAATATGTAATACATAGAGTGCTTCAATAATGGAGAAAAAAATTATAAGCGAGAGAATATAATTTCTTTCCTTCACAGTATTTGCAATATAACAAGAGAACAAATTATTGATATAAAGCTTTAATCTTAGCTGGAGCTATGGAAAGAAAATAGAAATTTTAGAAATACAGAATAGGAATTTAACTTATTTTTCTTATGCAGTAATCCTCCCTTATCCACGGATTCACTTTCTGCGGTTTTGGTTACCCATGACCAACCACAGTCCAAAAATATTAAATGGAAAATTCCAGAAATAAACAATTCATAAGTTTTAAATTGCACATTATTCTGAGTAATGTGATGAAATCTTGTGCTATCCTGATCTATCCCATCCAGGAGGTGAATCATCCCTTTGTCCGGCTTCTCCTGCCAGATAGTCAATTAGTAGCCAGCTCTGTATCTCTGTATCACAGTGTTTGTGTTCAAGTAATTCTTATTTTACTTAATAATGGCCCCAAAGTGAAAAAGTACTGGTGTTTGCAATTCAAATATTCTCTTACTGTCCCCAGTTTATAAACTAAATCTTATCATGGGTATGTATGTACAGGAAAAAGCATAGCATATATAGGTTCAGTACCATCTGGGGTTTCAGGCATCCACTGGGGGTTGAAAACATATATCCCCCGTGGATAAGGGGGAAACTATATGGAGGTAAGTGTTGATTATTGAACACTATTTTAGTTGCAGATAGCAAATGTGTGTAGTTACAGTAAGCAAAACATGGAAGTTTGATGTAAAGGAAGTGAAGTATCAAAAGGAAATGGAAGTCATCAAGGTTTTAGGCATTAACTATAAATTGCAAAAACTTTAATAGATTAAATGCAGTCTGACACTTAGAAAAGATGTGCCTGATTTTTAAAATCACAAATATCCTCTAATCTATGAACTGTTCATTTTGATTAGAGTGCTGGGGAAAAATACAACTTAAAGAATTTAGTCAAAAATTATCTAATAATAGAAATAAATTTCAATGCTGCCATGCTTTTCTGACATCTTCTTACACTGTCATGGATGAAATTTAATTGTCCTTCAGTGCCATGGAACAGACCCTGGGATTAAGCTGATGTTGCAAACTGAATAAATAACGATGAGACTTGGAAAAAGAAAATCATTACTTAGTAAAGAAGGTTAGTCTTATTTTACACTTTCTTGAGAGCTGAACTAATATGAGAAACATTTGTCTTCTTCCTTCCCAAATTTACATATGTTTGATTGTGTCAGCTGAGATGTTCAAGTGATTTTCTCTCTGAAAGGTCAAAGCCATTCACCCCCAAATCAGTTTTCCTGCGTATGATCCACAGTGGCAAGGACTCTCAACTGCAAGTGTGAGGAATGTCTGTGTTGCTTGATTTGTTGTGTGATTACTGTTTGTGTGTGTCCTTTACCCAAGATGGCATGTAATTTTCCAGCACAGATTATTTTTCAAAACAATTACTTTTCCAAATTTTGCAGAGAGGGATGTCCATTTACTGAAATGTGAACTTAAATGTCTGGAAAAGAAAAATCAAATACTCATACTAATCTGTAAAGTAGCTATAAATTGTTACTTTTCAGAGGAGGCATCTCTCAAAATGGCTAGTTTTGATGTATACTAGAAAAAATATTTTAATCCTTCTATTACCATGAGCAGAATATAACAGATTGTGTGTGTGTCTGTGTGTGTGCACGCGTGTGTAAAAACAGGATATAATATTACATTGAAGAAAAAAATGCTCAGTTGACCAAATAAATGCTAGTAGCTAAACCAGAATTTCTTTTTATTATTGACATTCTTTTCCCAATTTGATAATTAAGGCATAAAATTATTGTTACCTGCTCGACCTCACACACACACACAAAAAACACAAGTACACACTCCGCAAAGGAGGCTTTGTGCTTTTGTAAAGAGAAATGCTCACCAAAAAGTTATTTGTTTCCAGGATACTGATTATGTCAGCTGGTTCCCTATTTAGCATAATATAACATCAAGCTATGCATATAGTATTCCATTAGAATGTACACTCAATGAGAATTTGCTTTTGTTCAGTCTCCTACATCCATATCATTTAAATGAGCACCTGGAATCTAGTATGTGCTCAAAAAATATCTGTTAATTTCATAATAAGTAGATTTTGAAGTAACAAATATTTTCTACTGTATACAGCACAATCATAACTTTGCAAATATTACCTGAGCTAACATTATTTTGAATTTTCACTCTTTTTTTTAACATCTTTATTGGAGTAAAATTGCTTTACAATGGTGTGTTAGTTTCTGCTTTATAACAAAGTGAATCAGATCGACATACACATATATCCCCATATCTCCTCCCTCTTGCATCTCCCTCCCACCCTCCATATCCCACCTCTCTAGGTGGTCACAAAGCACCAAGTTGATCTCCCTGTGCTATGCAACTGCTTCCAATTAGCTACCTATTTGACATATGGTAGTATATATAAGTCCATGACACTCTCTCACTTCTTCCCACCTTACCCTTCGCCCTCCCCAGGTCCTCAAGTCCATTCTCTACATCTGCGTCTTTATTCCTGCCCTGCCCCTAGGTTCTTCAGAACCTTTTTTTTTTTTATTTTTAGATTTCATATATATGTGTTAGTGTATGGTATTTGTTTTTCCCTTTCTGACTTACCTCGCTCTGTATGACAGACTCTAGGTCCATCCACCTCACTACTCAATTTCATTTCTTTTTATGACTGAGTAACATTCTATTGTATACATGTGCCACATCTTCTTTATCCATTCATCTGTTGATGGACACTTAGGTTGCTTGCATGTCCTGGCAAATAGTGCTGCAATGAACACTGTGGTACATGACTCTTACTGAATTATGGTTTTCTCAGGGCATATTCCCAGTAGTGGGATTGCTGTGTCATATGGTAGTTCTATTTTTAGTTTTTTAAGGAACCTCCATACTGTTCTCCATAGTGGCTGTATCAATTTACATTCCTACCAACAGTGCAAGATGGTTCTGTTTTCTCCACACCCTCTCCAGCATTCACTGTTTGTAGATTTTTTGATGATGGACATTCTAACAAGTGTGAGGTGATACCTCATTGTAGTTTTGATTTGCATTTCTCTAACAATTACTGATGTTGAGCATCCTTTCATGTGTTTGTTGGCAGTCTGTATCTCTTCTTTGGAGAAATGTCTGTTTAGGTCTTCTGCCCATTTTTAGATTGGGTTATTTCTTCTTTTGATATTGAGCTGCATGAGCTGCTTATATATTTTGGAGATTGATCCTTTGTTAGTTGCTTCATTTGCAAATATTTTCTCCCATTCTGAGGATTGTTTTTTCCTCTTGTTTATGGTTTCCATTGCTTTGCAAAACTTTGAAGTTTCATTAGGTCCCATTTGTTTATTTTTGTTTTTATTTCCCTTTGCCTAGGGGGTGGGTCAAAAAGGATCTTGTGATTTATGTCATAGAGTGTTCTTTCTATGTTTTCCCCTAGGAGTTTTACAGTGTCTGTCCTTATATTTAGGTCTTTAATCCATTTTGAGTTTATTTTTGTGTATCGTGTTAGGGAGTGTTCTAATTTCATTCTTTTACATGCAGTTGTCCAGTTTTCCCAACACTACTTATTGAAGAGGCTTCCTTTTCTCCATTGTATATTCTTGCTTCCTTTATCAAAAATAAGGTGACCATATGTGCGTGGGTTTATCTCTGGGCTTTCTATCTGTTTCTACATTTCTGGGTTTTTGCCAGTACCATACTGCCTTGATTACTGTAGCTTTGTAGTATAGTCTGAAGTCAGGAAGCCTGATTCCTCCAGCTCCGTTTTTCGTTCTCAAGATTGCTTTGGCTATTCGGGGTCTTTTGTGTTTCCATACAAATTGTGAAATTTTTTGTTCTAGTTCTGTGAAAAATGCCAGTGGTAGTTTGATAGGGATTGCATTGAATCTGTAGATTGCTTTGGGTAGTATAGTCATTTTCACAATGTTGATTCTTACAGTACAAGAACATGGTATATCTCTCCATCTGTTTGTATCATATTTAATTTCTTTCATCAGTGTCTTGTAGTTTTCTGCATACAGGTCTTTTGTCTCCCTAGGTAGGTTTATTCCTAGGTATTTTATTCTTTTTGTTGCTGTGGTAAATGGGACTGTTTCCTTAATTGCTCTTTCAGATTTTTCATCATTAGTGTATAGGAATGCATGAGATTTCTGTGCATAAATTCTATATCCTGCTACTTTACCAAATTCATTGATTAGATCTAGTAGTTTCCTGGTAACATCTTTAGGATTCTCTATATATAGTATCATGTCATCTACAAACAGTGACAGTTTTACTTCTTCTTTTCTGATTTGAATTCCTTTAATTTCTTTTTCTTCTCTGATTGCTGTGGCTAAAACTTCCAAAACTATGTTGAATAATAGGGGTGAGAGTGGGCATCCTTATCTTATTCCTGATTTTAGAGGAAATGGTTTCAGTTTTTCACCACTGAGAATGATGTTGGCTGTGGGTTTTTCATATACGGCCTTTATGATGTTGAGGTAAGTTCCCTCTATGCTTACTTTCTGGAGAGTTTTTATCATAAATGGGTGTTGAATTTTGTCGAAAGCTTTTTCTCCATCTATTGAGATTATCATATGGTTTTTACCTTCAATTTGTTAATATGGTGTATCATATTGTTGGATTTGCATATATTGAAGAATCCTTCCATTCCTGGGGTAAACCCCAGTTGATCATGGTGTATGATCTTTTTAATGTGCTTTTGGATTCTGTTTGCTCTTATTTTGTTGAGGATTTTTGCATCTATGCTCATCAACAATATTGGCCTGTAGTTTTCTTTCTTTGTGATATCTTTGTCTGGTTTTGATTTCAGGGTGATGGTGGCCTCATAGAAAGAGTTTGGAAGTTTTCCTCTCTTTGCTATATTTTGGAAGAGTTTGAGAAGCATAGGTGCCAACTATTCTCTAAATGTTTGATAGAATTCACCTGTGAAGCCATCTGGTCTGGGCTTTTGTTTATTGAAAGACTTTTAATCAGTTTCAATTTCACTGCTTGTAATTGGTCTGTTTATATTTTCTGTTTTTTCCTAGTTCAGTCTCAGAAGGTTGTGCTTTCCTAAAAATTTGTCCATTCTTCCAGTTTGTCCATTTTATTGGCATATAGTTGCATGTAGTAATCTCTCATGATCCTTTGTATTTATGCAGTGTCATTTGTTACTTCTCCTTTTTCATAACTAATTCTATTGATTTGAGTCTTCTCCCTTTTTTTTTTTTTGATGAGTCTGGCTAGTGATTTATCAATTTTGTTTATCTTCTCAAAGAACCAGCTTTTAGTTTTATTGATCTTTGCTATTGTTTCCTTCATTTCTTTTTCATTTATTTCTGATCTGATCTTTATGATTTCTTTCCTTCTGCTAACTTCTGTTTTTTTTTTTTTTTCTTTTTTCTCTAATTGCCTTAGGTGTAAGGTTAGGTTTTTTATTCCAGATTTTTCTTGGTTCTTGAGATAGGATTATATTGCTATAATCTTCCCTCTCAAAACTGTTTTTCTTGTATCCCATAGGTTTTGGGCCATCGTGTTTTCATTGTCAGTTGTTTCTAGATATTTTTTGATTTCCTGTTTGATTTATCCAGTGATCTCTTGGTTATTAATAGCATATTATTTAGCCTCCATGTGTTTGTATTTTTTAGTTTTTTTCCTGTAATTGATATCTAGTCTCATCGCGTTGTGGTCGGAAAAAAAACCTGATAAAATTTCAATTTTCTTAAATTTACCAAGGATTGATCTGTTGCCCAAGATATGATCTATCCTGGAGAGTCTTCCATGAGCACTTGAGAAGAGAGTGTATTCTGTTGTTTTTGGATGGAATGTCCTATAAATGTCAATTAAGTCCATCTTGTTTAATGTATCATTTAAAGTTTGTGTTTCCTTATTTATTTTCACGTTGGATGATCTGTGCATTGGTGAAAGTAGGGTGTTAAAGTCCCCTACTATGATTGTGTTATTGTTAATTTCCTCTTTTATGGCTGTTAGCATTTACCTTATGTATTGAGGTGCTGCTATGTCAGGTGCATAAATATTTACAATTGTTTTATCTTCTTCTTGGATTGATCACTTGATCATTATGTAGTGTCCTTTTTTGTTTCTTACAATAGGTTTTATTTTAAAGTCTATTTTGTCTGATATGAGAACTGCTACTCCAGCTTTCTTTTGATTTCCATTTGCAATAGAGTATATTTTTCCATCCCCTCACTTTCAGTCTGTATGTGTCTCTAGGTCTGAAGTGGGTCTCTTGTAGACAGCATATATAAGGGTCTTGTTTTTGTATCCATTCAGCCAATCTGTGTCTTTTGGTGGGAGCATTTAGTCCATTTACATTTAAGGTAATTATCGATATGTATGTTCCTATTCCCATTTTCTAAATTGTTTTGGGTTTGTTATTGTAGGTCTTTTCCTTCTCTTGTGTTTCCTTCCTAGAGAAGTTCCTTAGCCTTTGTTGTAAAGCAGGTTGGTGGTGCTAAATTCTCTTAGTTTTTGCTTGTCTGTAAAGGTTTTAATTTCTCCATTGAATCTGAATGAGATCCTTGCTGGGTAGAGTAATCTTGGTTGTAGCGTTTTCCCTTTTATCATTTTAAATATGTCCTGCCGCTCCCTTCTGTCTTGCAGTGTTTCTGCTGAAGATCAGCTGTTATCCTTTTGGGGATTCCCTTGTATGCTATTTATTGCTTTTCCCTTGCTGCTTTTAATATTTTTTGTTTGTATTTAATTTTTGATAGTTTGATTAATATGTGTCTTGTTATATTCTTCTTTGGATTTATCCTGTATGGGACTCTCTGCACTTCATGGACTTGATTGTCTATTTCCTTTCCCATATTAGAGAAGTTTTCCACTAGAATCACTTCAAATATTTTCTGAGTCCCTTTTAGTTTTTCTTCTTCTTTTGACACCCCAGTAAATCAAATGTTGGTGTGTTTAATGTTGTCCCAGAGTCTCTGAGACTTTCCTCAATTCTTTTCATGCTTTTCTCTTTATTGTGTTCTGTGGTAATTATTTGCACTCTTTTATCTTCCAGGTTACTTATCCATTCTTCTGCCTCAGTTATTCTACTATTGATTCCTTCTAGAGAATTTTCAATTTCATTTATTGTGTTGTTCATCACTGTTTGCTCTTTAGTTCTTCTAGGTCCTTGTTAAAAGTTTCTTATATTTTCTCCAGTCTATTTCCAAGATTTTGGATCATCTTTACTATAATTACTCTGAATTCTTTTTCAGGTAGACTGCCTATTTCCTCTTCATTTGTTTGTTCTGGTAGGTTTTTACCTTGCTCCTTCATCTGCTGCATATTTCTCTGTCTTCCCATTTTGCTTAACTTACTATGTTTTGTGGTTTCCTTCTTTTAGGCACACGTTGGTAGTTCCCATCGTTCTTGGTGTCTGTCCCCAGTGGGTAAGGTTGTTTCAGTGGCTTGTGTTCCATTCCTGGTGGAGGGGACTGGTGCTTGTGTTCTGGTGGATGAGGTTGTATTTTGTCTTTCTGGTGGGCAGGACTATGTCCATTGGTGTGTTTTGGGGTGTCTGTGAACTTATTATGATTAGGCAGCCTCTCTGCTAATGGGTGATGTTGTGTTCCTGTCTTGCTAGTTGTTTTGCATGGGGTGTCCAGTACTGGAGCTTGCTGGTCATTGAGTGGAGCTGGGTCTTAGCGTTGAGGCAGTGATCTCTGGGAGATCTCTCGCCAACTGATATTACGTGTGTCCAGGAGGTCTCTGGTGGACCAGTGTCCCGAACTCAGCTCTCCCACCTCAGAGGCTCAGGCCTGCCACCCAGCAGAAGCACAAAGACCCTGTCAGCCACTCAACATAGACAACTGTTGTAAAAATCTGACTGGTATCTTGGATTTTTCTTTGCTGGGTGATTTATCTGAGCCAGGTTCCCTTTGTCAGAAACACAGCAAGCCAAAACGCTGAGACATCCAAGGTTTGCAGTGAAGACAGGGCCGTTCTGCACAGGTGTAACTAAGCTACAGGCCTCTAGTTTCAAAAATTCAGGTGCTTCACAGGATCTGAGGGTGGAGTTTTCAGCCCTCTGTTGTCAAAAGTTCCCACATTGGTGTTTACCTTTTATTTTCATGCCTTCTTTTGCTGTATAGAAATCTCCAAAAATGACTTCCAACCCCAGATGATTTCATGGGTGCATTACTGTGAACTTCCACAGAACAAATAATTTCTATGTAACATAAATCCCTGGACCATTGTAATAGCCTCTTTGCTTGCCCTGCCTCCATCTTTGCCATCTTCCAGACTGTCCTCAGTTTAGCAGCCAGAAGGTATCTTCTGTAGTAGCCCGAGTCAAATCACATCACCTCTCACTGAAAACCCTCCATTGGTTCCCATCTCAGAGAAAAGCAAAACCCATTAAAAGTTTATAAGACTGTGATATTGTGATTTATAAGAAAAGTATATATTTGATTATTCAGAAGACCAAAATATACTTATATATATTTGGTCTTTGTTCACAGTTCCTGACTCACAGCTCCCCAAACTCTTAGAATTTCCTAAGTCTGAATGTGTAATTATTATTGTACACTGTCAATATTGCTTATGTTCAAAATCAAATATACTGATACTTTTGGATTTTTAAAGAAATTTTATTGGAGTAGAGTTGATTTACAAGCTGTGTTAGTCTCAGGTGTACAGCAATGTGAATCAGTTATACATATACAAATATCCACCATTTTTTAGATTCTTTTCCCATATAGGTTATTACAGAATATTGACTAGAGTTCCCTGTGCTATACAGTAGGTTCTTGCTTGTTATCTATTTTATATATAGTAGTACGTTAATCTCAAACTCTTAATTTATCCCTTCCCCCCACCATATTTCACCTTTGGTAACCATATGTTTGTTTTACAAATCTGTGAGTCTGTTTCTGTTTTGTAAACAATTTCATTTATATCATTTTAAAAATTAGATTCCACATATGAGAGATAGCATATGATATTTGTCTTTCTCTGTCTTACTTACAAATATCATTGGTAGTTAAATGTCACAGTAAGTCCCATGTTGTCTTATTTGGTCAAAGGACTATCTCCCTTAAAGCTATCATCCTCAGATGCTTCTCTTATTTAAAAGGTCCTAGTACTACTAACAATCGGAAATGCATTATAACTGAAGAAAACACTGTCAGCCCACTCATAGCTGACAATTATTATAGGAATCCTGACAGGCAAATTGTTGCATAAAAAATAAAAATTTGCTACAAATAAACTTTAGAGTTAGAAGCAGTCAAATAAACAACATACAATTATTATTAAAGCCATACACATTTTTATAAGCGATTGTTCTTTGACATCCTCGTTTTATCTCTCGAGGCATTTTATCAAAAACAGTGCTTCCCTGGTGGCGCAGTGGTTGAGAGTCCACCTGCCGATGCAGGGGACATGGGTTCGTGCCCCGGTCTGGGGGTATCCCACGTTCCGTGGAGCGGCTGGGCCCGTGAGCCATGGCCGCTGGGCCTGCGCGTCCGGAGCCTGTGCTCCGCAACGGGAGAGGCCACAGCAGTGAGAAACCCGCGTACCGCAAAAAAAAAAAAAAAAAAGAAAAGAAAAAAAATGAATAATAGATGAATACAAATACTTAATTACAAGTAGAATTAAGATTAAATTTTAGCCACCAAGGGTCTGGATGGGAATCAGGGCAGCAAGGGATACTTATGGTTCAATCCCCAAAGTTACTGCACCTCAAATTCCAGCAAACTGTCTGCTAATGTCTGATGATTAGAGTTTAACATTGTGCCTTCAATAAGCCAAGATCAGGTTACACAATCTTACATAGACCCAAAGAGGTTGAAAAAATTTATAATAAATTTTGGAAAAAAATTTAGATGTGATATGGCATGAATCTTCTTATAAAGCAACAGATCAGACACTTGAATGTTGAAAATACTCTTGCATTCTATCTCCAGGTCCTTTTCAAAACAATAAAAGGATCACAGGCCTGGGAATCTGGGCTCCTAGGAACTAGTAGCTTCTTTAATGCACATGGTTGCTGTGACCATGAAATATGGACACGGCTCTGAATGGGAAAGGATGCTGAATCCACTCATATCTGTGACTTATTTGGAATATGACCTTTAGGTACCCTAAATGCTGATCTGGATGAATATCAACAAAAACTAAGCTTAGTGTGTTTGATATCTCATTCTTTTCTGACTTTAAATTTGAGTATCGTTTTGTGATGTGGCCAAGCTCAGGATTCCGACAAGCCTGTTCACCATAGTGGTCTCTACAATGATCCCCTCCTATTCTATCTTCTGTATCCACCCTTCTCACTCTCAAACTGTATGGATAAAAAATAATCATCTACAGGACTGTGATATTGCCAAAGAAGGTCACAAAATGTAATGAGCAAACAGTTTTAGAGGTGACACTCACCTTCTAACACCATCAATATCACCCTCTATTTAAGTATCTCTATTTCTCCTTTAAAATTTAGGAAATATCTTTCTTACTCCTTTTGTTGTGTGCTAGTGGAGGACATACTTTTCAGTCCTGCTGTCAAGAAAACCACAGAACAATATTCCACTCCATCAGCAGGTAAATTCAATATGAGTGACTGTCTTTTAATCTATACATGTGTTGTGTTGCAGCTGTCAGGTATGAAGTGTTATATAATACTTTAAAGGACTCCTTCAACTTGGATGTTTCTTATAAGCATTTTGAAAGATATTTTTCCCTTGGTGTATGACTTATAGATGTGTCCTGATATTTCCCCTTCTATGAAGTATAACTCAGCTACCTAAATAGTTCTACATGATAGGGTGACCTTGTTTCCATTCAATATATTCAAAATACCAAAGCAGAGGTTCTCAACCTAACATCTAGAGTAAGATCTTCTTATCCCCTTTTAAAAACTATATTAAAGAATAGTTTTAGAAACAACTATTACTAAATTTTTCAATATTTTAGAAATGCATGTCCTCAATAATATACACGTCCATATATGTAATACAGTGTTGCAACAGATTATCAAGTCAAAGATGTCTAGGCCTGAATGACCACTGTAAATAGACTTTCCTATTCCAAAAGTTTTCTTGCAGAGGTAATGGATTGCTATTTGCATTGTGTGCTGCTTTGCTAATCAAATTAACAAAAACTTTGGTGATAATAAAAGTGTAACTCCAGAGATATGTTTTGTGAAATGTAATACAAAAATTTCAGACATTTATAATGAAAAGATAAATTGTTGTTACTCTCATCTATATACAGTGTTAGGAGGCACAATTCATTTTTACATACAAAGCTCTTGTAACAGTTTTTGTGTCCATGTAAATTATAGTCATGACAAAAAGAATTAAGAGGTATCATGTAATAACCCATGAAGGAGAAGAATCTGAAAAAGAACATATATATTATGAGATACTGGATCTACATGATGCCTCATTTTTTTTTTTTTTTGCTTTTTTTCTATTATTTTATTTAAGTATAGTTGATTTACAATCTCATGTTAGTTTCAGGTGTACAGCACAGTAATTCAGTGATATATATATAAATACGGTACCATGTAAATCCAATATCATATAATGATTTGCAATTTATAAGTGTTTCCATGGATAGACTATCTATCATGGATTAACCTCCTAAAGTACTATTCCAGTAAATTATGATTATTATATTGGTGAATACATCCGAAGAAAACAAAAACACTAACTCAAAAAAATACATATGCCCCAGTGTTCAGAGCAGCATTATCTACAATAGCAAAGATATTGAAGCAACTTGTGTCCATCACAGATGAATGGATAAAGAAAATGTGGTATTAGTAATCTACGTTATACATATTAGTGTATATATGTCAATCCCAATCTCCCAACTAATAAGAACCTGCTGTATAAAAATAAATTAATTAATTAAATAAATTTTAAAAAAAGAAAACGTGGTGTGTGTGTGTCTGTGTGTGTACATATATATATATATATATATATATATATATATGTACACACACAGACACACACACACAGACACACACAATGGGATATGCTCAACCATAAAAAAAAAATGATGAAATTTTGCCCTTTGCAAAAACATGGATCAACCTGGAGGGTATTATGCCTAGTGAAATAATTCAGACAGAGAAAGACAAATACTATATGATTTCCCTTATATATGGAATATAAAAATATAAAACAAACTAGTGAATATAACAAAAATAAGCAGACTTACAGATCTAGAGAACAAAGTAGTGGTTACCACTGGGGACATGGAAGGGGTGAAAGGCAATGCAGGAGTAAGGTTTAAGAGGGGCAAACTATGTTTAAAATAAATAAGCTATAAGGATATATTGCACAGAGAATATAGCCAATATTTTATAATAACTGTATATGGAGTATACTCTTTAAAAATTGTGAAACAGTATGTTGTATACCTGAAACATACAATATAAATCAACTACACCTCAATAAAAATAAATAAATTGATGAGTAAATTTCTAATACCTATTTAATTTGTATGAAATACAATGAAATAGCATTTGGGGCTTCCCTGGTGGTGCAGTGGTTGAGAGTCCGCCTGCCGATGCAGGGGACACGGGTTCGTGCCCCGGTCCGGGAAGATCCCGCATGCCGCAGAGCGGCTGGTCCCGTGAGCCATGGCCGCTGAGCCTGCGAGTCCGGAGCCTGTGCTCCACAACGGGAGAGGCCACAACAGTGAAAGCTTGCGTACTGTAAAAAGAAAAAAAAAGAAAAGAAATAGCATTTGGAGATCCAAACACAGAAGCTTTAAAAAATGGAGGTTTGCTTTTTACTCTGACATATATGAAGTTTGCAAATTGGTGGTCTATTGCTAGAATGCAAGCTTCATGTTGTCATCAGGAACCTGAGACTGTACTTCTCTTTCACTAATTTCAGCACATGGCTTCTATCTTAAAGCTTACCTAATGCTTCTAGCCATTACATCTGCATTCCAGGCCAGCTGCAAAATGTATACAAAGATTTAAAATAGGGCGTATCTTGTATATGTATAACTGATTCACTTTGTTATAAAGCAGAAAGTAACACACCATTGTAAAGCAATTATACTCCAATAAAGATGTTAAAAATAAATAAATAAATAAATAAAATAGGGCATATCTGAGTATGACAACTCTACTCAACATTTTGTAATGACCTATATGGTAATAGAATCCAAAAAAGAGTAGATATATGTATATGTATAAATGATTTACTTTGCTGTACAGCAGAATCTAAGACATCATTGTAAATCAACTATACTCCAATAAAAAATTAATTTAAAAAGTAAAAAGGGCATATGTACCTGCCGAGTCAACTGCAATTAATAAGCCATCTCAGAAGTTACAAACAACTTGCCTTAGTATGGTTGCATTAAGACATAAAGGAAGGTGGAAAATGGTACATTGCGCTCAGCTAAACTGGGATTCTGTGACTAAGAATGGGGTCATGAATATTGAAAGGTCAATAGCAATCTCCAATGGCATATACAATAATGACTTTAAATCTTCAAACAATGCTATACACACATGGAATATTAACAGGGAAAAATAGCAAAACTAAAAACATCAGTGAAGAAATAACATACAACTTGTTAGTAGATGTTTTGTGTGTCAGAGCAGGCAAAAATTTACCAAGTCGCCTAATAGTGACCAAATGTACAAATTAAATAACAATGCACAACAGGGCTATCAACACCCCATTATGGAGAGTCATTCTCTAAGATTCTAAGTTTAGGAACAAAAATTTATATTTTTATTAACTTATGTTTTCAAGATATTCAGAGTCTGATAATATAAATGATCTTAGGATAAAGACAAACTAATAATAAATAACAGTAAAAAAAGTTTAGAAAACCATTATTGGAAGAGTATAGGGATATAAAAATGCATTTGATATATAGTGTATTTATCGTTTATATTTGATAACAGGAATTTACTGCTCCATTCATTGTTACAATCTATAGTATTACAAAATCAGTGATTAAACAGGTTAAGATAAAAATATCAGCTCTATTACTTATTGTTTGAAAAAGTACCTCTAAGGCTGGTCCTATCAGGTTGTTTGTATTTATCACCTGATATAAACTTTCCTAGGAAGCGGCCAGACCATACCAAAGGACAAGAGCTTGCTCCCCAATCTGACTGTGTGGTGTAGAATGCAGGCCACAACAACTGCTCTCAACAAGGAGACAAAGAGTGCGAATGATTGAGAAACACAGGCCCAGACTTTCCTCTAGAACACTCACCAGTCTTGTAACTAATACCTCTCCCCAAGCAGTAAATGGGTGAGGAGTAGAGAGAATCTGTAAGGGTTATTCTTAGGAAAGACTTCTGGGGCAAAAGAGGAGACTTTTGTAAATGATTTTGTAGAATTACAGTTACACGCATGTGCTGATAATACATACATGTTATGTGTATGTATTACATACATGTTACGTGTATGCACTGAAAATAAGAAGTTACAAAATTCTCCCTAGAAGTCGATGTGATTGAGATATTTCACTGCACTTGCTGTGTGATCTTCAGATCCTTTCTGCTTAGACTGTAACTATACTTTCTGAATTAGAATTACTATACTATATTTACGTTAAGAAAAAAGTACCCTTGGGCTTCCCTGGTGGCACAGTGGTTGAGAGTCCACCTGCCGATGCAGGGGACACGGGTTCGTGCACCGGTCCAGGAAGATCCCACATGCCGTGGAGCGGCTGGGCCCGTGAGCCATGGCCGCTGAGCCTGCGCGTCCGGAGCCTGTGCTCTGCAATGGGAGAGGTCACAACAGTGAGAGGCCCGCGTACCACAAAAAAAAAAGTACCCTGATTATACAGGATCAAGTAACACCACTAAAACTCATGTTTAGGAAAAAACATATATAAATAATTATGTTTTATTATGTGTGTTCTAAAGAGAAAAATAATTGTGTTCCGCAATGTAATTTTATACCGTACTCTTCTAAATACTTTCGTTTAAACAAGATCTTTATAAAAATGTTTTGTGCACAGAAGTTTTTGAATACTTTTAAAAACGATCACAACACATATGGGCTCCGAATGTGTTGAATTATTTTAATACTTTCCCTGTAACTGGAATTCTTGAAGAGAATATGCATTTGCATAATGCTGATAATACTTTTTCATTTCTTTTTGTGCTTCAGCTGTTATAATATCCACTTATAATGGTAATTGGGTGTGTTTATTATCCATGATTATCTCTAGATATATGTGCATTTTCTTTAATTAGACTATAAACTCTAAATGGAAAATCAAAATGAAGTCACCTCTTGTCTCAGTTAGGATGTTAAATTCTCTTCCTTATATTTAGAGTTTCCCAAATGCCCACTGCAAAATTTTATTTGGGGAGTAGAGAGTGGAAAATCAACATAGTAAATTACATTACAGGGAAGGAGGTATATGGAGGACAGCTCTTCATTATCCCTTTCTCATTACATTACAGGGAAGGAGGTATATGGAGGACAGCTCTTCATTATCCCTTTCTCACCCCTGAAAGCTACACATCCATTAATGCCAGCACTCACATAAACAAGCACTTTTCAAGTGCATAGGATACTGTGATAAGAAAACTTTGTCAAACACTTAATTAATATAAAAGTCAGAACTAATAGCACTGTTTTTTAATTCCACATGTAAGGGAAAAAATTCTTCAGACACAAAGTTACTTCGAATGATTTTCTCTAGTATTAAACAATTATTTTGGTAGAAGAGTCATACAAACAATATAATATCCAGGGCCAGATGTGGGCATGGATTCCCTTCACTAAGGCTAAAATTTTGGCTTCTCTTAAAATTAAGAGCCATTCATTCAACAAATAATGCTTAAGTACTTGATATATACTAGACACAGGGGATGTACTAATAAGAATGAACTAACTGACAAGAAAACTTCCCCTCATGGAACTTAAATTCTATTTGGATAAACAGAAGGCAAAAAATATAAGTACATAGTGTGTTAGTTACAAGTGTTTGTTAAGGTGAATTAAAGACTGGTAAGGGCTTGAGAAAAGGGGATTAATGACAAATGTCACCTCCAGTTCAGTTTACTAGAACAATTTGGTCTTACCTTCCTTCAAAGCAAAAATAGTCCTGTAGTTAAACAGATCCATTACACAAAGCAAGCAGCTTAAAATATGCATTTATTCCCTTCTATTACAATTTAATTTTTTAAATGGCTCCACAAAGATACAAGTCAAAATGTATTATTGACAATAAATCCACATTAATAAATCATTATAAACTGTTTCTAAGGTAATAAGTAGAGTTATTAATTTCACATAAATAACTTTAAAAAGGTAGCAGATGTAAAAATATATTTAGATCATGGAGATGTCTAACTGTTACAACAATAAAACTAATGAAATGCCAAAGTAACAAGCTTCATGTGTCCATATGAGTCCTCCACTATTCAACCCAACTCCAGACATACTCTTCAGAATCTCCTTATAATGAGATCCAGTAAAATCTACAATGATTTCAATAAACACACACACACAAACATATAATATTGAAATACTGAGCTCAAAAGAAGGAGTGTCGTATACATGCAATTTGTATATTTGCTAAATATGGGAAGACATTATTTAACAGAAGCTTATACTTCCTTTTACTTTCCATCATTGTTTACCTCTCCTCAAATACTTACCTAAACAACAAATAATTATATATGTTTTTTATGAATTTTTGAAATAATTCCCAGAAACAGGATTTACATGGCTGCCTCTGTATTTAACGTGTGTGTTAAATATACCATACCTTCTTTATTCACTCCTCTGTTGATGGACATTTAATTTGCTCCTATGTTCTGGCTATTGTAAATAATTCTGCAATGAACATTGGGGTGCATGTATCTTTTCAAATTATGGTTTTCTCCAGGTACATATATACAATGGAATATTACTCAGCCATAAAGAAGAATGAAATAATGCCATTTGCAGCAACGTGGGTGGACCTAGAGACTGTCATACTGACTGAAGTAAGTCAGACAGAGAAAGACAAATATCATATGATATCACTTCTATGTGGAATCTAAAAAAATGATATAAATGAACTTATTTACAAAACAGAAACAGACTCACAGACTTCTAAAACAAACTTATGGTAACCAGGGGGCAAGGGGGAGGGATAAATTGGGAGATTGGGACTGACATATACATACTACTATATATAAAATAGATAACTAATAAGGACCTACTATACAGCACAGGGGACTTTACTCGATACTCTGTAATGCTTATATGGGAAAAGAATCTAAAAAAGAGTGGATATATGTATATGTATAACTGATTCACTTTGCTATACACTTGAAACTAACACAACATTGTAAATCAACTGTATCCCAATAAAAATTAAGAAAATAAAGTGTGTGTTATAGACTCTGAGAGAGAATCTGATATTTGGCAGTTTTATTAAGTATCACCCATGGGAACCCCATCTGTAGACGCAGGAGTGGAAGACGAGGAATGAGAGTGATGGGTTTCTCTGGAGCTGGAAGGAACTGTCAGGATCACCCCAGGTTGGGTCAAAATGCTCAGGCTTTTATACCACTGTCTCCGTCAGTGTTTGGATATCATGTGCTTCAGGAAGGACTGAATGTTGGGTCAGATAACTCTTGCAGCTGAGGCAGTCCTTGAAGGAGCTGGCAGCCGAAGTCTTTCCTATTATATTGCTCCCAGCAGCTGGGGCAAATCCATCCTTGAAGAGGTGTCTGTGTCCAATCACAGTTCTTGCCTTTTAGTTCTTGTGAAACCTAAATTGTTTGCTTTATAATTTTTTTAAATGCTTCCTTATAAATCCTCAATACAAAGATATCATAAATCCAGGAATTAAAAAAATAATATTTCTATTTATGCAATTTCATAAATTCCTCTGTACAGAAATCAGGACTAAAACATACTTTTTTTTTTTTTTTGCAGTACTCGGGCCTCTCACTGTTGTGGCCTCTCCCGTTGCGGAGCACAGGTTCCGGACGCGCAGGCTCAGCGGCCATGGCTCACGGGCCCAGTCGCTCCGCGGCATGTGGGATCTTCCCGGACCGGGGCACGAACCCGTGTCCCCTGCATCGGCAGGCGGACTCTCAACCACTGCGCCACCAGGGAAGCCCCTAAAACATACTTTTGATAACTAACAAATTGTCTGGTTTGGGAACCAAATCTGTCGCATAAATGTAAATTGCATTAAGTTTATAGTTATTCTCTAAGGGATTATTGCCAAATCAGTTAGTTTCACTGCGTGTCCCAATATTCAGGTTGATGTATAAGTTTAAATAGAAAAAATATATATATTTGATATTGAAATGCACTTTTTAAAGGGAGGAAAGGTAAATTTTTAAAGTTGAAGGACACAGTTCTAAATGATTTATTGGCTGTCTACCATTCTCAGATGCCTGCAAATCAATGTTACACGTGGCATCTTTCAGATGATGTGGGCTATTTCAAGGAAGTGCTTTTGCTTTTCATGATTAAAATACATGAAGAGAAAAGTACATGAAGAGAAAAGTGTAGTGTTAATCTAAATAGGCTGAAACACTGATTTTAAAGGCTAAAATCATTCTGAAAGATAGTCTCAAATCTGGTATTTCAATACTGTGGTTTCCTTAGATTATAATCTTGAGAGACAGTGCTTCACTCTCACCTAATCATGCTGGATTTCAAAATCGTTTCATAGTGTAGTGTTGAAATTACTGGCAGGACTTGGCAATTAAAAGCAGAGGAGAGCTTTCACAAAGGAGCTTGTCATTGTTCTTGGCTTCCCTGATTTCATGCTCATCAATACAACATTTCTCAAGGGCTGAGGAAAAGCAGTACATGATTCTAAACGTCAATGCTAGAGATGATATTAAGGGAAATGAAAAGTTCTCCTTCCTGTGCTGTTTCTGATTCATCTTGAATCAAGTTATTGTCTTATCATCATCATAGACTGCATGAAAGAAGGCTATGCTGCATGCCTAGTGTAGGGGTTTAAACATTTCACAGCATTGCCATGAATCCCTAGGTGTGGCAACAATATTTTTATTTGAAGTTGTCATAAACTTTCAAAATACTTGAAAATAAGTGCCTGCACATGACAAAGGCAAATTTTTCATTCCTGCTTCTGCTTCTGCTTTTTCCCTTGGGTGGTAAATCCTCTAAGGACAAACAGAAGCCTCATTACATAAATAAAATAGGATAGTGAATGTCATTTTCAGTCCAAATTTCTGTCCAGGCAATAACAATGATGTACAGAGGAGGCCAAGTAGTTGTGCAAGAACTTGATCTGTTGGCTCTACTTTTGATTCAACCAGTGAGAAAAGTTACATTGTGTATCAAGAAGCTATTTTCTCCCCTTCTCTCTCATTTATCTATCTATCTATCTATCTATCTATCATCTACCTATCCACCTACCTATAAATTTTATGTAAATACTTCCTTAATCATCTCAAGTTCAGACAGCTGCATCAATTCCTCTCAAGTTACTCCCAGCATTCTTCCAGGTGATATATTTAGGCCAAATGCACTTCTGTCTCTATATACTATTTATTTCATTTACATTTGTCATTTTTCATATTGCATCATGACCATAAGATGGGACCACCATTATCAAAGTAACCAAAGTTCCATCAAGTTCTGTTTATTCTCTGGTAGCCCTTCTACTCCATGTGATTAACCCGAGTCTCACTTAATTTTCTTGGTAGCATGAAAGCAAATATTTTGTAATTTCCTCTACCCTCTTTTATCTATTTATCCACAAGGTCCCATTGATTTATATGCATTTTAAAATTATAAATATTAGCTAATTTAATTTCTACTAGATTTCTATCTTTCTCTTTTCTCCTGTAATGCAATACATTCCTTAGCGCAAAACTGCCAAACCAAACTTTAAGGTCATTCTGACATAAGCAAGTGATATAACAGGGAAGAAAAACCAACCCCTTATAATTGTGGGGAAAAAAAAGGTGGGGGTGGAAGGAAGGGATACAATCAGAGGATAGAAATATTTCCTCACTCAACTTCCATTTACTAAATACCTCGCTCATATTTCCATCCTTACATGGTTCTCGTTCCATGATATTCAATCATCCATCAGATACATATTGATTCTTTGCTATGTGCCAAGTTCTGCCTTTGGTTGTAGAAATTAAGCAGTAAGCAATATAGAGAACCCCTGATCTTAGGGATTTTATATTAAAAGATGTGTTAAGTGTGTGAAAGAGTGAATGTACTTACATTAAGTGTGAGCAGTTTTAATTTAAGTGTAGTAATATGGTGTAACCAGAGTTGTCATATCTCATTGGAATGTAAGTAACAGAAATCCAAATACAGAGAGAATAGGTAAGGGAAAATGTACTAGACATTTACTGGGCCGTGTGATATAATCTGAGTGAAGTTTAGGTGAGCAAAGGCCAAAGTACATGGATATAACTGGACCTAAAAGACAATGGTCGTAAAAGACGTTGCCATTCTCTTGGGAGGGTTTCTGATGATATTTCCTGATCCTTATGTGGCATGACTTATCTGTATGGAAGATGCAAAGTGTGGAAATTCTAGCTGATATTTAAATAAATTCTTCAATAGACTTGATAGTCACTGAGGCCTTGCATTCTGGAATAAAAAGGGCAAGAGGGAAGCTTCCCAATGTAAGAAACTATACTTTTTGTGAATCTGTCCAATAAAAGGTATTTTTATTTGCTTTAAATTCAAAAACAAAGAAAACCTAGAAACCAAATATATGTCAACTTATGTTTATTTCAAACTAAGGGAGGAAATTGTTTTTACACTTTTAATATTTCTTAAGCTTTCCTTTTCTCCTTATGTAAATCTGTTACTAAATCAGTGCTTCTAATTGAAAATCACAGTATCTTACAATTTGGAATGAATAGCGCATGAAAGCAAAAACCTTTTCTGACGCATTTCTAGTACCCAGGATAGTGCCTGATAAGTACAAAATAAATATTTGTTGCATATATATATACCATTGTAACAAATCATAGTGAAAAAATGTAATTTGTTACAGGCTGTAAAAGTACTATAATTTTTGTACATATTTTATATGTCTGGCACTCTTCTAAGTGTTTCTGATATATTATTTCATTATCTCTGTTCTTCCTACCACCTGATAATGAGTTACTATTTTTCATATTATACATATAAGAATACTAGTCCTTAAAAAGGCTTATCAACTGGGGTAGGATATTGAGAAATTGACAGAAAAGGACTTGATCACAAATAAACCTAGTTTCAAAGCTGTGTTTTTACATTGCAACATGCAAAAGCCATCTGGTCTACTTCACTATCTGGACATTGCATCAATTTAGAAATGAATGTCAGCTTCAATTATAATACAACGAAATTAAAGAAACCAAGATATCCAAGTGCAACCTCTTGAAATCTTTCAATTAAAATGTGTAAAGCAGGTATTTTTACTACATAACGAATGACATATATTATCCATGAAAATTTTCTAGAAGCTTATATGCATTTTTTTTTTGATTTTGTTTTTTTTTGTGTGTGTGTGTGTGTTTTTATTTTTTTGCGGTACGCTGGTCTCTCACTGCTGTGGCCTCTCCCGTTACGGAGCACAGGCTCCGGATGCGCAGGCTCAGCGGCCATGGCTCACGGGCCTAGCCGCTCCGCGGCGTGTGGGATCCTCCCGGACCGGGGCACAAACCCATGTCCCCTGCATCGGCAGGTGGACTCTCAACCACTGCGCCACCAGGGAAGCCCTGCATTTTGTATTAGAGAAAGTCCATATCAGTTTCCTCCTTTCAATCAAACCAGTTCATAAGCATTCCTCTAAATGCTTCTAACAGTAACATATCAGGTAGGAAGAGAATTTTCCATACAGGTTTGTATTTTTCTGTGATTTACTTCACATGTCTCAACTATGCCACTTCTCTGAAAAATACACTTGTTTTGGGGTGAACTTTTGGAATCGAATAGAATGACAGATGCTATGCTTCCTGTCCCCTTGCTTCTCCCCTTCTTTTCCTTTGAATGAGAATTCTTATCTGCTTTGGGTCAGCATTTTAGCTTTGAAAGTTTGGACTTAGATTTTAGTTTATTTACCATTCTTTTTTCACAGTAAATCAGGAACAGATTTTAGCTTTTAACCTCCAGGACCCTCAAAATATTCTGATTTTTTTTTTAATGAAGCAATAATGAATTTCATAACTAATTGTGCCACTTTAATTGTGTTAAGATATAGACTGATGTTCCAAAATATCAGCATAACAAGAAGATTTAGGTACTCAGGCTAATTTAAACATGGAGGCATCATTAGAAATAGAGGCCGTAATAAAATAGAGTACTGGGGACTTTTTAAATTAAGGTTATTTAATCCAAATCACATTTAGGGTATACGTATTTGTACCAGTTATCAAACTTGGTGTCACAAATAAATTGAATACTAGGTTGACAAAATGTAAAAGATACAGATTAGATTCTAAACGTGGATTCTACAGCCTATTAATACACATACTTCAGGCAAATATATATATATATATAAAATTACAAAAATTTTTCTTTTTTTCTGAATTGAGTTTTAGAGATAGCTATGTAATTGACACACACAAAATAATCAAAACGTTCTATAACTCCAGTGGATAATTTTGAGGGTAGAAATATTCACTATTTTATATTTTAAGGAATACAACTAATTAAAAAATAATTAATTTTGTCTTACTTTTTCCCATTGCTCGTAATGGAAAGTGACATGTAAATACACTTGTCTCTTTCCTCATTGGCACTTACCTACATATCTTTAATAGCTTTATTGTTTCAGCTCTGCCAAGAGATTAGTTAGTAAATTAAGGCAAAACAAATCCTGTGAACAGCTAGAAACTACAATATTTTATTAATTTTAGTCAATGTAACTCTAAATAATTTTACACTAACAATGGACCAAACAGAACAAATAAAATATTTTTCAAGAGTAAACAAATAAAGTAGTCTAGGTCAAGTTGTCCTAATGTCCCTAAATAAAGTAATTGACAAAATACATTAAAGTCTATGATATAGTAAGTGGCATAACATATTGTGTATATCATAATAATATTTCTTCCTTTCCTTCCTCTAGTTACTGAACCCCCTAATTATCTCATTATTTGCTCACTTAAAAGTTATTCAACAAATGATCATCCCATGATTAACATCAGAAACTGAAAGTTCACTGTCTAAAATGATTCAAAATACCACTTTCAAGATTTACTTGTAAATTTAATTTACTTTATAAAAGATGGACTCTCTTTTCAAGAATAACATAAAAATCAATTCATTCTTCTGTATATTAATATTATGTCATTTGTGTTTAAACTTTTCATCTAATAAGAGATTACTTGCAGAAGTCTATAATTACTCTGACAGATGTGCTTTAGAAAATGCAAAAATAAAATGTGGAGATTAATATCAACAAATTTACTATTGGCATCAAATGTTTTATTAAGTAAAAGGTTTTGTTTAAAATCCTTAGCTTAGCACAATTTGATAGAAATTCCTGAATATCAGAGCATTTAAAATAGATTCTTACTTTAAACTTGGCATATTTCTTGTAAGATATAATATAATTGAATTGAACATGGCTGCCTGTAAAACTACAAATATGATCAGAAGAAACTCAAACTAAATTAAGTTTTAGCAGCCGAAATTTATTCTAAAATGACACTGACATAAAAAATGGCTTATTGAGATTTGTAAATCTTATTCCATAAGTTCTTGCTAGAGAGAGTCTAGAAGTGTTCTGCTCAGACTATGTAGATCAAGGCGAAGTTCTTTTATTAGTAACACTATTCAGAAAATGATTTTCTTTTGAATCTATAAATGTAAAATTCTCAGTTAAAGTATTTCCAACATGATCTTCCATCTCTAAATTGATTTTATTTCTAAATAAATGTAATTACTTTAAATGCCTAAATTATGTAGTTGAGTCTTATCTAATTCTTTAGTTTCCAGATAGATAAGAGTTAAACAATGGCATCCCAGGCCACTAGGCTTTGCTCTCTCTGCTGCCACTGCCAAACTATGTGTCCTGACCTAGGTGTGAGACTCTCATAATAGATGCAGTTTTTCATAATTCAGCTTCTCATGTAGAGTACCATTTGCAGTTTATATACTGATGCCTTATATACTATAAGATACATTGATGATAATGCATTTCTGAAACCACTGAGAGCATGATTTAGAGCCATAACAGAAATAACAGAATACACATAAAAACTCTTTAATTTTCAATGCACTCCTTCTCAAATTGGAATAATTGTAAATTCAAATATTTTGAGCACTTCCTTACTTTCTGGCACTACAAGGTGCTCCACGTTCTTCTGTGTATTTCTTTTCCCCATTCTTAGATTGGCCTTTTTTCCAAAGAGCCCAGGTTTCTTTATAAAAAATCCATATCTAAATGCTAGGTGTGCTTCAAGCTAAGGTGGTGTAATTTCTTTAAGGACTTCTCATCTGACAAGCAAGAAAAATATGTACTTATGTATGTATGTATTCTTTCCCATGTATATGCATATCTATAAATAGTTGCAAGCATCTCTGTCTATATTAAGATCTACATGAGCTTACTTATGTCTCCAACTCTAATCTATTGATACATGATCACTCTCTAGCCTTCTCCCCCTACCTGTAAACTCCCACCCCAACAATGAAAACCCTGACTTCCACCATCTGACATCTATTATTTAAATGTTCAATTCCATTATATGTGTATAGAGGTAAAATAATTGATAAACTATACCTCACAGAGAAACATCTTTATCAATTAAAGTAAAATACATATGTACAGATATTTTGCTTTTAGCCTTAGAGACTCCATTTATTTTCAGAGTCACCTTGGTCAGCACCCTTTCTCTCCACTCCCTTCAGTGGAGTTATTTTATATGTTTGTTTGTAATATAGCTGAAGAGTTTTTAACATTCTATATTCTATCCTGGGATCTCATAACCTCCTAATTGATATTCTCCATTGCATATATAAAGATTTACTATTCGTGTCGTAAAGCTCTGTGAATTTTGACAAATAGGTATTCTGCTCTTGTTGGATGGAGTGTTCTATAAACGTTAGTGAGATCAAGTTCACTGATAGTGCTGTTCAGGTCAACTAATGATTTTATTGTTGGCTTGATGCATCAGTTATTGAAAGAAGGGTGTTGAAATTTCAACTATAATACTGAAATTATCTACTTTTTTGCTTTCAGTTTTACAAGAAATAATTAAGTTTCTAAATCAGTTGGTTTTAAGAAAAATAAAGTATTCTTTTTTTTTTTTACATCTTTATTGGAGTATAATTGCTTTACAATGGTGTGTTAGTTTCTGCTTTATAACAAAGTGAATCAGTTATACATCTACATATGTTCCCATATCTCTTCCCTCTTGCATCTCCCTCCCTCCCACCCTCCCTATCCCACCCGACTAGGTGGTCACAAAACACCGACCTGATCTCCCTGTGCTATGCGGCTGCTTCCCACTATCTATTTTATGTTTGGTAGTGTATATATGTCCATGCCACTCTCTCACTTTGTCACAGCTTACCCTTCCCCCTCCCCATATCCTCAAGTCCATTCTCTAGTAGTTCTGTGTCTTTATTCCCATCTTATCCTTAGGCTCTTCATGACCTTTTTTTTTGTTAGATTCCATATATGTGTGTTAGCATATGGTATTTGTCTTTCTCTTTCTGACTTACTTCACTCTGTATGACAGACTCTAGGTCCATCCACCTCACTACAAATAACTCAATTTCATTTCTTTTTATGGCTGAGTAATATTCCATTGTATATATGTGCCACATCTTCTTTATCCATTCATCCAATAATGGACATTTAGGTTGCTTCCATCTCCTGGGTATTATAAATAGAGCTGCAATGAATATTTTGGTACATGACTCTTTTTGAATTATGGTTTTCTCACGGTATATGCCCAGGAGTGGGATTGCTGGGTCATATGGTAGTTCTATTTGTAGTTTTTTAAGGAACCTCCATACTGTTCTCCATAGTGGCTGAACCAATTCACATTCCCACCAGCAGTGCAAGAGTGTTCCTTTTCTCTACACCCTCTCCAGCATTTATTGCTTCTAGATTTTTTGATGATGGCCATTCTGACTGCTGTGAGATGATATCTCATTGTAGTTTTGATTTGTATTTCTCTAATGATTAATGACGTTGAGCATTCTTTCATGTGTTTGTTGGCAGTCTGTATATCTTCTTTGGAGAAATGTCTATTTAGGTCTTCTGCCCATTTTTGGATTGGGTTGTTTGTTTTTTTGTTATTGAGCTGCATGAGCTGCTTGTAAATTTTGGAGATTAATCCTTTGTCAGTTGCTTCATTTGAAAATATTTTCTCCCATTCTGAGGGTTGTCTTTTGGTCTTGTTTATGGTTTCCTTTGCTGTGCAAAAGCTTTAAGTTTCATTAGGCCCCATTTATTTATTTTTGTTTTTATTTCCATTTCTCTAGGAGGTGGGTCAAAAAGGATCTTGCTGTGATTTATGTCATAGAGTGTTCTGCCTGTGTTTTCCTCTAAGAGTTTGATAGTTTCTGGCTTTACATTTAGGTCTTTAACCCATTTTGAGCTTATTTTTGTGTATGGTGTTAGGGAGTGTTCTAATCTCATACTTTTACATATACCTGTCCAGTTTTCCCAGCACCACTTATAGAAGAGGCTGTCCTTTCTCCACTGTACATTCCTGCCTTCTTTATCAAAGATAAGATGAAAAATAAAGTATTCTTGATGGGCCCGACCTAATCAGAAGGACCCTTGTAAGGGCTGAACTCTTTCAGGTAGAAGAGATTAGGAGAATAAGAAAGATTTGGTATAAAGAAGAGTCTTTTCTTTTTTAAACCATGTTTTTAATTGATGTGTAGTTAATTTACAATGTTGTGTTAGTTTCAGATGTACAGCAAAGTGATTCTGTTGTAGATATATACATAAATTTATTCTTTTTAAGATTCTTTTCCATTATAGCTTATTATAAGATACTGAAAATAGTTCCCTGTTCTGTATAGTATGTCCTTGTTGTTTATCTACTTTATATATAGTAGTGTGTATATGTTAATCCCAAACTCCTATTTTTTTTGTGTGTGTGTGGTATGCGGGCCTCTCACTGTTGTGTCCTCTATCGTTGCCTTGAGCCATCAACAGGTGGCATCATTTTATTCACACAAGAAACCTCCCTTTCAGGAATGTATATATTTTTTTGTTTTTTGCTTTTGTTTTTGTTTTTTTTGTGGTACACGGGTCTCTCACTGTTGTGGCCTCTCCCGTTGCGGAGCACAGGCTCCGATGTGCAGGCTCAGCGGCCATGGCTCATGGGCCCAGCCGCTCGGCGGCATGTGGGATCTTCCCGGACCGGGGCACGAACCTGTGTCCCCTGCATCGGCAGGCGGACTCTCAACCACTGCGCCACCAGGGAAGCCCACCAAACTCCTAATTTATCTCTCTCCCCAGCCCCCAGGAAGATTCTTATTGTTTTCTTTAATGGTGGCAGGGGCCACGTGGCATGGAATGCAGTCAGCTTCTAGGAGATGAGCAGAGTTCCTGGTTGACAGCCAGCAGGGAAATGAGGAACTCACTCCTACAAATATGAGTGGATTCTGCCAACAGCCTGAATGAGCTGGGGACCAGACTGCTCTACAGAGTCTTCAGATCAGAATGAAGCCCACCTGATACCTTGAATGTGCGAAGTTAGGAAGAGAACCTAACTGTGCAGCATCCAGACTCCTGATCGACACAAATGTGACAAAATGAATTGGTATTGTTTTACACTCCTAATGTTGTCATAACTGTTCACAGCAAAAGAAAACCCATACATTACTTGGTCATTATAATTTATAAATAATAGCAAACATGTAATGCAATTTATAGAACAGTCTATTCTACACAGTGAAACACATAAAAATTATTATGTATTGACATCACATGGTATGATGGTTAAAAGCATAAACTCTAGGGACAGGTCATTTGCAATGAAACTGGCCTTCACTAGTTTTATCTGTTGACCTTGAACAAGTTATTTAACCAATCTGTGTCTCAACTTATTCATCAGTAAATGAGGATAATAACAGGTCTGTCAAAATAATTAAATGAGTTGATATTTGTAAGTTGCTTAAAATAATGCCTGGAAAATAGTAAATAATATATAAATTATTGCTAAATAAACATATCCTTGAAATGTTTACTAATTGTTTTTTCTGCCATGTGAAACTACTCATGTTACACTTGTTGATCTACCTAATTAAAATTAGATTTAATGAGCTACTGTATTATCTTCCAATTTGGAATTCAACTGTTCTCTGTTTCATATTACATATAAATATATTTCATATTAAATTTAAATTACACTAATATACAAACTTAGAATTCAAGCATTTCAGGAGATAACTTTGAAATTAAAGATGGATGTTTATTTTCAAGTCATTGGATTCATTCATTCATGCCTTTATTCATTCAATATTTATCAATATTTATTCTGTGCCTACATAAACCTGACTACAAAATTGGCTAGAGATTGACACTGTTCTAAAAAAAAAAAGGTTTAATTATGAAGATCGATGCTAATGATTTTTGGAACTTATGTTCAAAAGGTTATGAAGGAGAATTCTCTGGCAACTGAGGTGATAGATGAATTTTTTTTTAAATGTGATAATTGCCATATTATTTGCCTAAGCTTATGTATATGGCAGAAAATTTGTGGAGGAACCTTAGCTGCATGCAAATCAGAAGTTAGGGTTATACAGTTGATTATTCATTCATTCAGTATTTAAATAATTCAAAATATATTTATTGAGAACCTAATATTTAGAAGACCTTATCATAGATGAAAGTATTACATAGATGGATAATGCCCAGGAGATCTCAGAGTGTGTTGGGGAAGACAGTTGCACAAACAGTTGTAGTACTATGGGAAGTAAGGGAAGTGATATTAGGTTTCAAAGTGAGTCTGCATTATTTTGCTGATGTTTCTGGAAAAACTGTTATGGAAGATGTGTGGTAGTTTGTGTGTAAAGGGTTTTTTTTTTTCAGCACTCATTCCTCTCTCCTTAAAGTTAAAGCATTTAGAAAGCTAAAGCAAAACCAAACAAGCAATGAGCCAGTGTTCTGGATACAGCTTAGACCACTTTCCCATTGTATGCAAGTGTATCAGCTTAGAAGGATAATACATCAGGGCTCATCCTGCTATTGTTAGTTCTGGCAGCAAGTAAAGCCACAGAGATGGCAGTTTTAGAAGTAGTGGAAGTGACAGGACATCATGTTCTTGTGTCTAAGCACCAATCTGTGGACATGAGAAGCTTAAAGTTTTGGTAATAGGAGCATCTCCCTGAACCAAGGTTGTAGGAATTTTTCTGTGTCTTTAAATTCAATAACCCCAGACTTTCCTCTATGCCTTCAGACACAAGCACACTTCAGCTATTCCAGCTTTTCTGTGTATGTTTCAGTATAATTTCTGCTTGAGATACCTACTGTGGTTCCTTTTTCCTTCTCAAAACCCTGAAAAATGTGGTAGTTAATTGTTTTGAAGAAAGTCACTAGGCCAACAAAACTGGAGTAAAGAGTCAACATTCTCTGCCCATCCCACACCCATCAGAGGTTATGAGTAGAAGTGTAGAGTACACAAATTTAAGCATAATCTAAGTTTTATAGGTCTGGAACACAGAGTGGTTATGGAACCAGTCAGGGCCCTATGGGGCCTTCCTGGGACAGACCCCCCTGCCCATGTCCTCTGCCTGTCTCTGTTTGTAGAGAAGCTGTAGTTTCCTAGGCCTCTCCTGAGTCACAAAAGCCTGGCTCAAGAATTCATGATTAAAAGGATGTAGTGACAGGGCTTCCCTTGTGGCACAGTGGCTAAGAATCCACCTGCCAATGCAGGGGACACGGGTTCCACCCCTGATCCGGGAAGATCCCACATGCCGCGGAGCAACTAAACCCGTGCACCACAACTACTGAGCCTGCACTCCAGAGCCCATGAGCCACAACTACTGAAGCCCGCACACCTAGAGCCCGTGCTCTGCAACAAGAGAAGCCACCGCAATGAGAAGCCAGCCCACTGCAACGAAAGAGTAGCTCCCACTTGCCGCAACTAGAGAAAGACTGTGCCCAGCAACGAAGACCCAACACAACCAAAAATTAATTAATTAATGTAAAAAAAAAAAAGGATGTAGTGACAAAAATAGCAGTTGGGCCAGAAGAACTGGTAAGAATTTAACCAGTAAATCAGCCAATCAGCAGTCACAGAGTCTTTGTTTTTTCTCTGAAGTACCCAGGTGACAGTATCTGATACATGTTTCGTGAGTTGTTTGGCAGATGCTACAACCCACACCAAATGGAGGAAGTTTACTACTTGATGACTACGAGCACGTAGCCCGCACACCTAATGGAGCCTAAGGACTGATAAGGTTAGCCCCTGTGACACCCCTCTGTTACCTCACCATCAACTAATCAGAGAATTGTGCACAAGCTGATCATATACCCTCTGACTCCCCTCCCTCACCTGACCTTTAAAAATGTTTTTCTGAAACCCATTGAGAGTTCAGGTTTTTTGAGCATTAACCGCCCTGGACTTCTTGTATGGCACCTTACGGTAAACACTGCACTTTCCTTCACCACAACCCGGTGTCAGTAGATTGAGTTTACTGTGTGTGGGTGAGTGGACCCAGTTTTGTTAGGTAACAGTTAAGTGAGCATAACAGGAGCATGTGACTGCAAAGTTAAATAGTAATCGAAAGTCTAAAATGTTTATGCATCATACAAAGGAATTTTGACTTTATATTTAAGCAGTACACCTAGAATCAAACAGTACTGCCATTGAGAATAGGTGTCCCATGATGTAGAGTCTTAGGGAATAAGGTATAGATAGATCAGAAACACTTTATAAAGAACTTGGCAGGAGGAATTGCTTCTGTGTATGCCAAGCCCATTGACTTGTAAATTGCAAGCCCAATGTACCTACATTTACAGTGCCATTTGTCTCAAAACCTTGTTTTTCTTTTCTAATTCTGAAATATAGTTAAGGAAGAATAAAAATACAAGCCTGCTCCCCACTTATTAATTCTAAAACTATGTATTGAATGTCTTTGTACTATGCTAGATATGGAAGATAGATGACTAAGATAGATAACATCTCTAACCTCATCGAGTTTACTGTCATTAAGTAAGAGAACTTTTATGAATATCATCAGGCAAATGAATAACAATTATAAACAATAAAATATGCAATACCATACGAGTAATATAAGCAAACATAAGGGTGTGATGTTATGTTTTGTGTTGGTCATGTAATTTGGCTTTAAGGTGAGGTATTTCTAAGACATTCTTGATGAAAAGGCAATTCAGCTGAGAACTGATGAATGGCTCTGAAATCACCATTCAAAGACCAAGGAAAAACAGTTCCAGGGAGAGAAAATGGCATGTGTAAGGACCCTAAATTAAGATAGAGCTTAGCTTTCAGATGAATTGAACATAAGGTCCTGGAATATAGAGATTGAGAGGAAGCAAGCAGAATAAAGATGGAATGGCAAGTAAAGATTTACAGGCCAGGTTAAGAGTTCTGCATTCTATTCTAAATGTACTGAAAAGGTTCTCAATGTATGTTAAGCATGATAATTCACTGATCAGAGTTATTGAAAATTTGTTCGTTACAATTTCAAGAGTGAATTAGGTAGAATTACCTGGGATTGAACTGTCCAAAGCAAAATGGGGCAGCTAATTAAAAAAAATACTGCAATAATTCAGGTGAAATTGATCACAGTGGCTCAAACTACTGTTTGTAATAAGGGAAAATAAAATGGGTGCAGTTATATATTGATAAGAGTAAATTGACAAGACTAAATGATAGATTGGATGTACAGAGTAACAGAAGTGAAGTGCCAAAACAGCTTTCTGGAAAAAATGTGTTTAAAAAAGAACCACATTCTGAGCTAGGTTATATAACTGTGAGCAGATGGGAATGTAGTTGGTTCAATAAAGTAAGTTTGGAATGACTAAAGCAGATCTGTTCTGGAGATATACATTTTGGGGCCTCTAAGTATAAATGAGATTTAAAGCCATGGGAGAGAATGTATTTTCCTAGGGAGAAAGTTGGCATAAGAAGAAAAAAAGACATAAGATTAAATGCATAGGAAATTCAAATTTATTGACACTTGTACGGAGATGAGACAACAAAGGAGACTGAAAATGAGTCATCAGAGAGAGAGAGAAGTAAGAGTAGAATGTGACAGAAGGCAAGGAACTGGGCTGCTTCAAGAATGGGGAAATGGGAAATAAAGAACAGTAACCAGAGATTACAGCAATAGGGAGATGCTCTACTCAGAGTAGGTTTGGTTGCTTACTGTTTTATAATGAAAATATTTTGCAGGAAGTAATAAAATAAACAAATAAAATAAACAAATAAAATAAAGTAAACAAAGAAAATAAAATTAATAAAACAAAGTAAAGAAGAAATTTAGGAAATGGAGAACAAATATTTTTAAAGAGGATGATATATCTTCTCAATGTACAATCTTTGTCTCTCTTTTATTATTTTTTAAGTTTTCAGATTTAAAAGTAATGAGTTCTCACTTTCCTAAATTATTTTATTATTTGTTACATAAGAAATAATTCATTATTCAATCCTCAGGGTACCACATAACTGTTAAAACATTATTAAAATTATTGGAACTATGAATCCAATGACCTGATCCACTTACCTGTCTACCCTGATTATTATCAGTTAAAAAAAGGTCTATTAAGTGATGATTACTTGTAGAGGAGTGGTTTTATCCTCCACATTCACATACACATAATGATATGAATTAGTTTTATTAGTGAAACAAACAAGAAAACACAATGAAGAATAATATAAAAAGCAAGACTTACAAGTGACATATAGAAAAACACATGCCTCTAACAATTTGGGGTACTTGTGCTATAGTAGTCTCTTAATTGATAGAATTATTTTTTTCCATCCTGGAGTTACTTAGATTAAATTGCTATCTAAAGCATTACAATGAAATGTATGATTAAGTTTAAAAACATGATGAATTTATTTCAAATTGACCCACTTCAATAGTGTCAGAAAGCAGTAGAGTGAAGTAAATTCTTCTGGTAATTCACCCGTTTACTGCCTGAGACCATCTCTCTTGATCACAAATCAATATTTCTTTCTTTCATTCATCAGTGATCATAAAACTTTTCAATAATTCTAATTTTAAAGAATGATTACAGTGAGTATATAGTTATTGATATCTTAAAGGTTACAGCTAAAATGAACACAAAGTTCATTTTATCTTTAATGAGTGAGCCTTTTTGAAAAGTCAAGCAGTTTTCCTCTGACAAAACTTTATGCATTAAGGTTATATACTTGATTGACCATGAAAACTCTACTAAAATAATTTTTATCTTCTCTGAATCTAGTGATATACCAAGATGAGATAATCTCTTAGGTTTCCACTGGGGGCTTCAATAATCATTATACATGCCAGAGGATGAGGTTAATCATTTACAAAAGAGCAGTGACAAATTACAGGGCTCTGAGATATATTTACAAAAAGGAATCAGAGAGCAGATTATAGCATATACTGTGCACGGGGGGCAGTGAGGGTTTATGGGTTCCTGTTACTTGAAGAGAAGCAGTTAGGAAGCAAATTGAAGAGACTGAATTAGGAAGGGACCTCTCAGACAGTGCTGAAGTCCTCTGTGGATTTTACAGCCATGGATTTATGGTGGTTCAAATATGCCCTATCTTGTTCTTCCTAAGTTTTGTTGTATTGTTGTTGTTGCTGTGTTTGAGGGAAGTTAGATACAGAATATGGGCAAATGACGTGTTACTGAAATGATGAAAAAATTAAATAAACAAGCAAGTAAAGGAACAAAAAGACTGATAGCTTGGAGGAAAGTAGAGGTATAAATGACTTTGAAGTTGGATTAAAGCTGAAGAACAAATTTAGAAGTTTAACCAATTTATTAGAAGAAGAAGTTTTAAAGTGAAGAAGCTTCAGGTAATCAGTTACTTGAAATGAAATGGGAAAATATGTAATGGCAGGTTTGAGTGGTTGAAGTTAATGTGGGAGTAGCTCAGTAAATGTGAGGTGGTGAAGAACCTAAAAGACTAAGTTGTTGGAGGGGCCATTCTCACTGACATTAAAACCAACCTCATATTGAAATGTTTTGGAATGTAGAAATAAGACCTCAAGAGTGGGACGAAGTCTCCTATGAAGTGCAAAGATTGACTCAGTTTTCCTGGGATTACAGAAATAAAGGTGAAGGTGATGATAGTAGTGGAATGCTACACGTTTTCAAAATTTTTCTTCTGTACGTATTGTTTCTTTATACTTTTATTTGTTGTTATAAGAGGTTGTGGGAACTAATGGTATGGGAAAAGTCAAACAATCAAAACAAAAAACAATACTGAAGAATGAGGGCATCAGCATCATGTCCTAAACTGAGACACACTAAAGACATTGATGTCTTTGTGGGAGATCCAGAATGAAGTTGTTGAAGTAGGGGAAATGCCTGGAGAGTTTCACAGCATAGAAGAAGGATGTCATTATAAAATGTTAGCTTCAGGAAGCACACTGAGAATTAGGGAAGTTGGGAGTTATGAGTATCGAGATGCTGATGTACAGAACACCAAACAACTGGGGAGAACTTACTGTGTGTGCCAGGATGAATGAAAATATCAAAGACAGGAAAAATGAGTGTAGGAAAAATTGCACAGTTGCATTGTTGGACTATAAAGGAAATGTGAGAAAAAATACAAGAAACATCGTGGTCAGTTTTTTCTTAAGTAATTACACAGTTGGGGGGAAATATATTAGGCTCCTTGAAAAGGGAGGATGTCTCAAGGAATACAAGACAGGAGAATTTATTGGCAAAACTGCATGTTAAGTTTACAAATTAGAACAGAGGAAATGATCAGGATCAGCCCTTGTAAAATATTTAATTTCTTACTAAGAAAGGTGATCATTAGCTGTTTGAATGAATGAAGCTTCACATGAGATTATGTTGTTGCTTTACCTTAACTACAACTCTCAAACAGAGGCATTTGCATTTTCATGGAAAGCTTATGAAGAAAAAAGATTTTAAGAAAAAAGTAGGGATGAAAGAAAGGAAAAGGGGAGAAGTATCCAAAGTAGAATTTAAATCACGAAAACATCCGGAAATTTTAAAAAAATGAATGAGTTGGGCCAAATATAGGTAACTATCTCTCATAGCTAAGAAAATCACTGAGGAAAAATCCAGCCACAGTTTTAAAAACTCTTGGTTTATTAACTATTTTGTTCTCTGTGTTCCACAACAACATTATATGCTTTCATTGTAATTTAAAAGGGTGTGGGAATTGGACATAAAAAAAAAAAAAAAAAGGATTTGTGCAGTGGAAATCATAGTATGGCATGCAAACCACACAAAAATGTTTCAACATGAATTGTAAATATATGCACATCCCCTATCCCAGTGTACAGTCCTCTCCTCTCTGAAGAGTCCCTAACATCTTTCAAACTGAATTGATTCCTTAATTCTCTATATTCCCCTAGTCCATTTGGGGGGTTAACAAAAAAAATTTTAGGATTGAAATAAATTATTGGAGAGAGAATATTGGGAGATGAAAAATTATTTTCCTTTTATTGAAACATTTACTGGTTGATAAAGCCTAAGTAACAAATTCTGTATCTAGTCAAGTATTAAACCCTACGGTACAATAAAGTGGAAACAGGTCTTGCTTTCTCTTTGTGTTGCTGTACAGGCCAAGCTGAGGAAACTAATGAAAAACTATTTTTCTACCAACTTAGGATGGTATTACACTGACTGCTTCATTTCTCCAACTCTGATTAGCTCTGCTCCCATTCATGGCTTTTTATGGTCAACAGTGCTTGCTGGCCAAAGCATCTACCCGCCTCCTTTTCCAACCTAAACTTAATGTTTGTGAATATCTACACCATATCCTGGAGATGATCCTGTTACTGAAGGAAACTCTGGTTCACTGGCTAGATGTACAGCAAAGCCAATCTACTGACGCTGGGTTTGTGGTGAAGGAAAGTATAGAGTTTATTTGCAGGACACTAAGCAAGAACAGTGGGTAGCTCATTCTCAAAAGACCTGAAATCCCCAAGGCTTTTAGGCAAGGGTCTTTAAAGACAATGTTAAGGGAGAGAGTCATAGGAAGACTAATCATCTCGTGAACCTTCTTCTGATTAGTTGGTGGTGAAGTAGCAGGGTAATGTTTCTGGAATCTCAATCATCAACCTACTGTGTCCAACCAGTTTGGGGTCTCTGTGCTTGAGTTCAGCATATAGTCACCATCCTCTGCTGGGTGAGGGGTTTTAGTTTCTGCAGAACAACTCAAAGGTATGCATCAGATTGTTATCTATGTCAATTCAGGGGGAACTAGGAGTCCTGTGACTCTACTATTCTAATCATTAACTGTTTGAGTCTGCTCTGCAGAACTCCACAAAGGCCTAGGACACTAAAGTCTTTTTTCTACAAGCAAGAAACAGGAGACACAGAGGGGCTTCCATACCTAGGAGAGCTCTGTAGGGTCCTACGTGGTTTCAACCCTTGCGCCTTTTCTTTGATACTCCTCAGTCTTAAAGGGAACAAAGGTGGGACGAGAAAGGGAATAAAGTTTTGGATAGAGAGATTAACTATAAACTCGGCAAGGGAACTCAGTTTTAGGGTGTGAAATAAAATTTATATTTTATGGCAAGACAAGAAAAAAATTTTTTAACATCTTTGTTGGGGTATAATTGCTTTACAATGGTGTGTTAGTTTCTGCTTTATAACAAAGTGAATCAGTTATACATATACATATGTTCCCATATCTCTACCTTCTTGCGTCTTCCTCCCTCCCACCCTCCCTATCCCACTCCTCCAGGCGGTCACAAAGCACAGAGCCGATATCCCTGTGCCATGCGGCTGCTTCCCACTACCTTACGTTTGTTAGTGTGTATATGTCCATGACTCTCTCTCGCCCTGTCACAACTCACCCTTCCCCCTCCCCATAACCTCAAGTCCGTTCTCAATTAGGTCTGTGTGTTTATTCCTGTCTTACCCCTAGGTTCTTCATGACATATTTTTTTCTTCTTAAATTCCATATATATGTGTTAGCATACGGTATTTGTCTTTTTCTTTCTGACTTACTTCACTCTGTATGACAGACTCTAGGTCTATCCACCTCATTACAAATAGCTCCATTTCGTTTCTTTTTATGGCTGAGTAATATTCCATTGTATATATGTGCCACATCTTCTTTAACCATTCATCCGATGATGGACACTTAGGTTGTTTCCATCTCTGGGCTATTGTAAATAGAGCTGCAATGAACATTTTGGTACATGACTCTTTTTGAATTTTGGTTTTCTCAGGGTATATGCCCAGTAGTGGGATTACTGGGTCATATGGTAGTTCTATTCTTAGCTTTTTAAGGAACCTCCATACTGTTCTCCATAGTGGCTGAACCAATTCACATTCCCAGCAGCAGTGCAAGAGTGTTCCCTTTTCTCCACACCCTCTCCAGCATTTATTGCTTCTAGATTTTTTGATGATGGCCATTCTGACTGGTGTGAGATGATATCTCATTGTAGTTTTGATTTGCATTTCTCTAATGATTAATGATGTTGAGCATTCTTTCATGTGTTTGTTGGCAATCTGTATATCTTCTTTGGAGAAATGTCTATTTAGGTCTTCTGCCCATTTTTGGATTGGGTTTTTTTGTTGTTGTTATTGAGCTGCATGAGCTGCTTGTAAATTTTGGAGATTAATCCTTTGTCAGTTGCTTCATTTGCAAATATTTTCTCCCATTCTGAGGATGTCTTTTGGTCTTGTTTATGGTTTCCTCTGCTGTGCAAAAGCTTTGAAGTTTCATTAGGTCCCATTTGTTTATTTTTGTTTTTAATTTTCATTACTCTAGTAGGTGGGTCAGAAAGGATCTTGCTGTGATTTATGTCAGAGTGTACTGCCTATGTTTTCCTCTAAGAGTTTGATAGTTTCTGGCCTTACATTTAGGTCTTTAATCCATTTTGAGCTTATTTTTGTGTATGGTGTTAGGGAGTGATCTAATCTCATACTTTTACATGTACCTGTCCAGTTTTCACAGCACCACTTATTGAAGAGGCTGTCCTTTCTCCACTGTACATTCCTGCCACTTTTACCAAAGATAAGGTGTCCATATGTGCATGGGTTTATCTCTGGGCTTTCTATCCTGTTCCATTGATCTATCTTTCTGTTTCTGTGCCAGTACCATACTGTCTTGATGACTGTAGCTTTGTAGTATAGTCTGAAGTCAGGGAGCCTGATTCCTCCAGCTCCTTTTTTCGTTCTCAAGATTACTTTGGCTATTCGGGGCTTTTTGCGTTTCCATACAAATTGCGAAATTTGTTATTCTAGTTCTGTGAAAAATGCCAGTGGTAGTTTGATAGGGATTGCATTGAATCTATAGATTGCTTTGGGTAGTAGAGTCATTTTCACCATGTTGATTCTTCGAATCCAAGAACACGGTATATCTCTCCATCTATTTGTATCATCTTTAATTTCTTTCATCAGTGTCTTATAATTTTCTGCATCCAGGTCTTTTGTCTCCTTAGGTAGGTTTATTCCTAGATATTTTATTCTTTATCTTGCAGTGGTAAATGGGAGTGTTTTCTTGATTTCACACTCAGATTTTTCATCATTAGTATATAGGAATGCCAGAGATTTCTGTGCATTAATTTTGTATCCTGCTACTTTACCAAATTCATTGATTAGCTCTAGTAGTTTTCTGGTAGCATCTTTAGGATTCTCTATGTATGGTATCATGTCATCTGCAAACAGTGACAGCTTTACTTCTTCTTTTCCGATTTGGATTCCTTTTATTTCCTTTTCTTCTCTGATTGCTGTGGCTAAAACTTCCAAAACTATGTTGAATAAGAGTGGTGAGAGTGGGCAACCTTGTCTTGTTCCTGATCTTAGTGGAAATGCTTTAAGTTTTTCACTATTGAGGATGATGTTGGCTGTGGGCTTGTCATATATGGCCTTAATTATGTTGAGGAAAGTTCCCTATATGCTTACTTTCTGCAGGGTTTTTATCATAAATGGGTGTTGAATTTTGTCAAAAGCTTTCTCTGCATTTATTGAGATGATCATATGGTTTTTCTCCTTCAATTTGTTAATATGATTTATCACATTGAGAGATTTGCGTATATTGAAGAATCCTTGCATTCCTGGAATAAACCCCACTTGATCATGGTGTATGATCCTTTTAATGTGCTGTTGGATTCTGTTTGCTAGTATTTTGTTGAGGATTTTTGCATCTATGTTCATCAGTGATATTAGCCTGTAGTTTTCTTTCTTTGTGACATCCTTGTCTGGTTTTGGTATCAAGGTGATGGTGGCCTCCTAGAGTGCGTTTGGGAGTGTTCCTCCCTCTGCTATATTTTGGAAGAGTTTGAGAAGGATACGTGTTAGCTCTTCTCTAAATGTTTGATGGAATTCGCCTGTGAAGCCATCTGGTCCTGGGCTTTTGTTTGTTGGAAGATTTTTAATCACAGTTTCAATTTCAGTGCTTGTGATTGGTCTGTTCATATTTTCTATTTCTTCCTGATTCAGTCTTGGCAGGTTGTGCATTTCTAAGAATTTGTCCATTTCTTCCAGATTGTCCATTTTATTAGCATAGAGGTGCTTGTAGTAATCTCTCATAATCTCTTTTATTTCTGCAGTGTCTGTTGTTACGCCTCCTTTTTCATTTCTAATTCTATTGACTTGAGTCTTCTCCCTTTTTTTCTTGATGAGTCTGGCTAGTGGTTTATCAATTTTGTTTATCTTCTCAAAGAACCAGCTTTTAGTTTTATTGATCTTTGCTATTGTTTCCTTCATTTCTTTTTCATTTATTTCTGATCTGATTTTTATGATTTCTTTCCTTCTGCTAGCTTTGGGTTTTTTTTAATTCTTCTTTCTCTAATTGCTTGAGGTGCAAGGTTAGGTTGTTTATTCGAAATGTTTCCTGCTTCTTAAGGTGGGCTTGTATTGCTATAAACTTCACCCTTAGAATGCTTTTGCTGCATCCCTTAGGTTTTGGGTCGTTGTGTCTCCATTGTCATTTGTTTCTAGGTATTTTTTGATTTCCTCTTTGATTTCTTCAGTGATCACTTCATTATTAAGTAGTATATTGTTTAGCGTCCATATGTTTGTATTTTTTCAGATCTTTTCCTGTAATTGATATCTAGTCTCATGGCGTTGTGATTAGAAAAGATACTTGATAAAATTTCAATTTTCTTAAATTTACCAAGGCTTGATTTGTGACCCAAGATATGATCTATCCTGGAGAATGTTCCATGAGCACTTAAGAAAAATGTGTATTCTGTTGTGTTTGTATGGAGTATCCTTTAAATATCAATTAAGTCCATCTTGTTTAATGTATCATTTAAAGCTTGTGTTTCCTTATTGATTTTCATTTTGGATGATCTGTCCATGGGTGAAAGTGGGGTGTTAAAGTCCCCTACTATGAATGTGTTACTGTCGATTTCCCCTTTTATGGCTGTTAGTATTTGCCTTATGTATTGAGGTGCTCCTACGTTGGGTGCATAAATATTTACAATTGTTATATTTTCTTCTTGGATCGATCCCTTGATCATTATGTAGTGTCCTTCTTTGTCTCTTCTAACAGTCCTTATTTTAAAGTCTATTTTGTCTGATATGAGAATTGCTACTCCAGCTTTCTTTTGGTTTCCATTTGCATGGAATATCTTTTTCCATCCCCTTACTTTCAGTCTGTATGTGTCTCTAGGTCTGAAGTGGGTCTCTTGTAGACAGCATATGTAAGGGTCTTGTTTTTGTATCCATTCAGCCAATCTGTGTCTTTTGGTGGGAGTATTTAGTTCATTTACATTTAAGGTAATTATCGATATGTATGTTCCTATTCCCATTTTCTAAATTGTTTTGGGTTCGTTATTATAGGTCTGTTCCTTCTCTTGTGTTTCTTGTCTAGAGAATTTCATTTAGCATTTGTTGTAAAGCTGGTTTGGTGGTGCTGAACTCTCTCAGCTTTTGCTTGTCTGTAAAGGTTTTAATTTCTCCATCAAATCTGAATGAGATCCTTGCTGGGTAGAGTAGTCTTGGCTGCAGGTTTTTCTCCTTCATCACTTTCAGTATGTCCTGCCACTCCCTTCTGGCTTGTAGGGTTTCTGCTGAGAGATCAGCTGTTAACCTTATGGGGATTCCCTTGTATGTTATTTGTTGTTTTTCCCTCGCTGCTTTTAATATGCTTTCTTTGTATTTAATTTTTGACAGTTTGATTAATATGTGTCTTGGTGTATTTCTCCTTGGATTTATCCTGTATGGGACTCTCTGTGCTTCCTGGACTTGATTAACTATTTCCTTTCCGATATTAGGGAAGTTTTCAACTATAATCTCTTCAAATATTTTCTCAGTCCCTTTCTTTTTCTTCTTCTTCTGGAACCCCTATAATTCGAATGTTGGTGTGTTTAATGTTGTCCCAGAGGTCTCTGAGACTGTCCTCAGTTCTTTTCATCCTTTTTTCTTTATTCTGCTCTGCAGTAGTTATTTCCACTATTTTATCTTCCAGGTCACTTATCCGTTCTTCTGCCTCAGTTATTCTGCTATTGATCCCATCTAGAGTACTTTTAATTTCATTTATTGTGTTGTTCATCGTTGCTTGTTTCATCTTTATTTCTTCTAGGTCCTTGTTAACTGTTTCTTGCATTTTGTCCATTCTACTTCCAAGATTTCGGATCATCCTTACTATCATTATTCTGAATTTTTTTTCAGGTAGACTGCCGATTTCCTCTTCATTTGTTAGGTCTGGTGCATTTTTATCCTGCTCCTTTATCTGCTGTGTGTTTTTCTGTCTTCTCATTTTGCTTATCTTACTGTGTTTGGGGTCTCCTTTTTGCAGGCTGCAGGTTCGTAGTTCCCGCTGTTTTTGATGTCTGTCTCCAGTGGCTAAGGTTGGTTCAGTGGGTTGTGTAGGCTTCCTGGTAGAGGGGACTAGTGCCTGTGTTGTGGTGGATGGGGCTGGATCTTGTGTCTCTAGTGGGCAGTTTCACATCTGGTGGTGTGTTTTGCAGTGTCTGTGGCCTTATTATGATTTTAGGCAGCCTCTCTCCTAATGTGTGGGTTTGTGTTCTTGTTTTGCTAGTTGTTTGGCATAGGTTGTCCAGCACTGTAGCTTGCTGGTCGTTGAGTGAAGCTGGGTGCTGGTGTTAAGATGGAGGTCTCTGGGAGCTTTTCACCATTTGATATTATGTGGAGCTGGGAGGTCTCTTGCTGACTAGTGTCCTGAAGTTGGCTCTCCTACCTCAGAGGCAGAGCCCTGACTCTTGGCTGGAGCACCAAGACCCTTTCATCCACACGGCTCAGAATAAAAGGGAGAAAAAGTAGAGAGAATTAGTAGAAGTATGAAGAAAGAAAGAAAGAAAGGAGGGGAGGAAGGAAGGAAGAAAGAAACAAAGAAGGAAAGAAGGCAAGAAGGAAAGAAAGGAGGGAGGGAGGGAGGGAGGAAGGAAGGAAGGAGGGAAAGAAGGAAAAAAGACAGAAAGAAAGAAGATACAACCAAAATGTTCATCACAGCTCTATTTACAATAGCCCGGAGATGGAAACAACCTAAGTGCCCAGCATCGGATGAATGGATAAAGAAGATGTGGCACATATATACAATGGAATATTACTCAGCCATAAAAAGAAACGAAATTGAGCTATTTGTAATGAGGTGGATAGACCTAGAGTCTGTCATACAGAGTGAAGTAAGTCAGAAAGAAAAAGACAAATACCGTATGCTAACACATATATATGGAATTTAAGAAAAAAAAAATGTCATGACGAACCTAGGGGTAAGGCAGGAATAAAGACGCAGACCTCCTAGAGAACGGACTTGAGGTTATGGGGAGGGGGAAGGGTGAGCTGTGACGGGGCGAGAGAGAGTCATGGACATATACACACTAACAAACGTAGTAAGGTAGATAGCTAGTGGGAAGCAGCCGCATGGCACAGGGATATTGGCTCGGTGCTTTGTGACAGCCTGGAGGGGTGGGATAGGGAGGGTGGGAGGGAGGGAGACGCAAGAGGGAAGAGATATGGGAACATATGTATATGTATAACTGATTCACTTTGTTATAAAGCAGAAGCTAACCCACCATTGTAAAGTAATTATACCCCAATAAAGATGTTAAAAAATAAAAAAGAAAAAGAAAAAAAAAGAAAAAAAAGAAGATACAGTAAAATAAAATAAAGTATAATAAAGTTATTGAATTAAAAAATACTTATTTAGAAAAAAAGAGGGACGGATAGAACCTTAGGACAAATGTTGGAAGCAAAGCTATACAGACAAAATCTTACACAGAAGCATACACATACTCCCTCACAAAAAGAGGTAAAGTGGAAAAAATCATAAATCTTGCTCAGAGACCACCTCCTCAATTTGGGATGATTCGTTGTCTAAAGGAGGGAAGGAAGGAAGGAAGGAAGGAAAGAAAGAAAGAAAGAAAGAAAGAAAGAAAGAAAGAAAGAAAGAAAGAAAGAAAGAGAAAGAAAGAAAGAAAGAAAGAAGGTAAAGTGTAATAAAGTTATTAAAATTAATTATTAAGAGAAAAAATTTTAAAAAAAACCATGGACGGATAGAACCCTAGGACAAATGGTGGAAGCAAAACTACACAGACAAGATCTCACACAGAAGCATACACATACACATTCACAACAAGAGGAAAAGGGGAAAAAATCATAGATCTTGCTCTCGAAGCCCACCTCCTCAATTTGGGATGACTCGTTGTCTATTCATGTATTCCACAGATGCAGGGTACATCAAGTTGATTGTGGAGCTTTAATCCGCTGCTTCTGAGGCTGCTGGGAGAAATTTCCCTTTCTCTTCTTTGTTCTCACAGCTCACAGGGGCTCAGCTTTGGATTTGGCCCTGCCTCTGCGTGTAGGTCGCTGGAGGGCGTCTGTTTTTTGCTCAGACAGGACGGGGTTAAAGGAGCCGCTGATTCGGGGGCTCTGGCGCACTCAGGCCGGGGGGGAGGGAGGGGCACGGAGTGCGGGGAAGGCCTGCGGCGGCAGAGGCCGGCATGACATTGCACCAGCCTGAGGTCCGCCGTGCGTTCTCGCGGGGACGTTGTCCCTGGAGCCCGGGAACCTGGCAGTGGCGGGCTGCACAGGCTCCGCGGAAGAGGGGTGTGGATAGTGACCTGTGCTCGCACACAGGCCCCTTGGTGGCGGCAGCGGCAGCCTTAGCGTCTCCCGCCCGTCCCTGGGGTCTGTGCTTTTAGCCGTGGCTTGCGCCCGTCTCTGGGGTCCGCGCTTTTAGCCGCAGCTCGCGCCCGTCTCTGGAGCTCCTTTAAGCAGCGTTCTTAAACCCCTCTCCTCGCGCACCAGGAAACAAAGAGGGAAGAAAAAGTCTCTTGCCTCTTCGGCAGGTGCAGACTTTTCCCCGGACTCCCTCCCGGCTAGCTGTGGTGCACTAACCCCTTCAGGCTATGTTCAAGCCGCCAACCCCAGTCCTCTCCCTGCGCTCGGACTGAAACCGAAACCTGAGCCTCAGCTCGCCGACCCGCCCGCCCTGGCGGGTGAGCAGACAAGCCTCTCAGGCTGGTGAGTGCCGGTTGGCACCGATCCTCTGTTCGGGAATCTCGCCGCTTTGCCTTCCACACCCCTGTTGCTGTGCACGCCTCCGCGGCTTCGAAACTCCCCCCGCCGCCTCCCGCAGTCTCCGCCCGCGAAGGGGCTTCCTAGTGTGTGGAAACTTTTCCTCCTTCACAGCTCCCTCCCACTGGTGCAGGTGCCGTCCCTATTCTTTTGTCTCTGTTTTTTCTTTTTTTCTTTTGCCCTACCCAGGTACGTGGGGAGTTTCTTGCCTTTTGGGAGGTCTGAGGTCTTCTGGCAGCCTTCAGTAGGTGTTCTGTAGGAGTTGTTCCACGTGTAGATGTATTTCTGGTGTATCTGTGGGGAGGAAGGTGATCTCCGCGTCTTACTCTTCCGCCATCTTCAAGGTCCCCCCTCAAGACAAGAAAAATTTAAACATAAAAATTCTTCTCTGCCCTTTGGCTTCCCTCTAGCCCTCACTATGCATTGTATACTTGCATGTATGCATTAACCAAATCCTCTCCCATTGGCAGGAATACCTGCTCAACCATAAAGAGCAACATTCTCCTAGCATCAACAGAACAACTCCTTACAGATAACATTCCTTCTAGATAAGGTGTCACATGGCACTTAGATCTGGATTATTTAAACGGTCAATAATATATCATTTAATGTACAGCCCTCTGTCTCAAAAAATTATATAATTGTGCCTTGACTTCCAACAGGTGGAACAGTTCTCAGCTTTCTGAGATGATCTTCCCATGTTACAATCTTCAATTTTGGCTTGAATAAAAGTTTCCATTTCTTTCTTAGATGGACTGATTAATTTTTCATCGATGGGGGACTCAGTTCCAATTCATTATCCCCTCCTTTTGATGCCAAAATCTCTTCTTCTGTGCCGAATCGAATCTTGAAGAAAGAGTTTTGGGTGAAGTAGAAAAGAATAGTTTTATTGCTTTGCCAGGAGAAGCAGGACACAGCAGCCTCCTGCCCTTCAAAAAACTATGTGTCCCAACCCAGGAGAGTTTGGTGAGGAGTTTTATAGCAATGTTTCGCTGGTGTATTTGCTGATAGAATTTGGGTGTGTGTAGGGCATGCATTCCTTTAATTTGGTCTCAGGTAATCTTTTGATGAGCTTCTCTGGTTCCTTTAATCTGACCTCAGGTGGTCTTCTCCGGAATGAAGAATGCTGACATCTTCCATTTGTTGGGGGTTTTGGTTCTATAAGGAGCTTAAAGATATCATTATGTGAATCCCTTGAGGCTGAACCAGGACCCTGCCCCAAGGCTGCACCATTGTCTCTTGGCTGTTCCTCCCTGTCTCTGCATTCCCTCCATTCCCTGATTAGCAACTGTTTAAATCTGCCCTTAGGAACTCAGGGAATGTCATGGAGGCTGAAAAGATAGGCTTTTATGCCCAGGAGCTTGGTTTCACTTTCTTGCAATTGACAAATAAGGAGGGGAAACCGCACCACAAAACATATAAAAATAAGCAATTAACAACTAATCTGGAGACACATTTATTTCCTGGAGGCTCAAGACACCAAAGAATGCAGTGGCTTTGGTGTCACAGGTTTTCTAGTGCTGCTTTGCAACATCAACCCTGACTTTTCTCTCAAAGTGGAAGTGATCTAACTGGATTGACCTCTGTATACATGTTTAAACTCTAACCAGTACCCCCTTACCATTGTGATTATCTACCCATGAGAGGGAAAAAAAAATGTTGATTCTGAGTACCTCGGGGATAATTACTTTGCAATTAAGCATTTAATAACAGATTGCATGTGGTTGCAGAAATATAATTGAAAACAAAATTTCCTGCCAACCTAGAAAACCTCTCCACAAAGGTAGAAGAGAAACAATTTTATTAGTGAATAATCATTAAACCAGAATGTGATGTGTATCACAAGCAATCCACCAAAGAGATTGTAAATTCAGAAAGAAATCTCATTTTATTAGATGGCCAAGCAGATTAAATCTATCTCGTCTATGTTCTCAAGATACAAACTACAGCTGATCCTCAAGTAGAGGACTAGAGGACTTGACAGCTATATTTGTCACATAAAATTCACCTAACATTAACTTGTTAATTGGGGTGACCATCTGTGTTAGCTAATGGCTTTCTCTAATGGAAAAATAAACTTCTCATAGTTTTACAGTTTGGAACTAGGCACCCCAGGAGTTAGGCTCCTCCCCTCCCACAGATGCTGGAGGGGTGTAGGCAACATATGTCTTGATGTTTATATTTCAAAGGAATGGCTTCCAAGAATTTGAGAAACACATTCCTGGATTTTTAAGCTGTCAAGAGACTTATTTATCCTTTAAAAAATTGACTTACATTTCAGGGACTTCCTTGGTGGTGCAGTGGTTAAGAATCCACCTGCCAATGCAGGGGACACGGGTTTGATCCCTCGTCCGGGAAGATCCCACATGCTGTGGCCCCACTAAGCCTGTGGACCACACTACTGAGCCTTTGCTCTAGAGCTCGCAAGCCACAACTACTGAGCCTGCATGCCATAGCTACTGAGGCCCGCACGCCTAGAGGCCATGCTCCACAACAAGAGAAGCCACCACAATGAGAAGCCCGTGCACTGCAACGAAGAGTAACCCCTGTTCCCCACAACTATAGAAAGCCTTCGTGCAGCAACGAAGACCCAATGCAGCCAAAAATAAAATAAATAAAATTTAAAAATAATTGACTTACATTTCAAAGGGAGAGATAACATAAGTACACATTTTCTAAAGTAAATGCTCTAAGAAAAGGGAGGGTTGTCTCCTTTATTTTTAACAGGGAGAATTGTCTATTAATTTTATTATGTATTTGCCTTCACAACATATATATTCTTTACCCACCCCAAAAACAAAACTTTCCAAAATTACATTTTTGACTTCTCTACCAGGTCTGTCCTCCCAGGAATATATAAATATCCTGAGCCCATTAGTCCATAGCCTTCTTGTAGCAGACACCACTGGTGCCTGAGCACTTTCCCTCATTTGCTGTGATTACACTCGCCCTGCAGCAGACAGTTCTGTGTAACTTGAGACTCACTTCACAAGGATACCTCTCATCTCTTTTTGCTTTCTGCTCCCTCTCACAGCTGGAGCCCATTCAGCCTCATTTAAGCAGAGCATAAAAGCAGGGAAGTTATCAACCCCAGAAAAAGCCTTCAGTGAGGTGCAAGGACTGAAGGATAAATTTGTCAACCTTCAACTTGCAGTGGCTTTAGGTAAGCCTCTCAGGAGTCCTTAGCAGAACTGAGTAGCTACTGCCCTCAGCGTCACCCACAATAATGCATCTTATATTGGCTTTGCATATTTGTCTCTCTTATTTCTCCCACTAGCTACCTGGCTCTCTCTAGGCACAGCCCTGAAAGATCCTCTAGTTTTGAAGACTCAGGTGTTTAAATTGGGCCCACCTAGATAATCCATGATAATCTTCCCATCTCAAGGTTCATAACATTAATAACATCTGCAAAGCTTCATTTGTCAAGAGGTAACATATTCTCAGGTTCTGGAGATTAGGGTGTGATCATCTTTGAGAGACCATTATTCTGTCTACCTAATACGCACAGGCAAGTTCTGTCCATTTATCTGTACATTTCCTCTGAGTAACAGAAAGTGATGCATATAGTAGGGTTCAAAAATATTTGTTGGGTTAGAGATATATAAGGGAGGATATAATATTTAATTTTCATAAAGCATAAAAGCAATAAAAAATAAGATACTCTTAGAAAATTTCAGATATTGAAGGGATTAGAAAATAACTCCCTTATTAGTCAAGAAGGGGTACAGAGCATCTGAAACTTAGGCAAAAGTAATATTGAAAGGTCCTAGGTCTAAATCAGCTATCTATTAAAAGATTTTGCTTACCACCTTGATATTAACAATTGACTAATAGCTTACCGGTTGCTTAGGAAAATTTGTCATTACCACCACAGTAGCTAAAACATTACCTAGGACTTTTGATGAAAAGATCACCTTATTACAATCTGAAGTTCCCCATATCCATGAAAGTTTTATGTAAGGGGTATGTTCAAAATGAAGAAAAGTGGGTTTGTAGGAAAAAATACAAAAGAAAATGGGGTAATGGAAGTGGAATTATAAGAAAATGAGAATTATTTTTTCCAAATAAAGAGATTGTAGTTCAGTTATTCTCAACTATTTTCCCTTCCTACCATGTGTCAAGCTCTGGAATATATACAATTTAGGTCTTTGTAACATTGTAGGTAGGGGTATCTTCTCATTGTCTTCAAGTTATTTCTTAGAGCTTCCTGATTTTTGAAACATCTGATCCCCAAATCTCAGCTTTACCCTCAAACATGCTTAAATTAAAGATAAAAGGAAGGAAGGAAAGGCAATGTTGCTATTTTTCTGCTCTTCTGCAACATAAATTCAGAAATGGGAAAAAGATAAATTTGTCATCAGATAATAGATGCAGAAATTTATCACCAGGAAATCACAGCATCACTGTCACTCTCTTCTACTTAACCATGTGTTAGGTTCAGGACATAATGTGGTAATTGCCACCTTACTCCTGAAGATAGCTGTGCCACCACTGCATTTTATGTTGCCTAATAAACATGCCAACCTTCTCAAGCTTACATTTTAAATCTCTTTAGCTCGTGTATTTCTACTAGATTCTCAAGACCAAAGTTGATTTTTTTTTTTGAGAAAATGTTTAATGTGTGAGAAAATGTCCATTCTAGCATTTGCAATCACCACAGGAGTCACAGAATAACAGCACTTTGACTGTTCTAACAGTGACAGTTTTGCATCCATTAACTAGACAGCAGTGTTTCTGCTAAAGCTCCTCAGATTAACTCCCCCTTCTCACCCTTTGGATCTGTGACCTTTTTTTTTTTTAATTTTGTGGTACTCGGGCCTCTCACTGCTGTGGCCTCTTCCGTTGCGGAGCACAGGCTCCGGACGCGCAGGCTCAGCCGCCATGGCTCACAGGCCCAGCCGCTCCGCGGCATGTGGGATCTTCCCGGACCGGGCAGGAACCCGTGTCCCCTGCATCGGCAGGCGGACTCTCAACCACTGCGCCACCAGGGAAGCCCGGATCTGTGACCTTTTGATGATGAATGTGTCACTAATACAAATATTTACCAGCTGTTAAAAGAAGAGTCCCTGTCATTACTTGGGAACAGGGCTTGTTTTCATGTAATATCTGAAATAGATTTATAATATTAAAATATGATTGAGAATGGTGAAAAATGGTAAGTTTTAATGAGACTGAGCTTTCATTAAACTGAAAACACATGCCTATCAGGGAACTGCAACAGAAATACTTAAATCTCATAAATCAGAGGTTTAGTGCCTTGTGGTCAGCAGAATTACATGATAAGCTTTTAAAACTATAGATTATCAAATTCTGCAATATTCAAGGAGCATAATCAAGAATTTGTGTGTTTAACATTTTACCCCACATGGGTCTACTGATAGATAGATAATAGAGGCCAGTGATTAAGAGTTTGGTCTCTGCAGTCAGAATATCAGTATTTAAATCCCAGTTCCACCTCTTACTAACCATCTAATTTCAGCAAGTTCCTTAAACTATAAGAATTAGTTTCCATAGCTGTAGAATATGGAAAATAATTGTACCTATCGCATAGGATTAAATAAGGCAATACATGCCAAATGGCCTATAGTCAGTCCTGAGAAACATTATTTATTACCATCGTTTGCTGCCTGCAAAATTAAAATACAATAAACCTCTCCTTTCAAAACACACCAACTGTACATAGGCAAGCTAGCTACAAGTAGATCTTTTCTAATGATTTATTTAGATTGCCCAAAATATTGTAGTAAGAGATTTTCACGTCGTGGTTAGTATATACTCAACAGGAACACTATTATCTTATTATAATGGCTTAATTGTAACAATAATTTCTGTGACTCCTGGAAACCCACAGAGGAAAACTTTTACATTCTACAAAATATATGACAAAGTCTAGGCTAAGAGAGGACATATTTGAGATAAAATCCATATTAAACTACTGGCACTCTGGATCTGAGGCTCTGTGATTCTTATTATTTGGACAGCCTGAGAAGGCAGGTCAAACAAGATGAGAAGCATGTGGGGAGAAAGTCTGCATGACTTTTTGTAACAGAGAAAAGAGTTAGCAGCTACAGTCTTTGTCCTGTGCACTTTAGATCTCCTAAACTACTAAAAGACAAAACAAGATAGACAGAGGCTTTCTACTACCAAATTATATGCCGATTTATAGAGCAAAGGCCAAGATCTAGCAATAGGATAAAGCCCAGGGGCTTCAAACTCAGTAATAAAGTCAAACCTTATGAACAGAAGTAGAATAAAAGGTAGTATTGTCTTCTTATTTAATACTGTTCAAAAATGAATTTCTATTGCTTACCCTCAGATCAGAAGGATATTTCACAAACTATTAAGATTTGTTTAAAATGAAGAATTGAACGTGTTAGGTACCAGAACATCTGACACTCTTGAGGGTAAAATTTAGTCCATGTGGCTACACATCTTAGCCTCAAAGGAATACAAGTTAGAGCAAATACCTGAATTACAGGTATTAAGTCACCAAAAAGAAAATTTCCTTCTGAGTGTGGACTAGGAGAGTAGTGGAAGATGATTACTTTAAGGCCTAGTATGTGTCTCCACTGTCTTAGAAACTGACCTATGTTATCACCTTGAATTTGTGATTGCAATCCCTGAGAGGTGGCTTCTGAGAGCCCTGTGTAAGCAACTCCATGGCAATCAATGATCAGACCTTCCTGGATAAAAAGTTGGTGGAGATGAACAACCCTCCCTGGCTGAGGTTGAGTGGCCAACCATGAGCACCAGACGATGCATGAGGCTTAGTGACTGCTGTCAACTGAATTATGACCCCCAAGACTAATGTGTTGAAGCCCCAGTGCTCAGTATGATAGGTTTTGGAGATGGGACCTTTGGGAATTAATTCCATTTAGATGAGCTCATGAGGGTGGAGCCCTCTTGAAGGAATTAGTGTCCTTATCAGAAGAGACACAAGAGAGTTTTTTCTCTATCTTTTTCTGCCACATGAATACATGGAAAGAAGGCAGATATTTGTAAGCCAGAAAGAGGGTTCTCATCAGAATCTTATTGTGCTGGCACTCTGACCTCGGACTTCACAGTCTCCTGAACTATGAGAAATAAATTTCTATTGCTTAGGATACCCAGGTTGTGGTGTACGTACAACATCCTGGGCTGGCTCAGACAGTGACTAAATGATCCTATGTGAAATATCAGGAAGCTCAATCACCATAGTGGGTTTCCAAATCAAGGGCATTACAGGGTGGGTCATACCCACCCTGCTATGCCACTTGGCCTTTAACATGGGTCCTAACAGAGGCTGATGGTGACCTTCCCATGCTTTCCATGTCTTGACAAACTCAGAGCTCCAGAAATTTGAAGTTGGTCTGGATTTACCATCTTCCCAGTGTTAGACATGAGGGGAAAAGTCATAGCCCTTCAAGCTCTCATTAGAAAGATTATGACTTACTATTGCCATATTTAAAGTGGAGATCTGGGTACACAGATCTATGAAGAGTTTTTTAAAGGTGATTCTAAGGTGGTAATCAGAGAACTAGAGTAACGAGAATCAGTAGAAAGGTGATAACATAATAGCCAGATTTCCTAGGTAAAATTTTTTATCTGCCACAAATTTGCATAACAAGATACTTAACTGCCCTGTGCCTTAAGAAAATGCACCTTTAGGAATATGCAGGGCATGCCATAATGTTGTTTTTAGGATGAAATAATACATGCAAAGGACTTAGCCTAATGCCTGGCACATAGTAGTTACTATAGAAATGTCAGCTGCTAATACTGACTTGAGATTTCGAGATAGATCTTAAGGTAGAGAATGCCTCATGTTGTCAAATTGACTGATGAGATGACCCTGCAAGATGTACACAGCTGTGGGTGGAATATCCCCTTTCACATTATCAAGACTTTTCTGGAAATCCAGGACCACATGGGATTTTTCCCTTTAGGGATTATTTGTGTCAACTGAGGCCTTCTTTAAAGGGGATGTCTTAATAAAGTAAACTTTGAGGACAAGACAATGTCTTAGGTGTCCAAGAGCTATTCTCTTGCTGGACAGCCAGTGTTTGCTGGTTTGATGACATCTGTCAAGGGGACAACATCTGAGAGCAGTGATTTATTTATCTCTCATGCAATTATAAAAGCTGCTCATCTGTATTTATTTATTAATTATGAAGTAATTTTCCTCTATGGAAACTTACAGGAGAAAGGATGATAAGCATCTATATATTTAACACCCAGATCTATCAAATCCTCATGCTCTTTCATAATTAAGTGGACACTGTTGAAGGCTCCATAGACCAATCTCTAATCCCAACTTCATCTGTTCCCATCAGATGTAACCACTATCCAAAGAAGTTGTTCATCATCTGCAGAATTTTCTATTTCACTTGACTACATATGTGTTTATATATAACAAATATATGGTATTGTTTTTAATTTTCATGACATTTTATATAACAGTATTTGATAGCCAGCCTCAAAGATGGACTCTAGTTATCTTTGTCTACTAGTAAACCTGCCCTTGAGTAGTTTCTTCCATTACTGAATAGTAATGTGTAAGTAATGACTAGTCTGTGTAAGCAGTAGACTCTGGGGGAGGGGACAGTTGTGACACCTGAGGTGAGATTATAGAGCCATTACAGCTCTGTCTTGGCCTTTTGTATATATCGTTTTCAAGTGAACCTTTCACCATGTCCTGAGGACACACAGATTGCCATTTGGAGAAGCCCATGTAAGGAGCAACTGAGGCCTCCTACCAACAAAAAATGGCACCTTGCTAGCTATGTGAGCAAGCCACCTTGGAAGAGGGTGATCTATCACTAAAAGCCAATAGATGATGGTAGCCTGAACCAGTATCTGTCTACAATCTCATTCAGACCCTGAGCCAGAACAGCACAGAAACGTCACTTCCATGTTCCTGACCCACAGAAACTGTGAGAAATGATACAAACATTTTGTTCTTTCAAGTCACTAAATTTTGTAGTTATAGATTGTACAGAAATAGGTTGATATTGATATTACATGGAATCATGTTGTATATATCTTTTTACATGTTGATCTTTTTTTTCTCTCAACATTGTCTCTGTTTTAGATTTATTTTGGTTGATGCTTTTATTGCTGTATCATTCATTTCAACCATTTTATTGTATTAGAGCATGATATAATTTGTCTTTGTATTAAAGTATAGAGAGGGAATTCCCTGGTGGCCTAGTGGTTAGGAATCTGGGCTTTCACTGCCGTGTCCAGGGTTCAATCCCTGGTTAGGGAACTGAGATCCTGCAGGCCATGCAGCATGGCCCAAAATAAATAAATACATTTTTTTTAAAAAAATGGAGTGTAGAGAAGCATAATTTGCTTTGAATTATACACTGTAGAATAATTGTCCAATAAAACTCTTGAAACATCTTTCTCTTTAGTATATATTCAAGATTCTATATGTTATTAACTTAGTAGTGGGATTCTTTTTTATGACCAGTTACATGTGTCTTACAATTTGCTAGATATTATCAAGTTATTCTCCAAAATATTTGAACAAATATATATTTGTACAAATTCCTCAAACAATGTATGAGTGTCGCCGTGCATCCACATTCCCACCAACAATTGGTGACACTACACTTTAGTCTTTGCTAATCTGATGTTCTTTTACAATATTTTTAAATGTATATTTTATTGATCACTGGTGCATTTAAATTCCCTGCTTTATCATAGTAAAGCATTGATAAATATCAGGAAAAAATGCAAGCCAATATCCTACTTCTTATTATTTCAAAAAGGAAAAAAATTTAAGCTATACATACCACTGCAAACACACAAATTACATCCCTAGTACACCTATACATTTAACATGCTGTTGTAGTTATAATGTTATAGTGCATTGCAAAATATTAGAATCATTGTTTACTGTTCACCAGTTTCTTTGAGTGCAATATCTGAGATAAAGTTGTCTTTTACTGACACATCATGTGCTTTTGCCAACACCTGTATTTGATTTAGACATTCTACAGTGAGAATCAGAATACCCCAATATCATCAAATGAACTCACTGGAAATCTTGACAGAAAAATCTAAGAACAACTAAGATTGGAAAGAACTTTTCCGGGCTTCAATTCCCACATAATTGCAAGGAGACTTTGGTAAAAATGTAATGGCATTAGGATGGTTTGATTACTGTAAATCACTCAAAACTAACCAACCTAAGAATCCATCCAGGAAAAGACCATCACTGCTGAGGACAGTAGGGACAATGCAGAAAGAAAATTTCATATTAAGATATGGAAAAAGAAAAAAAGTGCTAAAGGAAGCTCTAGAGCCATTGGTCTAGAAGAGATGATAGGGCCAAGCCTCTACCTCTTAATATATGATAAGATAAATTTGAGATCAAAAGTCAACAAATAGTTACAGAAGGAATTTTGCAATGCTAAAGTTTACAGTTAAACCCTTTCCATTATAATAGTTAGTATATGTATGCACCTGAGAGTGTAAGAACAACTTCCATGGAGACTACCGAATGTGAAAGGAGAACTGGAAACACACTTTCTCAGTCCAAGGCAGATTAAATCTCCCAAAATTAGTAAGGAAAATTATGCAGTTAGATGGTATAGTCTCTATCACACACTGTTATCTATAAAAAAATACATTCTTTTTCTTCCAGTTTCATTGAGATATAATTGACATGAAGCACTGTATAAATTTAAGGTGTACAGCATAAAGATTTGACTTACAAACATCATGAAATGATCATCACAATAAGTTTGATGAATATCCATCATCTCATATAGATACAAAATAGAAGAAAAAAAAATTTCCTTGTGATGAGAACTCTTGGGATTTACTATCTTAACAATGTTTATATATAACATACAGCAGTGCTAATTATATTTACCATGTTGTACATTCCATCCCTAGTACTTTTATACCTTATAACTGTAAGTTTGTACCTTTTGACTACATTCATCCAATTGCCCCTCTCCCACTCCCCCTCCTCGGTTAAACACAAATCTGACCTCCTTTTATATGAGTTTGTTTGTTGTTTTTGTGGTATACTTGACCCAGGACATTATGTTAGTTCCTGGTGTACAAAATAGTGGTTTTGTATTTCTATACATTTCAAAACGATCACCATGTTAAGTCTAGTTACCATCCATCACCATACAAAGATATTACATTATTATTGACTATATTCCCCATACTGTACATAGCTGCAACACATGCATTTTGTAACTGGAAGTTTGTACCTCTTAATCTCCCTCACCTATTTCTCTCATCCCCCTAACCCATTCCTCCTCCTCCGGAAACCACCAGTTTGTTCTCTGTATCCATGGCTCTGTTTCTGTTTTGTTATGTTTGCTTATTTGTTTTGTTTTTATGATTCCACATAGAGGTGAATTCATTCAGTATTTACCTTTCTCTGTCTGACTTATTTCATTTAGCATAATACTCTCTAGGTCCATCCATGTTGTTGCAAATGGCAAGATTTCTTTTTTAAATGGCTGAGTAATATTCTATTTTGTATATTTACCGGATCTTCTTTATCCATTCATTTATCAATGGACTCTTAGGTTCCTTTCACATTTTGGCTATTGTAAACACAGCTGCTATAATTATTGGGGTGCCTATTATCTTTGCAAATAAGTGTTTTCATTTTCTTTAGGTAAATAACCAAGAGTGGAATTACTGGATTGTGTGGTAGTTGTATTTTTAATTTTTTGAGGAACTTCCATATGTTTGCACAGTGGCTGCACCAATTTACATTCCCACCAGCAGTGTACAAGAGTATCCTTTTCTCCACATCCTAGCCAACATTTGTTATTTGTTTTCTTTTTGATAATAGCCATTCTGACAGGTGTGAGGCAATTGTGGTTTTGATTTGCATTTCTCTGATGATTAGTGATGTTGAGCATCTTTTCATGTGCCTGTTGCCTACCTGTATATCTTCTTTGGAAAAGTGTCTATTCAGGTCCTCTGTCAATTTTTTATTCAGGTTGTTTGGTTTTTTGATGTTGAGTTGCATGAGTTCTATGACACTGGACATTAAAACCAAGTGATGTCTACCAGGAAAGCTTTATAGGTTTCATGTAGTTTCATATAGTTTTAAACCACTTGAGATTTCTCTTCTGTGAATAGCCTAGTCAGATTGGTTTCAATTTTTCTTTTAATATGTTGGGGTTTAAAAAATGTTTTGTGTGTTATTACACAGTTTGATTCTAATTAGAAGTAACTGAATTATGCTAAATTTTGATATAGCATATGACTAAATTATGTTATGATGAAAAAATAAAACCAGAAAAAAACAAATGTTTAGATGTTACTCATGATACAAATTCACTGTGAGTCAGCTGGGGCTTTGCTTTCATCATCCTCCCTCTGGGATCCATTGCTGAGCAACCACTGTGTGATCTAGGATACTTCTGTTTCCCAGAGACAAGAGAAAGAGAAAGGAAGCAAATCGAGAAATGGCTGTTAAAACTCTGACCCAGAAATGACACTGTGGCACATGTCACTTTGCAGAGTTCATTGATCAAAGCAAATCAATGGCCACACAAGTTCTAAGTAGGCAGTAGGCAAGGAAAGTAATTACCATTACATGTCTGGTTGGAAAAATCGAATAGTTGCTAAACAGAACTGTAGGAATATAATCATAATTACGGGGCAAATATTTTCTCTCTATCATTTTTATCACTTTGTTGGGTAATTTATGGACCAAAGATTTTAATGATAAATTTGTACAATTTATTAAATTTTCTTGTTAATTTTTTTCTAGAGTGTTTTTAAAGGCATATTTTCCTACCCTGAATTCATACAGCATTCTATTCTATATTTAAAATGTTTATAAAGCTTGATTTTTCATGTGTACACCTTTAACTTATCAGGAATTATTTTTTCCCAAATATAAAATCATTAAAAGTATAGCTATTTTTCAATTATATAATATATAAATAAATATACAATATATTTTATATTCAACATTGTGTAAGTTTAAGCTGTACATGTTGCTTTGATACTCTGCTGCATGATTTCCATTGTAGCATTAGCTAGCACCTCTCTCATGTCACATAATTACCATTTCTTTTTTGTGGTTAGAATAATGGAGATCTAATTTCTCAGCAAATTTGACATTATAATACAATATAGTTGTCTATAATCACTATACTGTGCATTAGGTCTCTAGGACTGATCTATCTACTAGTTGCAAGTTTGTACTGTTAAACATCTCTTCTATTCCCCCCACCCCTTAGCTCCTTGTAACCTCCATTTTACTCTCTGGTTTTAGGAGCCTGGCTTTTTTTAGATTCCACATGTAAGTGATATTACACAGTATTTGGCTTTCTCCTTCTGACTTATCTCATTTAGCATAATGTCCTCAAGTTTCATCCATGTTGTCACAAATGGCAGAATTTCCTCCATTCTCATGATTGAATAATATTTTTCTTTATCTATTCATTAGTTGACTGGCACATAGGTTGCTTCTGTATCTTGGCTATTGTGAATAATGCTACAATTAACATATGATTGTATATACCTCTTTGAAATCCTGTTTTTGTTTCCTTTGGATATATAAAAAGAAGTGGAGTTGCTGGGTCATATGTTAGTTCTATTTTAACTTTTTAAATAATCTCCATATTGTTTTCCATAGTGACTTGCATTTCCCTGATGATTAATGATATTGAGGATCTTTTCATGTGCCTGTTGGCCATCTAGATGTCTTCTTTGGAAAAATGTCTATTTGGTTTCTCTGCCTATTTTTAAATTGGATTGTTTATTCCTTTCATTATTGAGTTGTTTGAATCCTTTATGTATTTTGGATGGTAACTTCTTACCTAGTATATGGTTTACAGATATTTTCTCCCATTCTGTAGGTTGCCTTTTTATTTTGTTGATTATTTCTTTGCTGTGTAGAAGCTTTTTAGTTTGATATAGTCACACATTGATTTTTGCTTTTGTTGTTTGTACTTTTGGCATCATATCTAAAAGAATCATTGCTGAGGCCAATGTCAAAGAACTATTTACTTAAGTTTTCTTCTAGGAATTTTTAGGTGTCAGGTTTTACGTTTAAGTCTTTGATCCATTGCAAGTTAATTTTTGTAAGTGGTGTAAGATGGAGTCCAATTTCATTTTTCTTCATGTATTTATCCAGTTTTCCTAGAACCATTTGTTGAAGAGGTTACCCTTTTCCCATTTGGCTCCTTGTCAAATATTAGTGGACTGTATATGTGGGGGGTTAATTCTGAGCTCTTGATTCTACTCCGTTGGTCTGTCTGCCTGTTTTTATGCCAGTAGCATATTTTTAACTACCATAGATTTGTAGTATAGCTTGAAATCAGGAAGCATGATGCCTCTTGCTTTGTTCTTTCTCATGATTTCTTTGACTGTTCAGGGTCTTTTGTGGTGCTATACAAATTTTGGAATTTATGAAATTAAGAATATGTCCTAACGTATTGAATAATTTTAAAATTAAATTGATAAAATTTAACAATTTAGTTGATTTTTAAATTTCACATTTTATTATTTCATATGGATGTATTTTATAAATTTTTTGTTTATAATTTATGTCTCCATTTTCTTGAGCAGACTAAATGTTTGTTTTTTAGATAATTTCATAAAAATAATTTTAACCTGTATACTTTACCATCTCCTTGTTGATTTTGTGGTTATTATTTCAACTGTAAATTTTCACCTGGAAGAATTTACACGTACATGCTCATTTTGAATAAGAAGAGTTTATGTTTGTGTGTGCGTCCAAGTGTATGTTTTAGTGTCTTCTTCTTTCTCACTCTGTGGCCATTGCTCTTTGTCAATTTGGTTTAAAATTACTCATATTAACAACCCCAAAACTTAGTAGAACACTAGGTCTGATAATGTATTTCGAAGTTCCTTTTCAGGACATAGTTGTGCTATTCAGGTACACTCACTGAGTACTGTATGTATGGCTCAGGTCTTAAACAAAGTTTTAGATTTTGGCAGTTTTCTGCCTCTGCCCTCAACCTTTTAATCAAGGGAGCCCAACACCAGACTCTATTTTTAAGTAGTGACACGTTCTAAGACATTACTAATGTGGAGGAATTGTAGTCCCTGTTATTTTGTGAAAGGCAACCTATTGACCATTACTGATGCCTTTGAGATATGGAAGCCCAAATGCCATGGCTTACACGTATTCATAGCTGTGTGTGTGTATATTAAAAGGTTTCATCTTATTTTTTATTTTCATTATGTGATGGTGATTTTCTACTTTTACATTTTTCTAAAATTACTATGCATTTTGAATGAAAGTTTTGTGTCAAATCTCCAACATCTTGATAGAAAAATATTATTCCTTTTATTTTTATTTATTAGGGGTAAGCCAAACTTAGGTGTATTTCACTTCTCAGGGCTAGATCAAACTTTAATTATTTAATCATAGTTAAATAAAAATAACAGGACCCTAAGTGAGAGAGACCTGGTAAAGATTTTCTCTTTCTCTTTTCTGATTCCCTATCAATTTCAGTGCAAAGTGAGAGCTAGACACTACCAATGATACTGTCAAGTGTTGCCAAAAGTAGGATTCTTTGATGTTGCAAACAATTGTGCACAGTGATATTCAAGTTGCTTTTCATTTTAATGGAAGCCAAGCCCTTTCACAAATAAAGACAAGCTAAGGAAGTTTCTTGTATCACAGAGCAAAAAGGAATTTATTAGATCACTCAGCGGATCTAGAAAAAAAGTAATTGTTTAAAAAGGTTTCTTTTTACTAAAACTAATGATTCTCTTCAAAGAAAAAGTATAAAATGAATATTGGAAACAGAAAGTCCAAAATTTAAAAAACATTGTTTATAAAATGCTGACTTCACTCAAAACTGTTAAAAATGTATCAGTAGAGTTTTGGCTGTTTAATAAAACATCTTAGGCATAGCAAGACAAGAACATGTATGGTATGATAAGACAAATTAGATGGGTAGTAGACCCTGTAAGACAATTAAAATTTTTAACCAATTAATCTGCATCTCCTTTTATCTTCTACAGTTTCTTTCCAGATCCTGAATCAGTCTGTTCATATCAACCATGATAGCTTAAAAACAAACCAACAAACACAAACATGTGTTTGATTCTTCTAGGTCTGCAGCATCTGTGCTTTGGGACCTGACCTGGAACTAATCATTCTTCTCTTCAGATGGAAAATTTTGCAACAAGCTCCCTTGTGTTCTAAACTGTGTCCCATATTCCAGGAGGAGACCTGGTTACCAGTAAGAACAACTTTCAAGTTGTGGAAGATAGAAGGAGAAATTTAGGTTATATTGAAAAGAAGCATCTAAAATCATGATATATATCTAAAAATTACAATGGCTGACTTTGGACATAGTGAATTTCCTGCTATTAAGGAAGTCAGCCATGGTTTAGAATAGGGGAGAATATGTTTGGTTATAGAGGGCATTCAAACATAAGATGTGTCACTTTCTAAAGCTTTGTCTGGCATAAAAATTTTAATATTTTCAGAATAATTTATACAATTTAATATTCCTATTTCAAAGTTGGAGTAAAGAAAAACATTGGATAAAAAGTGTCCTGTTCAGTTTTTCTTACTTATTACTAACTGGCATATTCAAGAAAATGTTATAACTAGAAAGACTAAGGATAAGCTTCAACCAAGAAAAAAGTCCTTATAATTATATTTTTTAATACAATAGAGTAATCCATACATTAGACATGTTTTTATTTTCCATTTTGTCACATAACCACTTAAAAGTAACCTTAAAGTAAACCCAGGTTAGTAATAGAAACTTCCTTAACAATTTCAATACCATAAGAACTAAGATAAAGGAACAATTATCTTTACTTTAATTAACCTGTCAATGATTGATAAGCCATACAATTTTAACTATCTTCTGTTATCAGCAAATTTAGCATTACTAAAATAAACAAATAATTAACCTTAGTTTTTCACTTCAAAAGTGTGAACTATGAACTGCTTCAGATAGTCATCTGGAAATCTTTATAATTTGATTCAGTTTAAAAAATAAAGAGAGGTTACACCCAAATTACAGCACTTTATAGATCTTTTCTTCCTTTCTCCTTCAGTTACTTCTCCCAGGTTTGCCTTTATCTTCCTTCTCTCCTCTCTCTCATCCTTTTTCTCTTCTTTTTTCTTTCCCTCCCCCTTTCCACATATGTTTATTGAGCACTCCTGACTGTCAGACACTGTCTTTATTCATCATATACAAAGATAAAACCTAGACACTTACCTTCAGTCTATTAAGACCCTGACCTTCAAATAAATAATTACAGCATCATATGAATATTGCTCTATTTAATTTTTCATACATTTAAAAAAATAATTAGCTTGCTTTACTCCTAGGAAGGTTTGTGATATCACTTTTGTAAACTTTACTTGTATAGCATTTATTCTAAGGAATGGATGAAATATTTATCATAAGTTATGTGTATTGCTTCATTATTAAACCTGAAGTAAAGGTTGTTTTTCCTTGAATTTTTTTCCCCATCTTTCCTGGGTAAAATAAATTAGGCTGAATCTCTATCTTTATTATATGAAACCCATAATGCACAAATAAAAGCCTACTACTGCTGGCAGTAATTATGTCAAAGTACATTTGGTTTCATTTTATGATGTAATGCCAACTTCCCATTAAAAGGCAAATCTTGTATTTCAAAAGGTTAAATAGGATGATATTTAAATAGTATCCTAGCAGGTTCAATTTAGAATGCAAAATATATTCAATAGAACACCAATCTCTAGCTCTGTTGAATTATACTTAAAGAGAAATTAGGCACAGTTTTAGTCACTTTAAGTTCCTAAATTGCTCTACCTTTGCAATTTGTGAATTCGCACAGACTGTTTTATAAAAAAATTGTTCTTAAAAAGGCATAGTGATAATGAAATTCTGTGCAGGCATTAAAAATGTAACAATATGATAGTATATTGGCAGGAAAAATGGTAAATAAAAAAGTAGGTTTTAAAGTAGTAACTATAGAGTGAACCTATATGCAGATGGCTATACATGAATGCTTACCCCTCAGTTTGCAGACAAAAATAAAGTTACATTAAAAGAAATATTCAGGTTTCATTGGCTTATTCTGCCACTTGCATAATGTATAAACTCACCTTTTGCATCTTGTAAGGTGGCCCAGAAGAAAGTTTTCTAGTGTCTTCTATTGACATGCATGTGAAGGCTGCTTCTTGCAACCGTTCTCAGCTCATTAGTCCAGGTAGAAAAATAACAATAACCAACCTGTGTTGTACTGCTCTTAACTGGCTCTCACAACATGTTGTATAAAACATCTCAGGAAAATGAATACTAACACTGCTGGCATACTGACTCATCTTCCAGGGTAATGAAGGTTTAAAATTTTAAGCTCAAAACAAGTCTACTGTTTCCATGTAAGTTTATGAATAGGAAACAGTTGAAGAAATATACAGCAGGATATGAACAGCAATTATTTCTGAGTACAAATTATTCCTTTTTATTTTATTTATTTGTTTTTCTATATTTTCTACAATGAACACATTTTTTAAAGAAAAGTATAAAAATAAAATCAATTTATGAATTTAAAGTGCATAAAAATGTACTGAAGAACTTAAATAATAAAATGATATTTTTTTTAGGTTATTGAGCATTAGCCGAAGTCCTACTACACTAGCTCAAATTCTAATACTGATGGGGAGTAAAAAAGAATCTAAATAAAATCAATCCTTTATTTTTTAAGTTAAGCATTGAAACATTAGACAATTCACTAATTCTATTTTTTTGAATTACATAGGTCTACTATTCTAAGGCACGGCTTGTGAAAATGTAAATTATTCAGATTTTATATATTAATAAGAAAAAGGTAATTGTTAACATATGTGTTTTCATGTGGATCAAGGGATAGAAATATATTACTAAACACAACTGCCATAAAGTATGATGAGTGTTGTGATTGACTGGCATTAAGGGAACATAGAAAAGGACCTAAATATTTAGGGGGTCTAAGAAGGTCTCTTAAGAAAATAAAATTAAACTGAGATCTAAAATGTGAAAAGGAGTTAGTCTGGATTAAAGAGAAAGGGAGCAATTTGGAAAGGAAAATGATACTATTACATTAGCCTTGAAGAAAAAAAATAGTAAAAGGGGAGAATATTCTTTCTTATATACATTTATTTATATAAATATGTATAATTCTATACATTATATAAAATTATGTATTGTACAATTATGTGTTATATATTAAATATATATATATATATATATATATATATATAATATATATAAAGAAACAAACTCAGCTGAAATGTAGGGTTAGAAGTATTTCCTGAAGGGAATATATTACTCACGATTGAGGACATCTCAGTAACTTTATTCAACTAATATTCAATAATCTATACATACCATATGCCTTTGCACGGTAGTATAATAGTCCTATTGCTTATAGAAAATACTTTCATATTATGTTTCTTCTTCCCTAATTGCCATAAGATCTGCACTATATGCTTATAACTCTATTTAAGGATGTATTTGTGTGTGTGCTTGTGTTCGTATGGATATGTTATAAGTAGGAAGGCTTTCTCGCTTGCTTCTTCACTCCTTATTTCTCAAGGTCCTTTATTGTGTGAGTAAATATTTCTCACCTGAAAAATATATTAGCTGTACGGAGTGTGTCATTTCTTTCTTTGTATGTGTAGCAATGTTAAACAGTATAATATTTAAGGCAAAGTGATATTAGTTCCTATTGTCTCTGTTTTCTGTTAAGGCAAAATTATGTGAACATTAGCCACAGAAGGATTATTTACTACTACCCGCCAACTTCTACCAAATGACAAAGTGTTTACAAATAGTAACTGTGGGGATTTGGCTAATCACTCATTACTAGCCCTGCATTCCCAGGAAACAAATGGAACTTGCCCTTAGTTTTGCATTCTCCTGCTTCTACAACTACTAGAGGCAAATTTATCCTGATAGTAGCAAAGATGGAACTAGACAAAGGGATGATATTTCTTAAAAGGTTTTCCTGTGAATGATGGAACAAAAACAAGTCATCCATTTCACTTGCCTGAAAATACTTCTATTTATTAAAGAACCCTATAAACCTAAAGAAATGAAACTATATGCGAATAAGGTATTATTTAAATTTAAAAATGACATGTTGTTAATTTTTTAAAATTCATATGGTACTTCCCCAGTATAGGGTGTATTAACTCTTTAATACATTAGGGAAACATTTAATGTACTGAATAACTTAATTTAATAGGACCCTAGGAGGCTGAAACAACTTACTCAGTGGGAGAATCTGGGTCATTAACTTCAGTGATGCAGCACCCAAAGGTATTGAATTTTAAATGAATTCACAAACCTAATAAATCATCCTGGCTGTCAAGTGAAAAATAATTTGTGAAAAATTTATTACCCATGATTATCACGTATTAATCATAAGGCTTAAGACCTAAGCAAATGTTATACTCCTAGTTGGATAAATACTCTAGATTGCAAGGAATATTTAATGCATATTGACATCAAGCCGGTCATGGCAGAATTTATATTTCTAATGAACATGGTCTTAGTCTTTGATAGCTCATCCTTTTCTTGTCAAAGTACTGAATCTATCTTTAATAATGTCACATATATCCTTGTACTTTGGCTTCTAAATCCATGCATTCATCTCTTTCTGAATGCCCATATATCTCCCATGCTTGATCCAATGCCTCAGTATCATTTTGGAAGGGGTGACAAACAGCATAGACTCTGCAGGAATGGTTTGTGGCTGAAAAAAGCACCCTGAAGTCTCTAAAATCAGCTTTGTGGTTTATGGCTGCCTTTCATTGCAGCCATTCAACTCAATGAAACATTCAGTTTTTAACTTCTGTCTTGACCAAGATAAGTTGTTCCCATGTGTGAAAGCAGACATTATCTATATCTTCATTCATTTTCATGCATGGCAAAGAAGTCAACATTCACAAAAATCAAACCCTAATTTCTTGGACTTATTGTCAACTCAATGGCCTCATGAAATTCATCAAGCAATGATTCTTCCTACTGAGATTTGTATTTGATTGATACAAAAGTTGATAAGCATTTACTCTGCAGTACTCTGTAAAACTATACTAAATATAATTTACATCTTGGCTACAGCAAATTAGACAGGAGGGATTCATATTTATATCTCAAACATCAGAAGATAAAAATTCAGGGAAACCTTTCATCATCTGTCCAAGCTGTAATTTCTAGCGATCTGTATATAATTGTTTAAAATTATGTAAGTGGTTCAAGCATAATGCCTTAAATGATTGAGTCTATTTGTAAATTTATTATAGAGAAATATCAAGTTCCTTTTTGGGGAAAGTAGAAAACTCATTTATATTATAAATAATACATAAATAAATATATAGTAGATATACAAATATGCCAATAGTTATATGCTTTAGAAAGTTTACACATATAATTCCTAAGGAGTTTTGTTTTGGTTCTATACTTTTTTGAATGCTAACTTAATATTGCATACATTAATTCATTTATAAACATATTCAAAATGTATTTTAAGCTCTTACTTGTGCACTATTAAATAGCAGTGATAAATTAAATGCCATTTTTCTTATGATCCTTACAATCCAGTTGGAGGACTAGAAAAAAAGAAGTAAATATTTACATCTTAGGTGGTAATAAGATTCATGAATACACACCACTGTATATAAAATAAACAACAAGGATATACTGTATAGCAGAGGGAACTATATTCAATATCTTGTAATAATCTATAATGGAAAAGAATCTGAAAAAATATATATACATGTATGACTGAATGACTTTGCTATCCACCTGAAGCTAACATAACCTTGTAAATCAACTATGCTTCAATTAAAAGAAAAAGCATGACTAGGAATTAGGAGGTATGAAAATATGTGGAAAGAGACCTTTTGGAAAGGAGAAAGAGAAGGTGCAAAGGCCAAGAGGTGGGAATGTCCTTTACCCAATCAAGAACAACAAGGACACTAGTATTTATAAGCAGGGTAGGTGAACGGGTCTGAGGAGACCTGATCCAAGTGGCATGTGGCTGGGGGTCAGAGCTCACAGGGCCTTTTGTTGGACTTATTAAGGACTTTGCCTTTTATTCTGAGTGAAATGTGAAACCATCTAAGGATTTGTGACAAGAGCCAAATTCTGGTTTATCATTTTTAAAGGCTGAAGTTTAGAAAATCTGCAGACAGGAGGGAGAATCTCATGTCATCCGTTTGGTGGCTATGTCAATAATCTAGGCCAAGAGTTTTTCATGAGTATAAGACCCAGGAAGGCAAGTGTTTGTGTTTTGTTTTTCCTACTGTTGTATCCACAACAGAATAGTGACAGAGATGTGGTAATCACTCAGTAAATATTGCCTAATGAGTGAATAGTAAATTGGATGAGGGTAACAATGGACATAGTGAGATGATGGAGTTCTAAATACAGTCTGAAGGTAGAGCTAATAGATTAGTTGATGGATTGGGCATAGGGTGTGAGAAAAAATAAATTAAAGATGAATCTTTTGGAATATTCTGGAATAATGTATTTGCCAGTTTGTGAGATAAAAAAAAAAGGGTGGGGAATGAGTTTAGGAGCAGAATGAAGGATAGAATCTTGGAATTAATCAATTTGATATGCTTAAGAAATTTCTGGATGACAATATCAGCTGGATGGTTGGATGTATGAAAATGATTATATGTGAGATTCTCTATTTTTTTCATAAACACAATGCAATGATTTTACATTGACCTCAGTTCTTATGATGGCTTCAGGTTAAGTTTTTATTTTCCTTGATAAATCTAGCAAAAGTTAGAATTAATACTTATTTAAACTTCAGGTGAGGTTTCGGTATAATGTTTTATTATCTGTACTTATTGCAAGCCTCAAGCAGTTTATGAATGGTTTATGGGAGAAAAGCACATTTTGTGACCACTGGGGGAAAGAGGCCTTTAAGATGTACGGACAATCTAGGCACTGCTGACAGTGTATGCTTAAGAAAGCCCATGTTCAGGGAAAGTTTAGCTGATTTGACTGTGTTTTATGAGTCATCAAAGCCTCTCAAAATTTAGCATAATCGTGCAAATGGGTGATTGAATAACGATGGCTTTAGTCAAATTGCTACTCTATTTTCAATATTTAAGAAAACAAAAGTAACAAATTGAGGGAAGAAATGTGTACATAGGAGTAAACCTGTATGTTTTTGGTGATTCATTTCAAAAATCCCAGTGTGTAAACTCAGGCAACAATTCATTTAAAATTCAGTTAATCAACTAATATCTATAATACTATCCTACAAAAATTATGGTCATCTCTGTATACAGAGACCTTTAATTATTATATGTGTTAGAAATAACATTTCCTTTATACAGGGTCCAAAGAAATCCTGGTGACAGGGACAAGGTGCAAAATTACTCCATCCTAACATACCAAAAATCGCTGTTTTGGTCTGGATCTTTATGGAAACATGCCATCTGGAAGACTTTGAGATTTAAAACTATCTCAGTGACATAGAACAGTTATACTAGTAATTATAAGTAAATCTCTATTTGGTAAATCTTAACTTCCCATATTGAGACAAACTCCTCAGCTTCCAATGCATACTCCTGGCTAAAGTATAATGCAAATTACATGCAAATTTCCCAATCTGGAGAAATGTGCTGGTGAAGACCCTGACTTGGAGTTTTGTTGTTGTTCCTTTACCTCCTTATTTTCAAAATAAGTGTAAACTGATAGAGAAAGTAATGAAAAAGAATGGGAAAGACCCCCAGATCTGCCCAATAATGGTCTCTTAATAATTTGATATATTGATTTTATGTATAACTACTACATACATTTAAAACCATGCTTCACATGACTTGAGATAATTATAATTGACACTGTACATTGCAATGCCTGACATTTCAAGTTACATATGGCCCTCTGTATTCAAGGGTTCTGTATCCTTGGAATCAATCAACAAAGAGTGGAAAATATTTTTTTAAAATTCCAGAAAATTTCAAAAAGCAAAACCTGAATTTACTTCATGCTGGCAACTATTTATGTAGCATTTATATTGTATTTACAACTATTTAGATATAATTTACATTGTATTAGGGTATTATAAGTAATCTAGAGATGATTTAAAGTACATGGGAGATGTGCCTGAATTATTTGCAAATATTATGCCATTTTATATAAGGGACTTGAGCATTTTCAGATTTTAGTGTCTGCTGGGATTCCTGGAACTGAGGGACTACTTAGTGTACTTTGAAAGTCACACACAATAAAGCTGCTTCATAAATGTTTGTTCCCTGATCCTTTTTTCATCGATATAGTTATTTGTAACCAAAGTCTCCCTATTTGCATAAGTTACTGTAAAAGGGAGCTAAAACTACCCTAAACATTTCACCTAACATAACATGTTATTGTAGACTAATAATTTATTTCATAAAATCAATACTAGAAATTACACATCCCACTTAACTGTGTTCTTATACTAACATATGTTATTTATCTTAGAGTTCATAAAAACTTTCCACAGTAAATATTAAAAAGGACTTGAGTTATCAATAATATAATACTATTGTGATGTGATCATTTCATAAAATGTTAGAGATATATGGTATGCTTTTAATTGGATTTTTATAATACATCTTTAAAGCTAACATTTGCCTATTTAAGAACAATAGATTAGATGTTATAGATGACCATCTGAAAGCCAGGAAAACGTTAATGATAAGGGACGATTTGGTAATAATAATCCATTCAGTTCTTCTGCTTAGCATACAAATTAAATAACATGGATCAAAGTGATTACTATAAATTGATTAGCTCTCTGCAGTGGTAATGCTACTTTGCTAGGCTAACATTAGCAACAGTTATACAAAAATATTTCATAAAATCTTTGTATTTATTTAGAATGATTTTTAGCTGAGATCATATCAAACTATACATTCAATATATTTTAATTTTTTTCCAGTAACACTAAAAAGCAGGAATAAAATACCATCTAAGATATTCATTGAAGGAAGCTATACATACAATTACTTTACATAATTTAGAATATGTTTGCAATGTACATTCTTAATACAAATCTTAAAACCTTAAGAAGGAGGACTTTAATCATATAAGTCAGGAATTTTATTATTAAATGTACTACATGTATGTGAATATTTTTAATTAATATAACTCCTAACCATTATAATTTTTAAAACATTTTTTCTGCCGTAGATATTGACAAAAATATATTTTACCATCAAATGCATTGTAAACTAAAATAGATCACCTGCATGTCTTTGATCTAGAATTTTGATTCAAACTTTGAATTTATCCATGATTTTATGAGCTCTCATCATTTGAATGAGCAGTTAATTTGCAAATAATTTTTTGTCACCAAATTTATCTAAGTTCCTTGTAACCTCTAAATGTCTTTTCTTTGTTTATTCCCTCAAATTCTACCCACCATCCACTTTAAGAAAATCATTCATTTTCTGCTGTACTTCATGTTTAAAAGTATACAGTAAGTCCCCTACATACAAACCTTCAAGTTGTGAACTTTCAAAAATGCAAATGTGCATTTGTATATCCAATCATGTAAGTTAGTTCACGTGTCTGATGTACATTGTCTACATTGTCACGTGTGTGCATCCTCTACAAGTGGTTGTGCAGCTTGCCCTCTGTCTCCTATTGCTGACGAAGATCCTTAAGCTCTACCATTTCCTACCTTCTCTCCCTCCTCCAGTCAGTAACTCTTCTTGCCTGTTCACTCGATACCAGCCCCTGAATGCCAACTTTGTACTGTACCACTGTACTTTTCAAGGTACTGGACTGTAAGAATAAAAATGTTTTCTTTATTTTTTGTGGGATTTTTTTTTGGTCTTTTTATGTATTATTTGTGTAAAAAGTATTATAAGCCTATTACAGTACAGTACTATATAGCCAATTGTGTTAGTTGGGTACCTAGGCTAACTTTGTTGGACTTACAAACGAATTGGACTTACAAATGTGCTCTCGGAATGGAACTCATTCATATGTCGGGGACTTACTGTATATTAATGAGCTATTATAAGGCAAATGCTCTGTATCACCAGTCATTCCAAGAAATTGATCTTTGCCAACCACAGCAGAAGTTTTGCCCCGAACTTGACCCCAATCTCAACTCTCTTCTTTCCTCTAAAATGATTAATTTACTTAACTTTGTAATAATAAATTCTTTTTTTCACATTCTTTTTCTGGTTATAATAATTTATTTGCATTTCTTTATAGTTTTGTTTTCCAAATGACCATCCCCAAGCATTTTAGTTTGGTCCATTAATTTTTTAAATTAATTTAAATTAATTTTTAAATATTGTAATTTTTAGAGTAGTTTTAGACTCACAGCAAAATTGAAGGAAAGGCACAAAGATTTCTCATATACCCTCGTCTCCACACATGTATAACTTCTCCTATTTTCAACATCCTCCAACAGAGTGGTATATTTGTTACGATTGATTGGCGCATCATAATCACTCAAAGTCCATAGTTTATACTAGGGCTCATTTTGGTGTTGTATATTCTATGTGTTTGGACAAATATAATGACATGTATCCATCATTATGGTATCATACAGAGTATTTTCACTGCTCTAAGAATCCTCTGTGCTACTCCTATTCATAGCGCCCCCCAATCCCACATCACAATTCCTATCAACCACTGATCTTTTTACTGTCTCCATAATTTTGACATTTCCACAATGTCTAATAGTTGGAATCAGGCTTCTTTCATTTATTAATACATATTTAAGTTTCCTCCATGTCTCTTCATGGCTTGGTAGATCATTTCTTTTTAGTGAAGAATAATATTTCATTGTCTAGATGTACAACAGTTTACTTATCCATTCACCTACTGAAGAATAATTTAGTCCCAAGTTTGGCAATTATGAATAAAGCTGCTATAGAAATCTGTGTGCAGGTTTTTGTGTGGACATTGTTTCCACTCCTTTGGGTAAATACCCAGGAGAGTTATTGATGGATGGATCATATGGTAAGAGTATGTTCTGTTTTGTAAGAAAGTAACGGACTGTCCTCCAAGGTGACTGTGACATTTTTTTTTTTTCTTTTGCGGTACGCGGGCCTCCCACCGCTGTGGCCTCTCCCGCTGCGGAGCACAGGCTCCGGACGCGCAGGCCCAGCAGCCATGGCTCACGGGCCCAGCCGCTCCGCGGCATGTGGGATCCTCCCGGACCAGGGCACGAACCCACGTCCCCTGCATCGGCAGGCAGACTCCCAACCACTGCGCCACCAGGGAAGCCCCGACTGTGCCATTTTGCATTCCCACCAGCAATGAATGAAAGTTCCTGTTGCTCCACGTCCTTGCCAGCAGTTGGTATTGTTAGTGTTTCAGATTTTGTCTTTTCATAGGTGTGTAGTGGTAATCTCATTGTTTTAACTTTCATTTCTCTGATAACATATGATGTGGAATATCTTTTCATATGCTTATTAACCATTTGTGTATCTTCTTTGGTGATGTGTCTGTTGAGATCTTTGACCTATTTTTTAATTAGGTTGTTTGTTTTCTTACTGTTGAGTTTTGAGTGTTCCTTGTATATTTTGGATTACAGTCCTTTACCTGATGTGTCTTTTGCAAATATTTATTCCAAGCCTGTGTTGTCTTCTCATACTTCTGACATTGTCTTTTCTAGATGTTGGAGAGTGGAGGGAACAAAAAGTGCCCACTGAGCTGAGACCATCTTGAGACCAAAAAATGAGGCAGGCAGATCCATATAATCAATGGATCTTACTCACAGGGTGGGGTCAGAATTGGACAATGATCTGGAAACATTCACAGCTGCACTCTGACCACTGATGGGCCACTGGGACAATTTTATAATTAGCCTATGGTATGGGAGTAGGTGCTTGGAAACAGGAAGTTCATTCCTAAGTCAACATTCAAGAATGGGTAACTAAGTCTCATGGGTGTTAGGAATAAGTCAGTGAAGGTTTTTATCATTGTTTGGGAACTAACAGAACATGGAGACCACCTGATCCTAATGATTCTTTAAAAAAAATACCTGTTAACTACAAAGCCTTTGACAACAGAGAAGTGATTTACTGCACAGTACAATCCTGGGTGGGGTCAGTAGAATGATAGGAGAAACCATAAGGCCCAAGATGGCATCAGTTATGCTAAGAGCCATACACCAGAGGAGAAGTTTTTAAAATTTTAATGAAGTTCCTTTTATCAATTGTTACTTTCATGAATCATGCCTTTGATATTGCATCTAAAAAAGTCATTGCCGGGGCTTCCCTGGTGGCGCAGTGGTTGAGAATCTGCCTGCTAATGCAGGGGACACGGGTTCGAGCCCTGGTCTGGGAGGATCCCACATGCCGTGGAGCAACTAGCCCCGTGAGCCACAACTACTGAGCCTGCGCGTCTGCAGCCTGTGCTCCGCAACAAGAGAGGCCGCGATAGTGAGAGGCCCGCACACCATGATGAAGCGTGGCCCCCGCTTGCTGCAACTAGAGAAAGCCCTCGCACAGAAACGAAGACCCAACACAGCAAAAATAAATAAATTAATTAATAAACTCCTACCCCCAACATCTTCTTAAAAAAAACAAACAAAAAAAGCACTTTGTATCTGAGAGATCCTGGTGATTTGACCTTGGACAAATAATTACTAAAAAAAAAAAAAAGTCATTGCCATACCCAAGGTCATCAGCATTTTTTTCCTATGTTATATGCTAGGAGTTTTATAATTTTGTGTTTTACATTTAGGTCTATGATCTATTTTGAGCTAATTTTTGTGAACCATGTAAGGTCTGTGGCTAGGTTCATTTGCTTGTATGTGGATGTGCAATTATTCCAGCATCATTTGTTGAAGAAATTATCTTTGTTCCATTGTTTTGCCTTTGCTCCTTTGTCAAAGATCAGTTGACTATAGACCCACATATGTGGGCCTATTTCTGGGCTCACTATTCTGTTGCATTTATCTATTCATCTATTCTTTTGCCAATACACTGTCTTGATTACTGTAGCTTTATAGTAAGTCTTAAATTGGAAAGTGTAAATTCTAACTTTATTCTTCTCTTTCAATATTGTTTTGACTATTCTAGGTCATTTGCCTCTCCATAAAAACTTTAGAATCAACTTGTCCATATCTACAGAGTAACTGTCTGGAATGGTCCATTTTTTAAAAATCTTAAATTCTGTATTACTTTCTCCATTTTTTTTTCTTTTGAAGTATCTGGGACATATGGTAGATTTTTCTGTGTGTTATATTTTGTTGATTGCATACTCATGGTGAAATTAAAAAGGTTCTGATCTCGATATTTCCTGCAAATTGGCAGCTGGAGCCAGAATCTTGATAAGACTGTAGTTTACTTTTTTTGGTAAGCCTATACGTAGTGTGTGATTCCATTAGGAAACATGTAATATCAGTTCCTTCTTTCTTTCTATTTTTTTTTTTGTATGGTAGTAACTGTTCATACATTGAAAATGAGGTTGCAGAATATACACTAAAATCTCTAATTCAAGAAAATGTCTCTGTTTTTTTTAAAATTATAAATAATAACAAACATATATGCAACTAAATGTTGAATCTTTGCTTACTGCCGATAGCTATTATATTTTAATTTTATTAAATTTTTTATTTCTTTGAGTTTTTAAAACTCTTCCTTTTTAAACCTGTTTTTCATGGACTCTATCTATGGCATTTATGCACTCTTGTGTTCCTTCTAGTTCAGTGTTCATCTCTGAATTTAATTTTTCTTGTGTTACTAGTTATTTCCCGGATTTTATTCATTTATTTCTGAGTTTTTAAAGTTCCAATTTATGTGGTTCTTTTGTGCTTTGTAATATTTTCTTAACGTCCTTTCCTTGTATTAAATAGAAAACTCAGTTTATCTGTTCTATAGACATAACTATGACAAGTTTTAATTGTCTGTAGACACATTATTCTGCTTGTTTTTGTCTTTTTTTTCTTATAGCATCTTTTCTGTTGATCATTATTATATCAAATCAGTTTACTTGAACTTTTTTGAAGAATTTGTGGCTTATAGAATTTTCCATAAGTTCATAAAGCTCCCACTTCTTCCACTTCTTTTTTATGTGTACGTACATGGGTGTGCACACACGTATGTGTGTTTAGTGTTTAAATATGAAAGCTAGACTTCTGGGATGTCCTGGTAATGTTCCCATCTATCATTTTTATGTGGACCTTCTTTTTCTGTCCTTTCTATTATTCCTCAAATTTCTAATTCATTCCCAGAAATTTCTTCTCAGTTTGGGACCCTGTACTGAAGGGATCTCTGTATCTCTGGAAGCTCACTTTCTAAGGCTCATAAGCACTAATCCACTCCAGTCCCTCTAAATTACCATTGGCCACTTGCCTTCAACTTCCTTTAAAAAGTGTAAAACCTCCTCCATTTCATCTGCTAGTCCTAATTTGCCCTGTGGCTCTCCAGTGAATACCAGATGGCTATCTTGGGGCTCTCTTGCTCTTAAATTTCTCAGCTAACCTGCTACTTTCTATACCTTTTCCCCACAAGAGTCATATACTATGCTGTTTTTTTGCCTGTTGACAATTTGTCCCCACCCACTTCTATTTTGGAGTTTGTGGGGATACCTTCTTACCTAGATTTGTTGAAAAGTTTGTCATTTAGATCTTGCTGTTACTATCACTTGTTATGTTTTTATGAAGAGACTCAAATATTAGTAACTATGGCATTATTGTATTTATCAGGATCATTCATTTAATGTACATTATATTAATAACAAACAAGGAAAATATACTTTATCTCCATAGATATATGAACGCTTAAACTAAATAATAATAAAAGCTGAATGTTAATTTATTTGTATTTATGTCCAATTGAAATTTTAATTTCTTTTTGAGTGTGAGATATAAACTAATTTAAGAGATTATTATTAGATTAGATTTACTTCAACTCATGATAATAGGATACATGAAACTTAAAAGATTATCCTTGCAGCATCACTGTCTTCAAGTAGTTTAGTATGTGAATAAATTGAGAGATGTTTACAGATATTATAAAGTACTAATAATATGTGCAATACAGCTGTTAATTCCTTTGCTACTTTCTGTTTCTTACAAAATGAGGTCAATATTTTAATCACCATTATCATGTAAGTTTAGTTCCATTTCAAAATATTTTCTAGTTTTAAAAGTATATTTCCACTTTTTCTGAAGCTATTATTTCTGGAAGTTTTCTCACAAAAGCACCAAATATAAGACATTAATTTTTCTCATTCAACTTTGCACCTTAGATCAGCTAACTGCATCAGGCCCTGTTCTGTACATAATTTCAAGCAGCTCCTTCTCTCTCCACTTGACTATGACAAGAACCACATTTTTTACTATACATGATGATGATACAAATAAAAAGAAAGAAACAAAATAAGGTTTATAAAATATCAGACCAGAGTTTACTCACATGCCATTTATATTCCTGGTTATTCATGAATCTTCTGTCTCACAAATGGGAAAGAAGCAGGCTATTGAACTTGGAGATAATGGCCATGATATCATGGTATCATGAAAGAGAAGAAAATTTTAGTTTTTAAATGTGATGAAGGGAAATAAAAAAATAATATAAAGTGTTAAATACACTTTTGTGGCTAACAGTGATATTAGAAACATATTTTAAAATTCATAGATATTACTATATGAGAGGAATGAAGAGTTGACCTGAATACATCTTTCAGACATTGTATACATATTTAAAGGATGATTTCTATGTGTCATGCTCTCCACTTGGTACAGGGAATACCAAAATAATATGAAAATACCTGTCTTCAAAGAACTCACAGTCTAGTTGTGGAGACATAAAAGTAAGTAAGCAATAATATGTTATGAAAAGCAAAAATAAAAGAAGCACATAGCACAAAGGACAAACCACCAAACACTTCCTGTGAATATAAGAAAATGTAGATAAGTATTCCCAGAGGATGTGAAACTTAAATATAAGTAGAACTTAATTCATTGATTAATGGGGCACCAGGTCTAAGAGACAGCTAACTTTATTGCCCAACTTCTAGTTTAAAAGAAAAATGCTCCAACTATCATCAGCCTGGCTGGAGCAGGAGTGAGAAAGCATTTTTTGTATCCATTTTATGGATTTGCTTTGGATGGGACACAGAATTGTTGTGGCGGCTTGGAGGAAGATGCATATGGAGAATTAGAGAGTAATCACACGATGAATGTTTCTTATGACCCCCACAGAGAGTTGTAAGTCTGTCCAGCAAGCAAAGATCCACATCATTTACTCAGTTGGTAAATACTTATTGAATACCTGTGCTGTATGCTTCTAGGTCTTCACTTTATACCAGAGAAGGAAAGAGAAGACAAAGATCTGCATTCTCATGGAGCTTACGTTTATGGGCAAATATACAATAATCATTAAAAAGAATAAATAAGTAAATATCTGGCATAATAGGAAATGATAAGTGCTGTAGGGAAGAAAAAATGTAGAGCAGAGTAAGGGAGATCAGGAGTGTGCAATTGGAAGAGGAATTGGTGGCAGTATTAAATATGACTGGTCAAATGTAAAAGGTAAAATTCCAGCAAAGATTTAAAGAAGGCGAAAGAGCTTGGAAAACTGATATCCCATCATTTTAGGCAAAGAGAACAGCTAGGAGAGTATTGCTAGAGTGAACACTCGTGAGTTGAAACAAATGCAGCCATTGAAATAGTTAGTGTAGATATTATATCATGGTTCATATGTGTATACAAATACATTATTAATTGATTCTTCTCATGTGGTTTATATTTAGAGATGAACACATTTTTTTTCACAAAGAAGGGGATATGCATCTACAGATAACCAATGAAATTGTGGGAATTTTTTCAAGACAATTTTTTAGAGCAGTTTTAAATTAAGAGCAAAATGGAAAGGAGGTTATAAAAATTTCCCATATCCCTTCTCTTCCCCCATATGATCCACATCCCCCACCAGAGTGGCACATTTTTTACAATGGATGGACCTACAGTGACACAGCATGATCACCCAAAGTCCATTCTTTACCTTAGGCAGGGTAGTTTTTTTTAAAGGAGATTAAAATAACCTACAGGTGCAAGTCTCTGTGGATCTCTCAAACTAGTAAATATTGTTCATTTTCTTTCTAAAGCCACATAACTCTAAATAGCTTCATATCACAGAATTGTTAAGGCAATAACACAACACACACATATGTTTCCAAAGTTGATGCTATTTAGAGGCAGGAGATACAGTAGCTTTCTGGTTTTATAACAGAAACTATAAAATGAATAAGAAAAGTATAGTGATTAAATTCACTTTAATGCTACTCTGTAGTCAAGGCTAAGTATTTCCTAGTCTATCCTCATCATGAATTTTTCTGAGCTGTTTTGTCCAATTTACCTTAAAGCTTCACAATGAGATCAAATGTCAATATTTAAATAGTTTAATAATAAAGGGCCAACATTCAGGTATCCTGAATTTGATTATAAATATCCTCCTCTTATCAAATTACCAAACAGAAATCAAATATAAAATTCATGTTGTGAGTTAAAATCCAAAAAAAAAAGATGTAAATTAAAATGCTTAAATAGTAATATATACCATCAAAGTCCAAAATAAAGGTGTTTTCCTTGTGACTTAAATAAATGTCAAAGAAATTAATGTCCAAAATTAATCCTCCTTGGAGTTATAGTCTGATTAATCTAGGCTAGAGGGGTTCTCAGTGTCTAAATTGATTTATTTCTTTCAGAAAACCTGAATTGTCTTCCAATGAAGTGGCTGTGATGTTTCTGGTGTACCAGGAGCTCTATCATTTCAATGCCAAGGCTCTTCAGTGTTTCATTTTTTTAAAGAGTCCAAAGTAATAATAGGATACACAAATGGTAACAAGGTGACTACACAACCAAATTTAGAAAACAGACAATGCCAAGTATTTAAAAACAGTCATTTCAAGCTTTTTCAGGATTGAGTACCTAGAGGTACCAAAGATGATAGCAGACGTTCAGCAGCAGATGAAGGGAAAAGGATTGATGGAGAAAATCATGGTCACACATTTACCATGATGATGTTCCACCTCTGCTGTTTCAGGAGTTCATTACTCTGAACCACACCTTATTTAGGAGAAATTTTCCATTGCACAGTGGAGCTATGATGACAATAACTAGAGGTTTATCTCAGAGGGTGGTGTCTAAAAAATGGCATCTGAGAAATGTCGGCCTTCTTGCAAACTTAATTGGCCATGGTAGTCACTTGAAATGACTTTCTTTTCTATGTATGCAACTCAACCCTCTTAATTTCCAGGTTTCTTTTGTATTTCTTGTTTAAAATGCCCCAATACTCAATTAATTATGGGTCCTCTCTGGTGTCAGCATCAGAACTCACTTGTAAGCATTCATTTTCATTTCTAGGACACAATTCTGTTTCTATTGTGAGGTGAGCCTTCTTAGGACATATTCTCCATCACCTCAACTTTGTTTCAGTTGGAAAAAGACCCTCAACAGTCTCATAATCTGATACAACTGTTGATGCCTCTGGGTCAGGTGAAGACTGAGTCCATGGCTTTGTGGTCAGACACTGTCTCTCCTCAGATTTTAATACTCTAGGCTTTGAGTTTGCTTCATTCTGCTTTATTTTCTTTGCTATAATTTTTTGTTTGTTTGTTACACCTTTCTTCCATATCCACCGTCTAGTGCTTCTCTGATCCTTCAGGAGGGCTCAGATGTGGTACAATATAACCAGCTTATCTTAGTCCCTGTCATTCTCTGACATATATAAATAGGGCTGATATCATTTGTTTAATTAGGATGCCTTCTTTCCCTGTACTTTTTTTTCTCCCTGGCTTAGACATTCATTTATCTAAATTTTTTCAATCAACAATTTCGGGGATTGCAAAATTATCCGTTCTTCAAAAAAATTTTATTGATACACATTTTCCTGAATTGGATAAACCTATTCAGGAGGTATTTCCCCACCAAACCAACTTCTTAACCATATTGGAACAACATCTGCTGTTATCCTGCTCAGATGTCCTTTACTGCATAGCTAGCATTATTTTCAAATGCTAATCGATAATGTATATAGTAAATACAGCTATGTACATACATATCCACATGTTTATCTTTACGTGTTCATGCAAATATAACTAATATATTCAGTATTAATGTCCGAATCATTTAGTTCATTAGTGAAATATTAAGTGTCTGAATCATTCTTTAATTTTTATTGGAGTATATTCTGCTTGTTTTGTTTCACAGCTGAAGCATTATTGGTCTGCAGTTATTCCAAAACAGAATATTTACATTCTAATTATTTGACAAGAACATTACTCACTGTTTCTCAATAACCTTAAAACCCCAATGGTGACAAATGATCATTGGGGAGTTAAGGGTGTTGCAGGACAGAAAATCTGGAAAGAAATGGAATAAGAGCAGAGGAAATTGTAACAGGCAAGGGGGCCCTGCTGTCCCTTCTCGGTGCTTCCATCCCCAAGGGAGGGTCAAGGGGGATGGAGCTGTCATATGCTTTTGATTTTTTGTTTTGTTTTTTATCTGTAGGGTATGAAGAGAAAATTATATAGGTGTGAGGACAGAAAGTCCCGGTGTGAGGATGGAGTGACTCCAGGAAAGGAAAGAATTTGGAGGAAAACATTATTACCAAAGTAAGGTTGAACATTATAAACCAATGAGCTGTGCAGGCCCTGGTCTCACTCTGCTGCCCTGTCAGGGCAGGGAAACTAATTCATAGCCCTGTCTCCTGCTGAATATGGTACCGGGTCCCAACCATCTAGGAAGCTTGACCAGAGACTACTGGCAAGCTCAGAGCCCATCCTCCAGACTCACTGGAGTAGGGAATTAAGCCAGCAGTCCTATCATCTGCTCTCAGCCAGAGGCATACCACCCCAGCTGACTTTTTATGTGTTTAAGAAATGTATGTAAACACTATAGTCTGTAATATTTTACTTGTTACTTTCAATACAAGTTTATATGGGATTCATTCTATAGCTCACCCTCTAAGATTTTCAATTTAAGATGTACTTTACTAATGCTCCATTGGTCCTTTAATAAAAAATCATCATCTTTGACCTAAGCAAGGAGTACATTTTCAATATAACAGGCTGAAAATTGGATTCAAATTTTAAGACTTAAGGGACAATTACATATGAGAGATTTGGATTCTTGAAATCAATTACAAAGTCAGTGTGACATTAAAGAAACACATTGATATGGAAACTGCATTTTGAGATAATATACACTTTATAATTGGTATTTCAAATGGAGAATCAGACCTTAGTGGTCTTATATGAGGTTAATAAATTAGGAAGTCTGAAAACTCTCATGACTTTTCAAATTGGAGTTGGACTTTTTATGGACTTTTCCCACCAATCTAAGTTGTGTGTGTGTGTGTGTGTGTGTGTGTGTGTGTGTGTGTGTGTGTGTTTGTATTGTGTCCATGCTTTTATATACCTGTGCAAGTCTCACAGAGTACCTGTTTGGGGACAGTGGAGTTCACATATGACCATAACTTTTCTCTTTTCCAGAGGTCAGCGAACATTTTATGTGTCTGTCACTGTAACAAGCACTTTAGTAAAGGAAGTTATTTATGGTTATTTATTTAGCTAAACAGGCCCTAACTGAAAGAATACCTCTCCGGAATATTCTGGTGTTTCTGTTACCACCAGGAGGAGGATGTTTTTAGCAAGTACCAGCTGTGCCATCAAATGGTGGGAGTATGCCAAGGCTGTTGACCTCCAGTATATAGAGACTAGATTTTCTTGGAAATGAATTTTGTGATGGGGCCTTTGATTACTCGGATTTCAGATGATCCGTATGGGTACAGGCTAATTATTGTCATCCTGAAAAATTTATAGGCAAAGAATGCCAGGGATTGTGATAAATGATATTATCATAGTTACATTGCAGAAATGCATCAATGTTTTTTAGCAGCTTCAACCCTGGGTGGAATGGGTCTTGGTTGTTGGAAGGTCGTTCAGCTACAACTACTGGTGATGCTTTTTGATATGTCCAAGGGTGTTAAGATAGAGGATAAAATTGTGAGGACTGGATACCAAGAATTTCTGGAATACTTTAGTTCAGCATACACCGGGGGAAAAAAAGGAGACTTTAAAAAGTAGAACTGAGTGTTACAAATTGCATTGATTCTAATTTCCTTCAGGAGATTTGTTGTTTCATCTCCTTTGCTCTTTGGACTGACCTTTCCATGAATGTAACACCATGGTGATAATGAGCTACATGTGACTTCAGACTTAATTTAATTACAGACAATTGGCAATTTCATGAAGAATATGCAACTTATCCATTTATTAGATGTTCAAAATACATATTAGAGTTTATCCAGATAATCAGAAAACTATTAACTTCAATCACATTGTTAGGCCCAACACAGAAGTATTTTTATTAAGCTATAATTAGTGTCATGGGCCAAATTTGAAGGATTTTAAAAGAATAGACCCATGATGCTTACATTTACTTATTAAATGTTGTTGACCTTACTGTTTATTAATTTATTGTTAAACTAATTATTATTTAATAATTAACACCATTTATTTTTGTGAGAATTTATGGGAGATATTTTTCAATGACTCTGTAATAGGAGTAATTGTATCTCTTATTTACAAAACAGTTTTTTTATGTTTGAATGTTGGAAATCATACTCCTGATCATTTCCCATTTTCCATGAGCAACCAGGAACCCCAGCATCAAATCAATGGTCTACATCTCTGATGTGTACCTCACCTTTCCTAACCTGATCTGCAAATTCACACCCAAAATCATCATTACCATTTTTATTATCACTGTAAAATTAGTAGAAAAAGAGTGAGAGTGATAGTATTAGTTACACTAATAGCAACTGACACTAATAAATCCCTTACTATATATCAAGCGATGTCCTAAGCTGCTATCATAGTTATAATTTTGGCTCTAGTTATACATTATCTTACAATTATTCATTTTTTTCATATCATTACTTAAACAATGGGAAAGTCCCTGAAAAAGAAAAAAAAATGAAACACATTGTTTTTCAGATATTAATACTATCATTTAAAAAATCATCCTGTGTAATCAAGAAAAATAATATTGTTTCTATATGCAGACATCGGTTTTTACTTATAATGACTAATTGCTAATTATTGGGTTGACCAAAAGATTCGTTGGGTTTTTTTCCGTAAGGTGGCTCCATAGCGCTTAGTTGTCTTTAATTTCATTCGAAACAATTTTGTTACATTGTACTGTGACAGCTGTCATATCAGCGTGCATTTTTTAAAAAGATCAAAATTGGTGAATTTTTGTGTAACCATTTTAATATTGAAGATGGAAGGTAAAAAGCAACATTTCTGACATATTGTATTTTGTTATTTCAAGAAAGGTAAAAGTGTTGGTGAAACACAGAAAAAGATTTGTGCAGTGTATGGAGAAGGTGCTGTGACTGATCGAACGTGTCAAAAGTGGTTTGTGAAGTTTCGTGCTGGAGGTTTCTCACTGCACAATGCTCCACAGTTGGGTAGACCAGTTGAAGTTGATAGTGATCAAATAGAGACATTAACTGAGAACAATCAATGTTATACCACGCGGGAGATAGCCAACATACACAAAATATCAAAACCAAGCATTGAAAATCATTTACACCAACTTGTTAATCACGTTGGGTCCCACACAAGTTAAGCAACAACAAAAAAAACTTCTTAACTGTATTTCCTCATGTGATTCTCTACTTATACATAATGAAAATGTTCCGTTTTTCAAAGAAATTGTGATGGGTGATGTAAGGTGGATACTGTACAATAGTGTGGAATGGAAGAGATCCTCGGGCAAGCAAAATGTACCATCACCAACCACACCAAAGGCTGGTCTTCATTGGAAGGGAGTCCTCTATTATGAGATTTTTCCAGAAAATCAAACAATTAATTCCAACAAGTACTGCTCCCAATTAGACCAACTGAAAGCAGCACTCATCGAAAAGCGTCTGAAAGTAGTCAACAGAAAACGCATAATCTTCCATCAGGATAACGCAAGGCTGCATACTTATTTGATGACCAGGCAAAAACTGTTACAGCTTGGTTGGGAAGTTCTGATTCATCCGCTGTATTCACCAGACATTGCACCTTCCGATTTCCATTTTTTTCAGCCTTTACAAAATGCTCTTAATGGAAAAAAAAATTCAATTCCCTGGAAGAATGTAAAAGGCACCTGGAACAGTTCTTTGCTCAAAAAGATACAAAGTTTCGGGAAGATGGTATTATGAAATTGCCTGAAAAATGGCAGAAGGTAGTGGAACAAAATGGTGAGTATGTTGTTCAATAAAGTTCTTGGTGAAAATGAAAAGTGTGTCCTTTATTTTTACTTTAAAAACCAAAGGAAATTTTTGGCCATCCCAATACTGCAAAGGTAAATTCTAACTGAAGATTTTATATGCCACTGCTTATGTGGTTATAGTAAAAATTATGACCCACTTAAAGGCAATTTGTTTTTGTCTTAACAGTGATTCTCATGTTGATTTGCACAAGGGGCTGGTTATTGCTTCATGGATTTAATTAAATGAGTGAATGGGTGATGGCATTTTAGGCCAGTTAAAAGTAAAAGTGTATTCATAGGGTTGGAAACTGATGAAAAGGGGTACACTGAGAAACCCAAACAAAAATTAGTTTTCTCAAAATGAAAGCACAAGTGCACATAGGAAAGCATGGTCTTATTAATTCAACTTAAGTCTATTTTAGGCAGAAGTCATTTTAATCTGTCATGTTCAGTAATGTTTTATTTAACTGCCTCCAGTAGAGTTCTTTTGATGACAACCTGAAGTGCCTGAGATCCCCAGCAGTTATGTCTGCTGTGTTATTCCCCAAAAGGTCACCACAATGCCAGGGCACCCCTGACATACACTCTTGTTTGTTGCTATAAATATCTCACTTGCAGCTGAAGAAGGTAATTAGAAGGTTTCTATGACAAGGATGTGCCTGCTTAGAGATGAGGTCTGAGTCTGCACTGCTGAAGGATTTATGAATTAAATTTGCCCACTGAGCTGCAGCTAAGGTGATGGCATCACCAGTATACAACCGTGTTTTTAATTTAGACACATTTTGCGTGGCCAGAAACAACAGTCATTTCCTTTTTACAAGCCTTATTACTTATAAATCATGACAGCAACATAGCTGCATTAATTTGAAGGGATGAATAGATAACAGTACCAAAACTGCCTAATTAAAAAATAAAAAATCCTCATTCCCCAAAGAAGTAAACAAAATAGCATTTTCTATTTTTTCACATAAAAGTATATGGTGATGTTGAAATATTTAGGGGGAATTATATTGATGCCACAGTTTACTTTGAATGACATCCCGAATTAAGAACTGGTGATTGATGGGTAGAAAGAGGGATAGATAAAGCCAATATAGGAAAATGTTAGTGCTAGTATCTAGATGGCAGATTTATGGAAGGTTACTGTAAAATTCTATCAAATTTTCTCTGGAAATTTTCATAAGAAAATGTTGGGAAATATAGGTTGAAAGTGATTATTATGATCTTAAGAGTAATATGAAAAGAGTATAGAGATATATTTCACTGTTGACAATTATCCTTTAAAAACTGAAAGCAAATTGTGTTAATTGCCAGTGTGCCTTCTATATGTCACTAAGTATCTGGAAATTGGAACTCCTTATTCATTTGAGTTTGGCTCTGAATTTTTGTTCTCTGTAGTGCTAACCAATTTTACCCAGGAGAGGAAAGTTGAACTTCAGGCAGCGTATCTGATCCATTTATTTAATGATCTTCCAAGTGAATGACTGAATCTCAGCGTAATCTATTACATTCTAATCAATCACAGTGATGAGTATTTCAAAACTGCTTTCCTTTGAGTATTGATTGATTACTAAAAGCTGCTGCTGACCACACACTGACTGGCATTTTGCTACTACATTTTTACTCTATTGTGAGAGTACACATTAGTCTCTGTAAAGGATATCACTACAGGCTTTTCAACAAATTCTAGTTAGTATAACATATCAAAAGGGATGTATCAAATGTCTGGAAGTGGTTTGAATTTCCATTAACAGGTAATACATGGAATTTACTAAGATGATATTCTATTTAGGACTGAGAAATATTGAATAATAATGCTCTGGGAGCTCTGAGCTCTGCACAGCACATGTTTTGGGAAAGGTCAATACTTTTATTAATACTAAACTGCAATTTAAAAAGAAAAATTATACCAAGTGTTTCAGAAAACAGGGTGAAATTTGCAGAAGTTGAGGCAAATAGTACGATCTTTAAGCACGAGGACCTTGGGGATAGGGAGCCTGGATATGTAGCCCTCTTGTAGCTCAGGAGTTCTGTGACCACCGGCAAGTCCCACAGTATCTCTAAGCCTCAGCTTTCTCATCTACAATATTGAGATAATAGTATTTTTCTATTTCTCAGGCTTCTTGTGAGTTATCAAAAGAAATTATACATGCTTACCCACATTCCATAATGCTTGGAAAATAGTATGTAATCAATGAATGATGACCATTGTTAACACCGTCCTTCAGTAATTAATAAAGATGAGTACTCATAACCAGTTGTTTGTTTAAAAGTAAGCACAGCAAGCACCATTTTGCATTTGGAGTGTAATAACACTATGTAAATTCAGATTATTTAGTAAAAACTATATTTTTGTAGCTGAAAGGTTTGAAGATCTGATGGATTTGTGCAGAGAGCTGTCTTAAAAATAATAGATACTACAAAGAATGAGGCATTTCATTCTTCTGGGAGGTAATATTCTCTGAGAAAACTTGTTGATTAAAAAAGCATAGGTTGCTGAATTTATATTTAAAAATATGTTTTCCTCGGGAACCATGCTATTTATGTTAAAAAGAAGATAATACTTTTATAAGCAAAATAACAGAGCAATTATACTGTATGTTTCCAAGAGTTACCTGTAGAGAAATACAAATGCTTTTTAAAAAGTCAATGAAAATACATACTCATATTATAAATAGTTACTTCTGAGGATGGTATGGAATAAAAAAACTGTGTTATAAGTGTAGTGTAGACTGACATCCAATGTCTTAACAAGAAGAAGATATTTAACCAAGATACTTACTGCCCTTGGAGGGGAGCCTTTTAAAGAGCAAATATGTGTCTCACATGCACACAGTTCGTTTGTAATACTATATTCACATGTAGTATTAGTAGGCAGTAAAGTTCAGTAGGATTTCATAGAGTATCATTTGTTAAAGCACCATAATTGATAGAATATTTATTCATCTTAAATTATTCTTAAGGATATTTTTAATGATTATTTATATGTGATTTTTTTCATGAACCAAAATAAATTAAATGCCAGGAAAATAGTTTTAAACACAAATAATATAGGCATTGGAATACATTATATATTTTTTAAGTTGGTGTATGTTAGATACTAGAAAAATACAATTTATTCTTAACATGTAAGGAGGAAGAGAAATAGTATAAAGCTGAACAGAATATATACTGTTGTGTTTTTTCCCCTCATAATTAGAATCTATATGAATGGAAAGAATAAATAATAAAAATTGCCTGGCAGTAGGGGCTTGAAAGAAATGAAATACTTTGTAAAATTAATTGAGATAAACAATATTTAAAATACATTTGTCTCATGGGTATTTATTTGAAAGAAATGTTTTCTGTTATACAAGTCATACTGCTTTCATTTTTAATTCTGCATGTGTTACTTCACTCATTCATTCATTCATTCATTCATCATCCCAGAAGCACATACTGAGGGTTTGCAAGATATCTGCCATTCTGCCCTGACCCAAGGAATCTACATGATGAGAACACTGAGAAACACTGACTAACTATAACCTTTTACTTGTGGATTTTGGTATTTTTGACTTTTCTGGAAAAATTATCCATTTCATCTGTCTTTTCCAAAGTTTCAGCACAGAGTAGTGTGATGTAATGAATCATGATAAGAGCCTGCATAATGTTTAATAAACCCTCCATTTACTCAAAAAGCTAAATTGATCACATTTTAACATTTTTCATAAATGGGTATATTTAAAATCCTAGAATTTTTATTCAGGAGTTTCCTATCTATATCCCTAATTATGGTTAATTAATATCTAAAGTATACTTTGTTGCATTAGTTTTATTAGACTTTGGTCATGTAATTATTCTAGATTATTCTAGATTAAATAAAATGGAAAGCATTTCATCATCTATGTAATTATTTTTAATAATATGATAATTATAATATATAAATATATAAAATTAAAACAACATACAATATATGAAATATAAATGTATATATATAATACTATATAAATATATACAATAATATATAAATATATATAAATTGTTTCTTTAGACTCTAAAGCTCTTTGACCCTGACAACATTTTTAAAGTTAGCATTTCACTTTCAAAATTTTTCCCATTGATATCTACCTGTCTTTTTTTGTTAGAAAATTTCACATTTCTTTAAATAATTTTCATTTTTTTCTCCATTTTGAAAATATTTACATAAAGTGGAGCATATTATTCTTTATTATCTTTTAAAAAATCTACACAATCATCATTATGTTGACTAATTTCTTATTTTTCTGTGTTTCAGATTTTTCTTTTTTATTGGAGAAAGTCCTGAAATATTATGTTGATAACAACAATTTATTAAATTTACTATTAATTTGCCTTATGTTAAATGTTTTCTACATATGTTTACAATTGTTTTTTCTAAGTTTGGTTGTATGTGTTGGATCTTCTAGATTAATTTAATTATTTTTCCCTAACACTATAAATATATTTTTCATAGTTCACATGTGTATTTCAACTTAAAACCCATGTTTTATGTCATATATACATGAGATAGCTATTCACTGAAAAAGACCTTCATCTGCTGACTACTGTTTGATGGAGCTATAAATAATGTTTTTGCTTAATATACGCTTATTAAAATTTAATATTTCGAAAAAAATGAACTTTAGTTGAGAGTATCATATGACAAACATACTGGAAGAATTTAAATTTTTATTCATTATGTTTAATTTAATTAAATTTTGTCTCAATACAATAACATTAACAAGTACTTTTCCCTGTCAGATGGAGTATTTCTAATCAGTCAGAGATATTAGGTGTTGGTTTTCTCTAAAACACATGTAGGCATTTAAGAGCAGTATTTTACAAGTTTATTGTCAATTACTAATACTGCCAACAAAATTGCATATTGAAGACACCTTGTATACACGAGCCTCGGTTTAAAAAATGCTCATTTTTACTGAATATTGATGTTATCTAAGTTTCAGCTCTTAAGCTACTGGCCTACTCTTCCAGTTGATTTCATAAACTTTAATGATTTGAGATAACATCTTTAAAATGATGTAACCTTAATGTATTAATTATTTATTAGATATAAATATATATTAATTATATTAAAGTTTTAGGTGATAGAACATCATGGCAATATTGTTATTAGATCTTTAAATAGCAAGAAAATATCATTTTTGAAATTTGGTATATAAGTGATAAAATTTGAAGATCAAATAACCTACTATGCAATTTGCATTGTAATATAAATTCAGTTTAAAGTGTGTGTGTGTTTATATGTGTGCAATTGCTGTGCAGTATCTTGAGCTATGCTAATGGAAAAGCTTTCCAAGTGTTAAAATTAACCATTGGAATGAATTGCATCAGATATGTCATCTATTCTACTGATCTATAGTTAATGATTTTGACTGGATAAGATTTAATTTAAAATATCCAACCATCCTGTAAATATATATTATTCTCTGGTTCCTTTTTATTTGATTTCCCAGAAACTTCATGCAGAATGTTGACTTTAATTTTATTTGTATTTATTAGGCTAAATCAGTTTTAAAACATGCAGTTAATTGCATGCTTATTTCACAGCTGTACTTTTTAAACAACTGATTTCTAGAGTTTCACGTGACTAACACGTTTACCTTCAGAAGTGTCTTTTTTTCCTGTAATATTGGGCGTGATTGTTTTGCTTAACTTTATAACAACCTTATATCATGTTTCTGAGTTCTATTTTTCAAAATATTTTGAGCCCTTTAAAAATGTAATGTGGACATTTCAGAATATGGTATGCTGATCCAACTTTGATAGAAATGATATATTTTTATTTTAAAGTCTGTCCAAATGATGTATTTCATAAGCAATAGAAAAAATGAGTCAGCATAAGTTCAACAATCAATTTAAAGTATTCAGTTTCGTTAGCTTTATAGTCTTATCAAAACCAAGGTCATTAACAGAATCTTTAATATTTGTTCCGATACTAAAATGTTATAATGGCTTTTTAGAATCTTCAAGACATGTATTTAGGTTATATAAACTGCCATCCAAGTTAGATTTGCAAGGTTCAGCAAAATACAGTTTGCCCAGTATTAAACAACAAATAATTATTTTGTACTATAAGTATGTCTTATGTGATACTTTACATATATTTATATTAAAAAGTTATTTGTTGTTTCTCTGAAATTCAAATTTAACTGGGCATCCTGTATTTTATTTGGCAAACTTAATCTAAAAAATGATGTTGAATAATTTGAAACTTTCGATTTTTTATACTAGTTTCCTTTTCCTCTAAAATGTTAGGCAGTATACTGTATTTAAGAATATATCTATATTTAGTTAATTCTACCTATCTATATTTATATTTATATCTGTATCCATCTAGCCCTAACTGTCTACCTATTTATCTATCTATTCTACAGATTTTGACAAGTGTAGAGTGATATGTATACATAATTCCAGTATCATAAAAAACAGTCTTACCACCCTGAACATCCCCAGTGGTCCACCTATTCATGCCTCCTTCCCTTACCCAAGAATGCCTAGCAACCACTGATCTTTTGATTGTCTCTTCCAGAAAGTTGTATAGTTAGAATCATACAGAATGTAGTCTTTTCAGATTGATTTCTTTCACTTTGCAACATATATTTTTTATGGTTTGAGTGCTCGTGTTTTTTTCTTTGGTTTTTATTTTGTCTTTTTTTTTTTTTTTTTTTTTACTGAGTACTGTTTCATTGTATGAATTACCCATAATCTGGTTATCCATTCATTGATTGAAAGAAATTTTGATTGCTCCCAGGTTTGGGATATTATGAAGAAATCTGCTCTAAATATTTGTGTGCAGGTTTTTGTGTAAACATAAATTTTAAAGTCATCAGAGTAATGACTTTATACAAAGGAGCCCAATTGTTAGCATGTTAAGAATATGTTTAGTTTTGTAAGAAATTGCCAGCTGTCTTCCAAAGTACCTGTGCCATTTTGCAATCGGCTTATTTTTTAAGTCTGATTGAAAATATTTTCTTGACATGGATTGAACTGAAAAGTAATAAATAGAAAGAAGAGATGGTGAAAAATAACCAAGCCACTAGCCCATATGGCAACATTTTAAGTTAATGTTCACCAGTCCCAGCATTTTGACGGACGTTTACCATTCACTAGCTGTCACCATGGATAAGATTATTTAACTTTTCAGAATCTCTGTTTCCTAACCTAGAAAGAAGTAACCTTAAAACCTACCAAATTTCTGGGGTGAAGTACTTTGACCAGGGCCACACTTAGCTTCTGTTGTTCCCTACCCCCAACACCAAATAGAGAACCTTGAATACCAAAGCATTCTCTCCTCCATTGTAGCTTGAAAAAGGACACAAGGTCATTTATTTTACAGTATTATCACTATTTTACAGTAAAGTTTATCCACAACGATTTGATTAAAAAATTATGTATACTGTACTTATGTCTTTATAACTTTTAAACTACATATTTAAGCCTTTGGCTTTTAAGATGGTATGTCCTACACTGGTGTAATATATTATCAGTGCCTAATTTACCATTATTTACATGAGTAGAACATGACTGAATAACAGCCATCTTTTTTCCAACTCTTCCTGGGGTTTTCAGTGTATGAAAAATTAAATTTGATTAACTATGAAATACTATATCATTGACAACCAAAATTAAGTGTGAACTTTGTGTTGGACTCATTTATTTTCCTTTCTCAACCTAAACCAGGAATGTTAAATGTGAGCATAAACTCAGAAAATAAGTCATTTCCCTGCTGTTGGTCCTGGCATGCCTCAGCCTTGTATGTGGCATTTTCTTGGTTTTCCTGCTGCTTCATAGGCTGCCTTTACCATGAGCACTTTTGTCCCTGTATGTTGGATCAACTTGCTTTTTGTCCCTCTTTTATTGACAATTAACTGGGAATTCTTAATTCAGATGTGACCCCTGCCTCCATAACAGGACATAAGTTATAAATAAAGGGAAAACTACTTAAGGACTCAAACATTGATGCCCTTTGTAGAGGCAGTCCTCATTCAAAACCCCCATTTGGAGAAGTAGGATTGGACACTTCAAATTAGATATCATAAAGTCACCATTATAAATAATAGGCTCTCTCCAATAATGGTAAATATTATTCCATTTACCTTAGATTTATCTTTAATCAGTCTCTAACATTGTGCTCATCACAGACACAATTATATTCCTAAGCCTTTTGACCATCGTAGTTATAACCTTCTGAATAAACATTAGCACATTTAGAAGAAAGTTATATTCACTAATGTTTATTACTGTCCTACTTTATTAAAAATCAGAATTAATTCATTTGAATTAAATATAAGTCCATCACTACTAGGAAGCTCACTTATCAGGTCCCTAAATTTGAAGGCAGTCTCACAGAGCGCTTGCTGTTCTGACTTGGATAAAACCCAGATTTCCTGGGAGGACACATGCAAACTTCCTGAAAAGGTAAAACATTTTCGATAATCTTCTATCTCTCCCTACCACATAACTTGACGACTCTACTTTGCAAACTTGTGACATGCCATGGCTGGTCATTGTTTTCATCCTCCACAGTACATTCCTTTTTTCTTCTTCTTCAAAATCAAGCTCACTGACAAATAGTACATATTTGCCACTCTACTCTTCTCTCATGACTCCTCTCTTTCTTGGTTTTCCTCTTAAAGTTCTGTTTTCTTTGCAAGTTTTCTTTTCTGCAATTTTCATGTGGATGTTTCCTAGAGCTCTGTTTTGGCCACTCCATTTCTGCCAGGTACTAGATATGAAGTCTATCTCAGAGGGCACTAACATGCAATTTGCATAAGACAGATCTGGACTTGAGTTGAAGTTCTGACATTTACTACTTCACTTTGTAACCCTGGAGGAAAATTTGAGAAACAGTCTTTATACCCATGTCCCTCTGAGAGTTCATTCCTAAAATGGGATATTAGAATTCAACATATGAGAGTGTTTGGAAGATTAAAAGAAAACTGTGAATAAAATTATTACCACAGCAGGGCACTCAGACAGCAATAACTACCGCCATAACTCCTCTCTATCTCCAGGCCTGATTTCTGACACACGTTTGTCAACTACAACCTGATCACATAGAATCTCTCATTCAACAAGTTCAAAGCCAAAGTCATAATGATTTCTCTGTCTCCCTTCCTCCCAGCTACAGTAATATTGGTTTCTCTTTAAACATTTCTAGTTGAGGGTATTTGGGCTAATGACAATGTAATAAGTCCAGTTTTACCCCAAAAGTGAGAGTTATTCTAGACAATTTCTCCCTAAACCTATATCCAGTCATCACTGTCATATTAAAGGTCCTACAATCTTAATGTATTATATACTAAGCCATTGTATTCTAAATCCACTGTTGCTACAGTGTCTTTATTCAGGTTTATATTGTATCTAGACTCAAAAACTATAATACTCTATCTTCCTAGAAACTGACTCACGCTTGAACTAGGATAGAGAAATTTTTTCTAATATGCAAATTTCAAAATCATCCAATATCTTAGTTTCACTTACAGCAAAATTCAATGATTCTTTGATTATATGTTAATATAATTTCTTAGGAATTTAAAAAATATTCTGTCAACATTTTTAATAAAATATGATATTTTAGAACACAATTTAATATTAGCATATTACAAAATACTACTTTATTGTTTCCTAATTCTGCAATGTATTAATGTTATAATATGTAAGAAAATTTAAACTTTTTATTTAACATTTATTTCATACTATTTAATTTACTTTGAATTTCTTAGATGAGTAAAATCAATCTTTTTATACTTAATAAATAGACCAAATGAAAATTAAAATTGAGATTATGTATCAGATATATAGCTTGGAAAAATATATTACAAAAACTGCTTTTCAGAACTTAAGTTGAAAATTGCACCTGTGACTTAAAAATCCGTTTCTTTATTAAAATATCAGAATAAGAGAAATTAAGGCTGTTCTCTTAAAGCATGTTTCCTACAAACAGCATCTGAAAATAATTATTATGACATGTTAATTATCACAATAAATGAAAGCTAAATGCTTTATAATGTTATTACAGTCCTTACAAATATGGTTTAAACACTAAAGAAAACAATTTACTACAAAATGATTTTTTTTTTTCCACAAAGAGAATGCAAATATTGAATCCAATGAAACATTATGGGGTAAATTTGAAAACTTATTTTAATTTGTCATTTGTAGATATACGGAATTAGGATTCAAGGCAGAAAAATTCACCCTGCTTTTTAAATGAGCAATTAGAAAGATATTATTGGACTTTAGGACAATGATCAGATTAGAGAGAAAGTTTAACGTTTCCCTGAAATTAGAGCGGAGTCATGGGAAAATAAAGCAATGTGCTGCAGAAAGAAAGCATTGACTGGGGATGCATTTTTGAATTGAATGTTTTTTACTTGCCCATTCTTAAAATTGGTAAAAGAGGACAAGTTCTCCAATACCCAATAAATGAACTGGGTGTATATTAGTCATTTTCCCCCAGGTTTGAAGGATAAACCCTTTGGATACTTCTTAGCCATTGTCCCCTGATGAGCATAACTGCTAAATGTCAGCCAAGCCCTTTGAGATCCATGTCTGTATTTGATGTTGTCCATAGTCCTCACATATATAAGATCACACACACCCACACACCCACACACCCACATACAAGCACAAAAAATACTCAAGTCCCTTGTCAGACGATAATCCTCCTGATAGCTTCCAATGAGTTACTATGTTTGGAAATTGGAAAAAAAAATTAATGTTCTAGTCCATCTCATTTTTTCTCTCATGAAGGGAGTGAGAGATTGAACCCGGAGAGAAATTGTTTGTTCAAGTTTATTCTCTTATTTTAACTACTAAAAATGCAATTATACGTAGACAAAACCACTGTAATAATAATGTTTACTTCTAACTTGTGAGCAGTTTAGTCATCACATGTTTTTCACTAGCAGATTCCCATCAAAGGCTCCCTCTTATTATAATGTAAAGCTGATTCCAGTACTACCTGCAGCCTTCCAACCAGGAAGTCCACTGCATTCTCATGCACTTGTTTTGCTTTTTGGAGTACTATGATCCCTATGTTTACTAAAATGGGTATAATTCCAACATCTCATTTATTCTCTCTTTAAACTTCTATTCCTAATATTGAAATGGTATGTGAAATATCCCTCTTTTCTTTGTTTGTTTTCTTCTTAGAAATACTTTCTCAATAAAAAGTTCAGATCTTTGTGCCTATTTCTCCCTCTATCTTTTCCTCTTGTAGCTTAAAGCTACATCATAAATGGTGCCACCACTAGATGTCTTCTAAACTGTATTTAATCAAGATTTCCAGAGTGCGAAACACACATACACCATCTGGTAAAGACTGAGGAATAAATACTCGGTGTGATTGTTTGATGAGATTAATACATGAATATTATAATGGGAATATAAGCATAACCTAGAAACAAATTCAAGGGTGCCATGACCAGATTAAAATGAAATTTATCGTACAAAAGAGCTAAAATTTAAACCCAAATGAGTATAATATCTATTAAGTAATGTTTCCTGTTCACGTTCTAAATATCTGATTATTAGTTTTTAAATTATTATTTTTCAGTTTCTTAACATCGCCACAGAATCTCTGTTAATAGCATCTACTTATCAGTGGAACAGAGGCTGCCAGGACTAAGGAAGTTTAGATGACTGAAACTGCCTTCTTGTATCACCTTATACAACCAGCCTATGTTTGTAACATGATACACCTCTGTCGACAGATGATCTAGGTGTTCTTTTAAATTTCTTTAAAATTAATTTAGAAGTTTTATTTTTTTCACATTATGTTTTATATTGAAATCTTGTATAGGAGTCACTGTCAAGGTATTTGATGTTTTAATCTGAGATTGCCAATATCTTAGTCAAATTGAACAGCATATGCATTTTCCTCTGCAACTACCAAAACACAGTCATCATTATAAGGTGATTTAAAGATACTGGACAGCAGTTCTTCCTCCAAACACAATCCATTGATACACACATTGGACTATGTCTGAGGTTTTGGCTACTCATAAAATGCTTTCAACCTTGTCAGAGTATCAACAAATATTGATTTATTATGAAGTTTTACCATAAGTTACACGAGAATCTACAGAAGAACCAAAGATTTCAACGTTGTCATAATCTCAACTATGTGAGCCTGAAAGGGGCTGTGCACAGAGATTTGTTCTGTCATTCCAATTATTGAAAGGCTAATGGCCTGAACAATTGGATAATTCATTTGCCACAGTCTAGAAATATGTATCAATAAATATTATTAAGAAACACTTTGGAATGTATATACGTGTTATAAAACCTATTTTTAATTCTACCAAGGCTGATTCATTATCTCCCATGATCCGAGAAGCAATACTAGTAAAGCAGTCCATAAGCTTGAGAATATTTTTAAGGAGTGACTACAAAGATTTTAGAATATCAGGAGGCAGCAACTCAAGATTTCTGCCAGTGCTGTACCATTGAACTCCATTAACATTGGAGTTCTCATTTTCTGGTCACCCCATGCTCTTCAATCTGACCACTCTGACCACTGCAATACCTCTGCTTAAGTATTATCTTATCAGTGTTATCTTGTCAGTGTAGTCATTCCTGATCACCCCATATTAAACAAAAGTCTCTTTCCTATTATTTTCTAATTCATTACCCTGCTTAATTTTTCTCTGTAGTATTTATTAACATCTGATATATGATGCTTTTATTCTTTTAAAAAATGTGTTGTCTGTCTTCAATTATTAGAATATAATCTCTTTGGGGGTATTAATTGTTCACAATTGTGGTCTTAGTTTCTAGAAAAGTGCTTGGGGTAGAGTGAGTGCTTTATACTTGTTGAATGAGTGAGTAAAGGAGACCAGAAGATGGGAGGTATGGTTAGGCTTTAAGACACCACATTGTTCAGGATTTATATTCCATTTGACACATTTTATTAATATGATGATATGATGAAAGGGAACAATCATAGTAGTTGTGAGATACACCATTTCCAGAAATAAAATAAGCAAACTGGTTTCTAAGTATGATTTTGATATTTAGGGGACTAAAGAATACAAGTCTTTATTTGGTCTTGAGCGTTTTTGCCCCCTATTACTGGGGCTGTATTGTCTGGAATGACTTCTAACTTACTTTCTACATAATATTCTATCCTCTTCTGTAATAAAATCAATGAAGAAAGACAGAGCTTCAAACACAATTATTTCACAATTACTTTTAGCTAAAATGGCATCAGTATAATGAGTAACTTTAGCATTTGAATTAGATTTAGGCCACTTGTTTAAAGCCTACCTTACTGAATTATGATATCATGGCAGATAATTTAAATACCCAGGTGGTTGGAGAAACAGTAAATCAAACTGCTGGCCCTGCAAGAAAAAAAAACAAATTACTCTTGCTATCCAGAACTAACAGTGACTCCTAACATCACATAAGCCAAATCAATGACTGCATATGAATCAGGAGTGATTAAGAATCATCTTTCAATGTAAAAATATGGTCAGTCACAGTTCTAACTGCAGCCACCTTGTCTTAATCTATATATAATTCCAATTATATTCTATAAATAATGACCAAAATGTTTCTGATTTCTGTATAGCTAAATTGAGATCATAATTAGAAGAGTGTTGCCTTGGGGCATAACCTACTTTTCTGATTTCCACATTAGAATTAAAACTTTACTTATCCCCTCAAAAATATGGCAACCACGATTTTATATTTATCACTTTCTTGTGGCAGGAAGTCTTTGGGGACTGCCTTTTTGCATTTACAATGAAGAGGTTGCTGCCCTGTTTTTCTTCCTTCTTTCAAGTGAGAACAGTTTTATTTTTTCCCTAGAATCACAATAAACCAATCCTACTGTCAGTTTGAAGAATGGGGAAAACCTATACAGAAACTAACCTTGGTTCTCTATGTTCCAACTTAGAAACATAGTAAAATTCTGCCACCAAAAATTCTCTCTCCAGTATCCCCAACCATTAATATAATCTCTGTTTCTGAAGCTCCCTAGTTTTTGAATGCCAACGTCTCTCAGAAACAAAGAATTTATGGTCTCTACTGAGAGATTTTATGCCATTGATCTGAGAGAATAGACATAGGGATAAATCCAATGAGGAGCTCTGAGGCAATTCCAGTTTTATTGTTTTTGTTGTTGCCGCAGTCTTTGTTATGTAGGGTATGTATGTGTGCTGTTGCTGTTGTTGTTGACAGGCAGAGAGTGACCTTTGTATTAGTTTCCTAGGGCTGCCTTAACAAGTACCACAAACTCGCTGGCTTTAAACAACAAAAATTTGTTGTCTCACAGTTTTGGATAGTAGAAGTCCAAAATCATGGGGTCTACAGGGACATACTCCTTCTGAAACCTATAAAGGAATCCCTCCTGGCTTATGGTGCTTTGCCAGCAACCCCTGGAGTTACCTGGTTTGTAGATCCACCACTCTACCCACAGTCCTCACATGACATTCTTCCTGTGTTTCTGTCTTCATATGTCCATCTTATAAGGGTATCAATCTTAAAGGACTAGAGGCCCACCCTACAGTAGTATAATCTCATCTTAATTTAACTAATTATGTCTTCAATGACATGACTTTATTTCCAAAAAAAATAATAACATTATTTCTCATGATTCTGTGAGTTTTCTCCTGCTCGGCTGTGCAGTTCTTCTGGTCTCACTTGGAGTCTCTTACAAGGCTGGGTTCAGCTGAAAGATGGGTTGAAATATGGTATTTCATTCTCAATGTACCCTCCTGGCTTCCGTGCAGTACGGCTACTGGATTCCACAACAGCACATCTCTTCTGCCCCATTTCATCTGTCAAAGCAAGACACGGGCTGGTCCAAAGTCAAGGGGAATATGAATAGACTCGTCTCTTATGTAATGACTGGCATGCACATACACATTGGGAGGAATCGTTAGCAGCCATAGCTGGAGACTGTTTAGTATCAAATACTACCTGCCAATGTTGTCACTAATTCTAGTTCTTACTTTTAATAAATCATAATATTCTACTCTATCAATAAAGGTCCAATCAGGAGAGTAAAACCACAGGATAATTTGCACGGGGGAGTTTTATATTAAAACTACAATAGGGGGTTCGAATAATTAGGGATTAGCTATTAAGAAGACAACTGTAAAAATTATAGGAGTAGCAGATTCAAGGAACACTGTATACCTTTAGATCTGAATAAAGGTACCCAAGTAAAAGATACCCTCCATCCAGGGAAACTGAACATGATGACAGATTCTAAATAAAGAGGTGTTCTATTTTTAACCACTTCCACTCAAACAAAAATTATGGACAGTGATGCTATATAATTACAACATGATATTTTCTTTGTTCAAGTCACTGAGAAATGGTTCTTTCCTATTAAAAAGCTAGAAATATGAAAATAGCAAAAAAGATTAATAAGTTTGGGGGATTTAAAGTACAGCATGGTGATTATCGTTAGTTGTACTGTATTATATACTTGGCATTGCTAAGAGAGTAGATGTTAAATGTCCTCACCGTACATACAAAAAAAAAATGGTAATTATGTGACCTGATAGAAGTGTTAGCTAACATTATGGTGGTGATCATTTTGCAATATGTAAGAGTGTCAAATCAACACGTTGTACACTTAAACTTATGTAATGTATATACCAATTATATCTCAATAAAGCTGGGGGGAGAAGGAATTTTAAAAATGCAAGTATGATTATTTTTGGTTAGAATAAAGAACATTACTAAGCAGTACAGATTTTTATTTTACTTTATTGAAAAATGTACAAAATATTTCCATGATTTAAATATCTAGAAATCTTTTCAGTATCTTGTGTTAAGAAAGGTGCCAAGTTTCATGTTATTTTTCCTAGAAGAAGGAAAAATTATCACATGGCCAATTCTCTGAGTTTCTTGGTTTAAAAAATAATATTTTCTAAACATGTCCTAAAAATGTTTAGGCCCTGTTAATTCATAGTTGTCTTGAAAAATTGTTGAATAAAAATCAGTGAGTAGCTTTTTCATGTAGGTTTAAGAGACTTAAAGATAGCATCTCTAGCAAATTCAAAATATATATAAAATGTTTTTTAAGACATACATTTGCTTTAAATATCCTTACTAAAACGAATAATAACCTCCATTGTTAGTTTTTAAAAAGTCCTCTGGTTTTCATAACTTTAGATTACAAATAATATCTTAACCTCCTTATTTTGACCCAAAGGACGTTTAGGCATCGTTGTTTGATCCTAACAATGTTGTCTTTCTTCTGCTAATTATATGGACCATTAAACTAAAATATGCAAACAATCACAATTATGCTGAAGACTTAAATGGGCATTGAAATTAGTAAATAGAAAACACCAATTATAGATTATCTCGTGGGAAAAAGCTAAACTATTCCTTAGTTAATAGTTAAGAAATAATAGCTAACTTGCTTCATTTATATACTTTATAACAAAAAGTACCTCTGGACCACATTACCACAAACAACATTCTCAATTACTAAAATAAACACACATTAATAATTACTAACCAGCACCACAATAAACTAATTGAGGAAGCCCACTTAGCTTGAAAATATCAAAAATAAATTATAAAAATGCTACAGAGCAGTAGAGAAAAATAATACTCATTAAAGAACTCAGCTGATTGTATCTGGTATACAGCAATGTAATGAAACTGGGGCAGGGGGTGTCAGTTATCTGGAAAAATATACATGGTACACCAAAAAGAATAAAAACAAATATTATTTAAACATTTTAAATTGCATTTGAAAAAAATCATATTATTCAAAACTAATGACAGAATAAAATATCTTTGGCAAGATATAAATCTGCAAGTGGTTTTACCTGCAGTTTTGCTAGCATGAAAGAAAAATCAAGATGACGTCGGTATTGCTAAGAGAGCTCTTTTAAATGGAGCCGGGAATCCATTGAGAACGTGGGACTTACGTAGGTCTCAGCCTGATAGAATCTAAACTTTTGACTACTTATAGTCTTAATGCAGCCATTCAGAAATTCCACACAGTATTCCAGAAACTCAAGATACTTATCGGGCCCTTACCCTAAATAACTGGTTATAGCCTATCCCTTAAGGACAAATATTTCTTTTTTGCATCAGAGTCAATCATAATTCTTGCAAGAAAAGTTTAACAACTTTGTGGCTTTTGCCTTTATAAGTTCCTGACTCTTTCCGTTTCCTAGAATACTCTAGGTTTTACCTGAATCTGTGTTTCCTGAATCGCAGTCCCTAAGACCCCAATAAAACTCATTATTCTTTGCAGCTTCAATACTAATTATTGTTCAACAGTAGAAATAATATCAGAATAGCAAACCCACTATAACTTATGTATAATTGTCAAATTTCATGTGGAGTAAAACAAATAGATGAATCAAATAACAATTATAAAAATTTCAATATCCTGATAAAAATAATTATATATAAAATATAAATTAGGGCTTCCCTGGTGGCTCAGTGGTTGAGAGTCTGCCTGCCGGTGCAGGGGACACGGGTTCATGCCCTGGTCCAGGAAGATCCCACATGCCGCGGAGCGGCTGGGCCTGTGAGCCATGGTCGCTGAGCCTGTGCGTCCGGAGCCTGTGCTCCGCAACAGGAGAGGCCACAACAGTGAGAGGCCCGCGTACCGCAAAAAAAAAAAAAAAAAAAAAAAGGATAAATTAAACAGGAAAAGTAAATAGAAATGTTTTAAATACAGTGCACCAAAAATTGACAGAAGAATTAAACTGGCATAACAGAGTCTGCTCCAGAAAAATATTTTCTATGAAGATTCATCAATTCTATGGAAAATGATGGAAAGATTTGATTTCATAAGCAGACAGTCAAAATCATCATGACAAAAACATCAAGATTGAAACGTCCATGTCTGGTGGTGATAAAAGGATAGGATTTAAGTAGCAGAATCTACATTTCCTTTGCCCAGAGAGAAAGATGCTGTTCAGGGAACACTTTTGGTCTCTAACAAGCCAAAGAGAAACCAGGATGTTAAATTTGGCTGTGCTTGCAAAGAAATGTAAAATAAAGGAAAATAAAGAAACAGGAAAATAAAGAAGCAATTACTGGTGAGCTAAGTTTCAGACTTCTTTTGCTCACTGTTTTTGTATTCATATAATGAATGAACAGCCTTGTCAAGAACACTTTAAAGTGCCTTAGGATAGGACTGGCATCCAGCCAGGAAATTCTTCAAATGCAATTCTGAGGGGAATAAAAAAGAAATATAGAAACACAGAGTAGGAGTTGTATTTTGAATTGCTTTTGTCTTTTTTGTACAGTCGCAGAATACTTTTGCAAATCAGTTTCTGCAGCAACGGGACTCCAATTCGGGATTTTCTCTTGAAAAGAACATAGAACTACTGACGTTACAGTTAGAGGATGACCTCCAGCGGCTGGTATAAAATGCACAGAACAGCCCATAAATTACATTTGTCCCAGATCTGACAACTCCATAGAATTAGACTGGAACAGAACTAACTAGTACAAAGCTCATTTCAAAGACATTTCTTTTTCCCCAAATAAAGTAACCTAATTATGATAGTATTATAATCACCATAGACAACAACTTATTCAAATTTTCTGGTGGATCTTATTCACTCCTTGAGAGTATAGATATACATATGTGTATATATATATATATATATATATATATATATATATATATATATGTGTGTGTGTGTGTATATATACATATATATATATATATATATATGGTCTTAGAATTGACCGCACAGATCAAAACAGTGTCTGTGTTGTCAATGGAACAAAAGCTAGAGGACACGCCAAGAAATCCAGAGCTCAGAAGACCGTAGTCAAAGAGGCAGGCGGACGAAAAGAGCAGGTGAGTGCATTCTTTGGGTTAAAGCTGAACTATCTGGTGATGCAAGGAGAACTTTTAATCTAAGCAGAATGCATTTTGTATGAGTTTGAGGGACTGAATTAATACATGTGGATCCTTGCCTAAAAGTCAGCCATTCTGTTTGGTAAGTGGCAAAGTTAAGGTGGGGCACAGCACTTAGGATAAGCTGAAACTTCCTAGAACGTACATAATACCTGATGGCATGTGTGTTTCATTTTGTCAAATATCCTGTTCCTCCTGAGACTGTTTCTGCTCTGAAGCAAGGCCTCTTTGGAGCACATTGTACTTAGATAAAACATTTCATTCCAGAGACAGAGGGAATAAGCTGGGAAACACAGGCTCTGAATATGCTCAATATTAGCTTATCAAAAAATGTAAATTTCTGCCAAGGTCTGGAAAGAGAATTATAGATATAATGTACTGGGAGGAAATCATCTGAAGTTGAAAGTCCTTAAACAGTTGCAGCCAAGCATAACTAACATTTTTACAAAGGAAAGATAATGCAGGGTATGTTTATGTATAAGTTCATTTTCAAACTGGGAAGGAAAATTCTCAAGGTTCTCCTGGCCAAAACAAGAAAAAAATCAAGCAGAATAAATTATTCATCATACCAAATGGCTTGACCTAAAAACAGAAGAAAAGGTCATACTACCACCAGGACAGAATTATAGCAAGAGCCTAAAGCAACAAGTATGTAGAGAAGAAAAAAAAAATCCATTCTCTGATAAGTAACTCAAAAGTGCTGGAAGAGAAGTAAAACAAAACAAAACAAAGTAAAACAAAAAACTCATTTTACGTTGAAAAAAAATACAGTGATCAACAGAACTTTGAACAGTAAACTCTTGAAAGCAATTCAGAACATAAAAGAGGAATAGAATCTGCTGGAGCAGTCTAGATGTTGCCTGCCTAGAACGATTGTCTGCAGACCTAGTGGGAAAGTGGGTAAAATATTCAAAATCATTCTGTCCCCTAAAGTCTGCAAGATCTCTATGTGAAAATGCTCTTCTCTATGCTATATTGGAAAACATAACTTCGTCTGTGAGCTAATTGGCCTTTCTAACTCTTTACCTCTCCATTTGCCAGTTAGACCCTGGAAGAGTCCATCTGTGTCTGCAAACTCATTTATCCAGGTTGAAAACTACAACTGCCACAAGGGAGGAGAGGAAAGGAGGAGGAGACTGAATCCCCAACACCCAGGTCATTGGATTGGCTTTCCTATTGTCTATAGGATGGGAGTATGGAGTGAGGTCAGTAGCCAGGAGAGTTTAAGGAAATTTCTACTCCTAGAACTGAAAGAAGTGAGGAAGATCATTCTATGACATTGTATAAAGCTGAGTAAACTGCTATTAAAAAGGTTTTAAAGTGGTGATTTAGATTCCTCTGCTCAAATCTTTCTTAAGAGTCTAACCTACGTATTAGACGTTGACATTAATATATACTCATCTCATTTCTGCCTTCCATGATGACAAAGTCGTGGATATTCCATTTAAAGTGAGGCTTTGAAGTTCAGCTGCCTGAACCACTATCTAGCTATGGGTCCTTGGGAGACAATGAATAATTATACTAAATACATCATGTGTTTATTGTGGGACTGAAATAGTAAATAAATATGAAGTGTTATTGGAAGATATATTTTTAATACTTTTCAATAAGAATTCATTATTATTGTGTTATTTGACTGTTATTAACATTGCGTTGCGATTGAAAGCACCTTAAAACATATTTGTAGAACAAAAAAAGATATAAATAAGCAGTACACCAAAATGAAACATGAAATTCAACTTTTTGACAGATATTATCCTAAGTTCTTAAGATAAATTTACTTAAAAAGTAGTCATCACTAACATTTTAGCACATTTTTCTATGTTTTTCTATGAATTTCTACATGTAAATTTATTCGTATAATAAAATATATTAAATGTAGTAAATGGAAAAGTGATTCCTTTTAAAGATGTAAAATATTTGTGTTCATAGCTATTTTCAATCATATGAATTTTTATCAGTATGTTAATGCAAAGTATATATTTAATTAAATCTTAGCAAACAATTTAAAAATTATGCATTTTAGCTCCTGACATTTACATGAAAGTTCTCTTAGGGGAAAAAAAAAAAGCTTCTTCACTTTAAACAAGTCACTAAAAATACTATTAAGATTTATACTCTTTGTACAAAGTAACTACAAAAGTTCAACATGAATTAAATTTAGAAAATAAGACAGGAATATCTCCAACCTATTGATGTTTAATTTCAATTCTGCAAAGTGGATTTTGAAACAGTACTTGCTTCCACATTATGTTACACAGATAGATTTATGCTTTGTTGATACTGTGACATCTATGTTACTATCTCTCGATGTTTAAAGATAATTGATAAACATTAGAACTGAAAAAAATGTTTTTTACACATAACAATGTAAATCTTAAAGGTAAATTGAGGGATTTAGTTGACGAGAAGATGCATAAACCATGAGATTCCAATTGCAATTTACTTATCTCAATATTTGGAAATACAATTATGAATGTGCTATTCTAGCTAAGCAGAGAAATGTTTTCTCTCACATGCATCTCCTCTGATTTTGCACTGAAGTAGAAGGACAATCAGTCTATGTGTATTCACCTATTGACGAACATGAAACTGACTTTGTGAATGGTGCATTGCCCACAAATTGGGTACAGATTGTCATTAATGGAAATAAGTGGAGGTGGGGGTAGTGGGACTCTGCAGAGATTTTCTTTAAAGCATGTGCAGTAAATATCCACCTGCAAAAACTCTCACTATGCAAATTTATGCCAATGAATAATGAATCCTTGGAAATGCCAGTGTGCTGCTACTTCTCACAAGGCTATAAAAAGGACATAAGGTTGATAAAATATTTTTGTCATCAAGATTGTCATAATTGGAAACAAAACTATTAACTTTACTTGATTTAGATCCATTTTCACATACCCACACCACTTATCACTGTTATAAATAATTTTGTCAACTATTCGCAATTATTACCGATTCCTTTATCGTGGCCTGAGATATTCATGTCCAAAGTGACATAAAGAAAACTGCAATTGCTTGATGGATTTCAACTTGATTTGGGGGAAACATTGTCTATCAAAGTATCACCGAATAATCATTAAAATCAAGAAATAATTACAAAAGAAATAAATGCAAAGGTTTGTAAAAGAATAGTATGAACAGCTATACACCAATAAATTAGACAAGCTAGAAGAAATGGATAAATTCTTGGAATCATACAAACCTTCCAAGACTGAATCAGGAAGAAATAGAATATCTGAATAGACTGATCAATAGTACAAAGATTGAAACAGTAATCAAAAATCTTCCAAAAAACAAAAGTCCAGGGCTAGACAGTTTCACAGATGAATTCCACCAAATATTCAAAGAAGATTTAATACCTATTATTCTCAAACTGTTGCAGAACATTGAAGAAAAGGGAACACTTGCTAACTCATTTTATGAGGCCAACATCACTGTGATACCAAAGCCAGACAAAGACAAAAAACAAAAAAGAAAACTACAGGTGAATATCTCTGATGAACATAGATGTAAATATTTTTAACAAATGTTATCAAACTGAATTCAACAATACATCGAAAAGATCATACACCATGATCAAGTGGGATTTATTTCAGTCATGCAAGAATGGTTCATTCCTTATATTTCTTTGTCTTATTCATTCCTTATATTTGTAATTGAATTTACCAGTGCATCCACCGAGGTTTGAAGTTTTCTTTATAGAAAGGTTTTCAATGAAAAATTGTGTCCCTTTGCTAGAAGTAGGATGATTCAGGTTTTGTATTTTTTAAATCAGTTTTGATCATTCATGTCTTTCAAGATATTACCAATTTCATCTTAGTGTTTTAGTTTTGGTAGAATAAGGTTGTTTGATAATATTCCTTTAATATCCACTACTTGTTAGATATATAGTAGACTCTACTCTTTTTCTTACAACCTAGTTATTTTTAAATCAAATTTAATAATTTGTTTAAAGTAACAGCTTTCAGATTTGTCAATTTCCTTATTATTGGTTTATTTTTTCTTTCAGGGATGCTTGTTCTAATATTTTGTTTTAGTATGTAACCTTAGTATGCTTTTGCTTAGTATGTAACCTATTCTTTTCCTAGCTTTTATATAGTAGACACTGTAAAGATTGATTTTCAATTCTTTTTCTTCTTGTCTATTATTAGCATTTACAGTTGTGAATTTTCTACTAACCACTCCTTTACTTGCACCCCACAAATATCAAAGTTTTAAATTTCATTTGGTTCAAATATTTCCTAATTTACCTTTTAATTAGTTTAAACACTGGACTGAAGGTTTTAGCCAGTAAAGCAATGAAAGTCATGGGAGGGGGAAAGGAAAGGGAAGGAAAGAAAAAAAGAAAAGATATATAAAAAATGGAAAATAGAACTGTGACTATTTACAAATGAATGATTTCATGTGTAGAAAATCCAATATAATCTAAGTTATTAGTATTGTAAAGTGACTATAGTAAATTGCAAGCTAACAAATCAATATATAAACTGAATTTTGGAAAATTTCTGGGGTGAGCTTCAGCATGTAAAATATTTGGGAGTCATCACTCCCATAACAATAAGAAAAAGATAAATAAACTAAAAATCATCAACTTTTGTTGATCCACCAGAGAGCTAAAATTTCAGAGCATGCCAACTGCCCTCAAATCTAGATATAGGTTCAGCCAGAGAAATATAGTACCTGAGATCTGCTTACTTGGCTCTACATAAATAAATAAGCAGAATTCAACAAGAAAGAAAGAAAGAAAGAAAGAAAGAAAGAAAGAAAGAAAGAAAGAAAGAAAGAAAGAAAGGAAGGAAGCTAAAATAAAAATTTTTTATTCTTAATTGATCTAAGTAAAGTAATATTAACAATATATCAAGTAATTATAGTAGATTATAGTAATGTCGCATGGTGCAGGAGGGAGAAATAGAGTATACTTATATGATGTCTGTACTACAAGGGAATTGGTATTTTTAAAAGCAGTAAATGGACTTCCCTGGTGGTGCAGTGGTTATGAATCTACCTGCCAATGCAGGGGGCACAAGTTCAAGCCCTGGTTGGGGAAGATCCCCACATGCTGCAGAACAACTAAGTCCATGCACCACAACTACTGAGCCTGTGCTCTAGAGCCTGCAAGCCACAACTACTGAGCCCCCCGTGCCACAACTATGGAAGCCCACGCACCTAGACCCCGTGCTCCACAACAAGCGAAGCCACCACAATGAGAAGAAGCCCGCGCACCACAAGGAAGAGTAGCCTCAGCTCGCCACAACAAGAGAAAGCCAATGTGCAGCAACAAAGACCCGACGCAGCCAAAAATAAATAAATAAATAAATTTATTAAAAAATTCTTTTAAAAAAGCAGTTAAAAAGTTAGTTTAGGGCTTCCCTGGTGGCGCAGTGGTTGGGGGTCTGCCTGCCGATGCGGGGGGCTCGGGTTCATGCCCCAGTCTGGGAGGATCCCGCGTGCCTCGGAGCGGCTGGGCCTATGGGCCATGGCTGCTGGGCCTGCGCGTCCGGAGCCTGTGCTCTGCAGCGGGAGAGGCCGCAGCAGTGAGAGGCCCGTGTACCACAATAAAAAAAAAAAAAAAAAAAGTTAGTTTACAATATTAATTGTAGAAGCAAGGGCAAATATTAAAACTTTTACAAAAGAAGTATAGTTGATATGCTAACTGAGCATATAAAATGGAATTACGAAACTTCAATTAAAACCAGAGGAGGCAGCAAAAGAGGGACAAACAAGACATAAAGAACAAAGGCAATGAATAGAAAACAGTTATAAACATGGTAGATATTAACCCAACTATATTGATTATCACTTTAAGTGAGAATAGCCTAAATACACAAATTAAAAGACAGAGATTTTATGATTTCTGTTCACTGAAATTTGTTAAGGCATGCTTTATGTCTCAGAATGTGGTTTATCTTAGTAAATTTTCTGTGTGAGCTCATCAGATTGTTAAAAACTTAGTAATTACACACCACTGGAATGGTTACAATTAAAAAGGCTAACATACCAGTGTTAAGCGAAGGTTTAGAGGAAAGACAATTTTCATACACTCGTGATCAGACTGCAAATTGGTATAGGTACATTGGAAAAAGTTCGGCCTTTTCTACACAATTTGAGCACAAACATCCCCTTTGAGTCAACAATTTCACTCCTTGATATATAATCAAACTGTGTGACTATTGCACCAAAGTTTTATTAACATGATTATAAACACATTAGCCATAATATCTAATTAATATAAATAATCTAATGTGAGGGAAGTCCAAAAGAGAGGGGATATCTGTATGTGTATAGCTGATTCATTTTGTTGTGCAGTGGAGGCTAACACAACATTGTAAAGCAACCATACTCCAATAAAAATTCATAAAAATAAATTATCACGAGTAGAATGGATATTTTGTGGTAACTTTAAATAATGATTTATTATACAATTGTGTAACTGGATGAACTATAACTATACATTTGAACATCAAGGAATCCAACAAACATAATTTTGAATCAATTATGTAAGGCATAAAGAACACAAGTCATATATGTAATATATATATCATATATATATAATTAATTTATGGGTTTGGAAGTCAAGACAGTCATTTCCTTTGGGGAAGAGAGGGGTTAAGGACCAGGAGGAAATATGAGAGGGTCTGAAGTGCTGGTGAGGTTCTGTATCTTGATATAGGTGGTAGTTACCAGGGTGTGATCAATTTATGGTACACTTTAGATTTGTCATTTTAAAAATTTGTAGTAGAGTTAAATTAAAAAGAAATCCTCTTATAATTTCCTAAATACACTAAGTGATTCATTTCACAATTCTCCTAGATAGCTTTAAGTGTTGCAGAGTGTTTTACTGTGCGTGGTTGACGTGAATTCTCATTCTAACACTTTCAGCAATGCTAAATTCCTCCGTAAATAATATAGCCCCTCTGCACCTCTTTGTTTTAATCTATAAGATGAAATAAAGTTCTTCTTATATCCAAAATTTCATGATAATAACACTTGCCTAGAGATTCTCAAATGTCTTGTAAAAAATCTTCATTTTTAAGTTGCATTCCTAAAAATGAATATAGACATTGTTCTGAAAAAATACATTTTAAAATAACCCTACTAAGTACGAAGAGAACCACTGAAGAATCAAGCCACTGGGCAGTATCAGGATCTAATGTTATATCCAAAGTCATGCAGTAGACCCAATCATTAAAGGATTCACAGTATGAGACCTTTTCTACTTTATCAAGTGTCTTTACATGTACAAAATAATATCAGGTGAGCTGAGGAGAAAGTTGCCTGCGTGGGCATGGTTATATCATGATGTCTCAACAAGCCACCTAGTTCCCCATGGGGCTAATCCAGCTTCTCCTCGTATTCAATGGCTAATTAACACATTTTAAGATTTTTAAAATATTCATAATTATGGTGACTGGATGCATTTGATTATCTAGCGTCACATAAGTTCAATTATCTAGCATCTCTAAATGACAGGCATGGCTCAGTTTAGCCAACAAAATATTCTACTTCCAAGATTTTGACTTGTGATTAATCCAATTATCTCCTCTGCTATAAGGAGAAAAGATTATATTGGATGGTTTTGTTTCCTGCAGCAAAGTAATTTTCTGCATGACCAGCAATAATGTAATGTTGGGTATTTTAATAAGAGGGAATTATTTTTAAAATTAAACCTTAAACAGAATGCAGATTGTAATAATATGGCAGAGATGTGCACAAAATTGTGTCATTTTTAAAAACTGTTAACCCTGCAATGTGCTCTAGTATAAAATAGTGCAATAAAGAAAACATACCTGCAAAAGGAAAGATTTCTAAATCTCCTAGAAATGCATATACAATGCTGAAACTGACAAGGTAACACTCCCTTTTTATGGTATTCCATACTTTAATAGAATTGCTTTCATCTTTGAAATTAATAGTCTTTTTTTAAGACAAGGAAATGTTTATGAAAAGGACACATGATAATAACGATTTTCTTACCAAAGAGAAAATGTTAATATTTAAGATTGGAAAATGATCAATGATAAAATGTGAGTTTTAGCAAAATTAAGTCATTGAGTGTGCTACAGAAAAATAGAGCCTCTGGATTTCCCTGTCATGGTATATAAATTGAGAAGATGAACAATGATGATCTCTGAAGGATCTCTGGTATCCGGTGTCCCCCTCTTTTTATTTTCAAATGTCCCACTTTATAGACAGAAAGTTATCACCAAAGGGAGGCCATGTACATTCTTCTTTTACAAGTTCATCCTCTTTTGAAATTAAAATTTATATTTGAGGTTATTTGAGGTGAGATTTTGAAAACAGAATAGATATAGCATCTAGAAAGAGATGAGAGAGAAGAACACAAAAAATGTTTGATCTGAGCAGAAAATTTATCTATTTACATATGAAATATTTCCCATGAATCCCATTGTTGTTTATTTTATTCCTTTATTTCCTTATCTCACAATTTCTTCCATGGCTCTATTGTCTTCAAAGAATACTTCAAAAGAGTTAAAATAAATAAAAGTAAAATACTGTCATTTTAAAATGCTTCATTTGAACTTGTAAATATCCATATTATATCAAATTCAAAAACCCCTTAAATGATTTTCCAATTAAATAATCCCTTAAATAGTAATAAAATTTAAAAGTTTTGAATTTTTATAATGTGGTGGGTCTTCTCAGTATTTTATATAAAGGACCACTGTGGTGTCCATCTTTACTAGTCCACAGATCATTGTTTCCAAGTGTCACTTACTCTGACATTTCCAGTCATTTCTTCTAAAATTAAAATATCCTAACAGATCAATGAAAACTAATGCAAAATGTTAAGAAAATACTACTTATTATATAAGCTGGCTAAGCCTTCACTATAAGCCATTTGATTTTAATTTGTAGTTCATACTATCTTTCATTTAGAAGGAAAAGAGCAGTTCAGAAGGATCGTGGTTTAAAAACACAACAGTCATGTTTGTTTCCTACCTCAGCTTTATCATCATTGAAATGATTCAAGTTACCATTAGTCCTAGTAACAGGAGAATCACTGGCATGTTGTTTCTAAACTAACCTTACATTTTTTAAGTTATCGAAATGTAGTGGAGATTATACAGAGTTCAATTACAACAGCCATCTACCTTCTTCCTCCTCTGATAAAATTATTTGATCTTATAAAACAACAACAACAGTAAATAAAGATATGTGTCCCACCTCAACACAGTTTTAGAATTTAACTCTTTACAACATCAGTGAGCTTTGGATATCCTCAGATACTTTTTGCACTGAAAAAACTTTTCCCTAACATAGCTGAAAGTTTCGTGTCAGGCACAACGTAGGAAGAGGAAGAGGAAGTTGAAGATGAAGGTGACCAGGAAGACAAAGTAGAAGACGAAGGGGGATAAGGATAAAGGGAGGAGGAGGAGAAGAAAGGATGGCCTAGTAGCACTGTCTCTGCTGGCTTCAGGGACTAGGTTGGATGATAAAGACAAAGGTTAAGTCTAGATGTTAAAAGAATTGTGTATATGCAGCCTATGTTGTCTTGGTGTATGTAGTTTATTTCAAATACAAATAAAATATATAATTTGTTAGATGTTGACAAGTGCTATGGAGTAACTATCTTTTTAAATGAATATGTAGAGAGTGGTTGAATTGAGGTTTGCTATTTAAAGTTGGGTTACACTTTGTTATCTGTTACCAAATTTTCCAGTGTTTGCCCATCATTTAGGTTTTAAAAGAACTGGATCTTTTAAGGAATGGTCTTAAATATCTTTTTTATATGCTGAAGACACATTTATGTTTCTTTTTTCCATAAAGTCCTCATACCCTCCAGCAATTATGTAATTCAGTAACATTCTTTTTCTCAATAACGGGTAGAAATTTTATATATATACTAAGGAAGTTTGCCCTTTTCTATGATTTAATTGTAAATATTTTTTCCAGCCCATCATTTGTGCTTTGACTTTATTAGCGGTATCTGCTTTCCCTAATGTGATCCATGTCAGTTTCCCGAAAAGGTCAACCTTAACCTTCAGCTCTGCCTTCCAGGCTTCCTGGTCTGACTTTCTTTTTGATGTCAGTGAATTCCTTGGTCCCCTAACTTCCCTATACTGATTGTTAAGCTTCAATTCCTGTGGGAGAATTATGTTTTTTCCTGTTTTCCAAAGTTCTGGACTTATTTTTCTCAGGGTTTAAGATTTGGAAAAACATATCAGTTTTCCCAGAAATGCCAGGAAGGAATTCCCTCATGGAAACAGTATGTGAAATTCTAAAGATTTCATGCACTTTAAGTATAAGAGGACTTTTTAAAGACACTGTTTGAGGAGAGGTGAAGGGGGGAAATGCTGCGAAATAAAAAAGCTATGAGAATTATACAAAGGAAAATAAATGTATAAAAAGAGGCAAATAACTGTTCCCATAACAGTTATTTTTATATGTGCACATATAAAATAATATTTTATTCTACAATACATAGAGAATATATTGTCTAATTTTTCTGCTTATTGACTTCTGCCTCTTAGGAACTGGTGTTTATAAAGAGGGAAGTTGACTTTCTCCACAATGATATACAAAGTCAGTTCATACTATTAATTGTTTCCCCAAATTTAAACTGTTTTCTCCATATATTTACATTTTCTAAGCCTTAATATCACCTGCTGATATTCCATTTCTGAATCTACTTCTGGGTTTCCATACCACATTGGTAATCCGCATCCCCAAAGGAAGCTGGATGATAATTGTTTTCTTAGAATTTGCTCTTCCTCCTCCATTTTCTCTCACAAGAAATGACATAAAGCCCAAGACACTGCCACTGCTCCTTTTTTGCTTTATCCAATGAGTCACTACATTACCTCTAAATTATATCGCAAGTTTACCTTCTCTTTTTCACCTGAAGCATCATAGTCTAAAATCACAGTCATCTTACTACCCCACTCAATCACTGACCTAGCAATGAATGGATCTCCCTACCTCCAGGATCATCCTGGTTCAGTAAACACTTCCAACCCTCTGACAGTGACTTTCAAACCTGTAGTTATGACTCAGTCACTCTCATGCTCAATATCCTTTAATGACTTTCAACCACAATCAAAATAAAGTTTGTATAGGAGGAAGATATTAAATCAAAATAATTTCATTCCAGGTGATTTCTAGATCCTACCTGATTTAAGGCTTCTTTAGCCAGAAAGTGAAATGTACTCCATGTTTTACAAGGAAGACAGAATCTGGCTGATAATGAGGAGGCCATTGCTTTGCTGTGGTTATCAAGATAGTACTAAAGTTGTGTAATAAAAGTCCAGGTGACAAAACAAGCTAAAAGCAAATGCTTTTTATGTTTCAGTTTTCCTTGGAGGAGAGAGGAAGAAGATTTCTCAAAATTCCCAAGATGGAATTTTTATATGTTAGGATCCAAGCCTGGTTGTCTCAATTCAGAGAATTTTGTTGTTGATATTTGTTTTGTTTTTTCATTGCTTTTTTAGTCTATAAGGTAACTGAAAAATTATAGAGCATTACAGTGTTATATAGAAAGAGAAGAGATACACGAATATCATTTTTGTTGGTAAAAGCGGATGAGAGAAGTAGAGGAAAAGAAAAGGCAAATTTTGGATATGAATCCTGTCTTTGTTTTCTGGCTCTAGACAAGGGTTAGATTGAAAGGCGTTTGGTTGTAAGACTAGGCAGTTGATATCTGATGTCTTTTTTCCATCCTGCGATGCTGAAAGACTGTACTTGCCTCAGAGAATCCTAATATTAAGTCAAAAATGATGCCTGAGTGTAAGAATGTAGATGCTGAGGAAAATACTTATGTAGAGGGGCCTGAGGTAGTTCCCTTGCTTCTCCTCAGACAACACACAATATATAGATAATCAAAACTTTCCTGTGTGCCCCCGTGAGGCAAAATCAATAGAGCTGAGGATGCTGAGTGGAAGGGGTGGGATGAGTAGGTAGCCATATGGACAAACAAGGGCCACCACTAGGTTATAGAAGCAGAGTTGCACTCACAGCCGCCACAGTGAGTCACCACAAGGAAACCATTAGGCTTTAGGCAGGAGGAGAAAACAAATTTCCTATTATAAGAGCCAAACTCTTCTGCTGTGATCACAGAGAGACACTGGGGACAGTGTGAAATACAGTGTGGCACTTCCCCAATGAAATGAGAAAAACCAGAGTTCCAGGTGCCATTTTGGAAGGTGGATCACAAGAGAAGGAGTCCTCAGAAGTAAGAAACCTTAGAATATCGAGTAATTTTTTTTTCTTTCTTTTTTTTTTTTTTTTTTTTTTTTGTGGTACGCGGGCCTCTCACAGCTGTGGCCTCTCCCGTTGCGGAGCACAGGCTCCGGACGCGCAGGCTCAGCGGCCATGGCTCTCGGGCCCAGCCGCTCCGCGGCATGTGTGATCTTCCCGGACCCGGGCACGAACCGCGTCCCCTGCATCGGCAGGCGGACTCTCAACCACTGCACCACCAGGGAAGCCCTCGAGTAATTTATAACCATGACTCTTTTAACTATATATCACTAAGAAACTTTTCATTGAAAGATCAAATGTATTCACCACCATTGAGGAAAGTTATCTACTATAGGAAAGATCACACTTTTTTGTACATCTGACATACACTATAAATACTTTGACCCCATTCCAATCTCAAATTAACTACAAATCATCTCAATCATTAAAATAATCTTAATTGATGCCTTGTGCCAGATGCTAGGGATAAAGCAGTGAGCAAAATGGCACTGATCTTCATCCACACTGGGTTTACAGAAAATCAGAAGAGACAGAAAAATAAACAGTTAAATAAAATAAGGTGTGAAAATTGTGTATGAGATCCCAAAGCAGAGACACCTAGCTAGATCAAAAAAAAGTACAAATTACACCTAATTACTTGTTATTTTTCTGCAGGCTTCCAATGCTCTAGCTAAGGTCTCAAACTTTCATGCATTTGTATGTCATTCTCTGTATTAGTTTTTGATTACTGCTATAACATTACCATGAATTTTGCAGCTTAAAACAAACCAAATGTATTGCACAATCATTCTGGAGGTCAGAAGTCTTAAAATCAAGGTGTTGGAGGACGGAGCTCCTACTGGAGGGTTTAGGAGAGAATGTTTCCTTGCCTTTTCCAACTTCCAGAGGCCATTTCCATTCTTTGTCCTGTGAGTCTTCCTCCTATAATCTAACCTCTGTTCTGTCATTACATCTCTTTCTCTCTGATTTGATCCTCTTGCCTCTCTCTTACACAAGCCCTTGTGACTACATTGGGCCTACTTCGATAACCCAGGGTAACAGTCCCATCTCATGATCCCTACCGTAATCACATCTACAAAGTCCCATTTAACATTTAAAGTAAACATATTAACTGGTTTCAGTGGTGGTCATTTTCTTTTGCTGGGCTGGAAGAAAGATTCATTCAGCATACCACTCTCTGCAAGAATTTCTATTAGATCTTTTTAGATTTTATTTTTTAATTCTTTTTTTATTTTAATTCTTGGTGATAGAAGAAAAAACGGAACAGAAGCAGATAGGGAATAAGCAAAGGAAAGAACTAGAAGGAAAGAAAGAAAGAAGGGAGGAGGAAGAAAAGAAGACAGGAAGCAAGAAAGTCAAGCTCAAATTACAATAGTTTAAAAAAATTATGGTTTTTGATGAACTGTTAAAACTAAGACTGCAGGAGAGCTCATGTTATACTATTTTGAAAGAGAGATTTCAAATGACTACTCCAACATATATCCATTTACATGTGTGAGGATATTAACATTAATATATTTGAATGTTAGCAAAGGAACTAGATCCTCTTAGCCTCTTACTTCAGGATATGGAATGGCTTTAAAATCTTTCAAAAGTAGTCACATGTTATCTTTAACTACATGTCTAAAACATACTTTTACTTTTTTAGCACAAAAACTAAACTGTTTTCAGCTGTATCTCAGAAAATGAGAAATGCAGGATGCTCTGTTGGGTGTTCTTAGTTCTGTAATACTATCCCTCAGTTTGTCCTATGGAGTGAGAATTACTGACCCTCAGGGCATGGGGAGAGATTTATTATTTTAACAATTTTTGTAAAGCATGGTCTAATAAGTAAACTCCATCTGCTAACATAAAAGAAGTTCCTTGTTAAAGCGGATATAATGTCTGCTTACAGGAGATTATCCAAAGCATGATTATTGTTAAATAAAAAACCATTTGCATCTGTTTATTTTAACTCAAAATACATATACATTCTCTAGCACTAAGTAGGAAAGTAATAGGTTTCTATAGCATATGTAATATTTAATTTATCTTTCTTTTTAAAAATTCATGCCATGTAGGTACTCCATCAGAGTTTTTATGGATACAATTTTCTCCTAAAATACAGTTTTTATAAGAAGTCCTCTACTGTTGAGTTTATATATGCCTCTGATATATCTTTCTTTTAGTGCCTCATAGAAAAAGTAGCCCTTCATTTTGTTTTATTATTGAAGGAGAATCCAGCAAATACCTTAGGCTGATTCACCTTAGAAATATCCGTTCTCTCATCTGCTGTGTAGCAAACCTCCCACACAGTCTAATTTCTTCTAATGCTCTTCCCTTTACAGTTGCAGCAGTATTTTCAATTACTTTTAAAGCAGTATTTTCTGAGAAAGAACTGTATTTTACTTTATTGCCGTATAGTTTTCTAGATACTTTTGCTTTCTACCATGAGAGGAAAATCAAGTTCTTCCTGGATGAAATAGGATATTTTGCATTTTGCTATTACATAAAGCATTAAACAGGAAGTCTGAGTCCTTTTTTATACCACTAATAAGATAACGTGGCTACAAAGGCTTTCAGAGTCACTCTTCAATTCTTTCCAAAGCATTGTCAAAGTTTTTGTAATTTTTGTAAATTTTTTAACATATCAATATTATTAACCACATCAGTGCCAGCCTTTCAAGTCCCTACACAAACCTTCAGTGACTTTTCACTCAGATTTAATGTAAAATCCTTTGAATTAGAGGATACAGAGCTCAAAATAATCTGACTCTCCACTCCCAATTCCCTGAACTAAGCTCTCACCACCTCGATTCTGCGTCCATTAGCCATTTTGGACAACTTTCTTTCCAAATAAGTGTATCTTGCTCTTACCTCTGAGTGCTTGCACTTTGCCTGGAACACCGTTCCTCAGCCCCAGGTAGGAGCGAGCTCCCCACTCTTACCTGCTTCCTATGTCACTCTCCCTGACCACGCTTTTGAATGTTGCAAGTCCCTCCTCACTTTTTTCCCCTGTAGCACTCATCACCACCTAATATGTTATGTAACTCACTTATTTCATGTTTTGTATATACATGTCTAGCGGAAACCAAGCACTCGGAAAATACCAATTGCTTTTATGTGTTTTCTGTTTGCATTTAACTTGAGCATCCCCAAAACCTAGAACCATGCTTAGCACAGAGGTCGTCAATAAGTCTTGTTGAATAAATTTCTAGTGTTTTAAAATAAACAAATATATATATATATATATATATATATATATATATATATATATATATAGCCATCTCTTGTCTGGATTATCACAATTGTCTCTTTATTGGCTGTCCCCTCTCCACCTTTACTTCAACACAATCTCAGTAAAATGAAAGTTTATTCAAAATGTTCAAGAACTGTTGACACATGGAGAAGTGGAGACTGGGAGCATCCTTAGGAGGTGCAAAGCCTATGAGAAAGAGAACATACTGAGAAAAATGGTTCTTAAGGAAATGATACTGTCACGAGTGTGTCACATAGAAGATGGCACTGCCCAAACTGAGATTCAATCTGTGTGTAGCCAGATCAATAGAAAGACGGAGAAAGTACTTCAGAGACATAGGTTTTGTTTTAAAATTTATTTTGTTTATACACTTAAAAGGGAAACTGGTGAAAAGATGCTGAAATTTTGCTGCAGAACCATTCATATTACTGGAAACGTCATTAAAATATGTTTTTTTGAAAATAGTAATCTAATGTCTATAAAGTCAGAATATTACCTTAATGTTCTAAGAATGCTTTCTTTAACAATTATCTACCAACACAGCAGTTCCAATGCACTAAACAAACACATTTTTAAACAGTCAATAAGGGAAGAAAAAACAGATCAGAGTATCTAAATGGAATGAAGTGCCTTTTAAAAATCATAAACCACTAGGTGGCTAGCGTTAAGGCTGAGAGGACCCTGAAGTAATACAAATGTTTCTGGGTTGATTCAGTTGTTTTCAAGCAGTAGGGAATTTTCAAAATGTTGAAGATTTCTGCCATAAAGTATAATTATAAAAATGGTTTTAGCAATGTTGAAGCAAAGATTGCTTGAAAATATCAAATGATGATGATAATGAATTTAATATTATTTTATAACCAAAATGCTTCTCATTGTGAACAGTTATGAAATGTGTCAGTTAGAAGCAAAACACAGGTAGTTATTTCCTATATAGCAAATCTAAGAGCTGATAGTTTAAATAGGAAAACACCAAACATGGAACATTAAATTCTATTATGCTGTGTATGATTATAGATTAGGAAACTAAGGAAGATATATCTGATTTGATAATCCAATAAATATATTTATATGAGTATATAAACATCTATATGTGTATATTTGTATCTCTATCTATCTATCTTTGATATATTATAATAATTTGAATACTGCCTATAGCCATTGTGGCCTATAAAGGCCTTGAACACAGAAATTATGTTTATTTATTCCTGCATTCTCAGCTCATGCATATAATACAAACTCCACAAAAACTTTTTGACTTGAAATAATTATTGAATAACATTTTGTTAATATTATATAAGGGTACATATAATTAAACTTCTTTTAATTATAGAATTAAAATTAGATACACAGCATTTAGAAAAGTTTAGTTAATATATTTTTTAACATTTTATTTTTGCCATACATATATAACCTTTTTTATAAAACATAAATTAGAAAGTGTGATTTTAAAAAATTTACTTTGGTTACATATGTGTTTGGTTTACAAGTTTCTGCCAGGCATCCTTCAACTAATATCGCATAATTTGTACATTTTGCACATGCATGTGCTAAGTACCCACCATGTGCCAGATACTAAATTATACATGAGATGCAAACAGTAATACTCTTATTTTTTAAATTAATTATAGTTAATCGATATATAAGGTCTAAACAGGCCTGTACCAGATCTATACTTTGTTTTATTGTGCTTTGCTTTATTGTACTTCACAGATAGTGTGCTTTTTACAGATTTAAAGTTCATGGCAACTCTGCATGTAGTAAGTCTACTGGAGCCATTTCTCCAACATTTGCTCACTTCATGTCCTTGTCTTATACTTTGGTAATTCTCACAATATTTTAAACTTTTTCACTATTATTATATTTAACATGGTGATCTGTGATCAGTGATCTTTGATGTTTCTGTTGCAGAAAGACTACAACATGCTGAAGGCTCAGATGATGACTAACATTTTTTAGCAAAAAAGCTTTTTTAAATTAAGGGTATGTGCATTGTTTTTTAGACATGACATTATTTCTCACTCAGTAAGCTAGAGTATAGTATAAACATAACTTTGATATGCACTGGGAAACCAAAACATTGGTGTCACTTTATTGCAATATTCACTTTGTTGCAATGGTCTGGAAATGAACCCAGGAAGATCTTTGAGGTACACCTCTACAAGTAAATGTTCACAGGAATTAGCAGGCGTGTTAAGGAAGATGCCAAAGTTAACAATGCAGGGTGTTTAAACACCATGTGAGCTCTAAAAGTGAAAAGAAAATCATATGTGTGTGTATCTCACTCTCTATAGTGATAATGCTTGCTTTAATCTAGACATATATGATTGAAGTATTACTTGATAACTTTTAATCCATGTCTAATACTGCTGGATAACATATTACATATGTTTTCATAGCTTCATTTAAAAGATCTCTGCCTTAGAGTGCTAACTAAATGCTTGTATTTCTTCAACTAAAAATCTCAGATGGTGACCAAAATATGTCTGGGAACAGTTTCAAGTATTTTAAATATAATTTAAAGAGTATTCTAAGACTGCTTTTGCAACAATGACAAAACCCTAAACCAGATAATGGAACAAATTGCAGCTTAAATTATGTAACACTTCAGGTTTTTGCTTTGTCCTTCTCTTTTTCAATGTCTTTCCCTTCCTTATAATCCTTTATTACTCAGAAATGACACCAACATACACTATGATGAGGTGAATGGAAAAAACATAGGGTAATTCTCTTTCTTTTTAGCTCTGGACACTTCCATTCTAACTGTGAATGTTGTTCTAATTTTTCATTTTCATCCCATTTTCTCTTTTTTAAGTGCACTCCTCAAATCTAAAGTTGGTACACTTCTGTTTAGCCAGTGTGAAGAGACTGCCTGAAGTCAGTCTGACCTTCCTGTTATCAGAAACCCTAATACAGTTGAGGGACTTGTGTTGGATGAGGGTCCTGGTATAACTACAAGAGACTCCTTGGCCTCATTACTTTAGACTTAAATGATGAAAATAGGGCCAAACAATAGAACAGAGATAATTGCTTTTAAGGTTTTCATGACACTGTATTTAAATTAAAACCGTTATACCCCAAGGATAAACATTCTTATTTCTCATTCTTATTAAATTTTTACTTAGAGCAATAAAGCCCAGCCATATACCATCTTACAAGAGCCACATGTACATTCCAGCAAAGTATGTTCTTTGCTCTAACTACCTGGACCTTTTCCCAAGTTATGTAAGAATATGATACTGCTGTAAGTACATGTGAAATCACTAAATTCTGCTGACCTGTGAACCTCCTGAGTCTTGGGATCCTACACCTCCCTCCAAAACAATGCTATTCCTAGAATGCTTCATGCTTAAGTTCAATATCTTATTCAGCATTCTCCTCCTTCAAATCAACCGTCACTTTCCCATATCTGTCTGAGACTAGGGTGTCAGCATGGTCAGATTTTAGTAGGAACTCTCTCCTGGGTCACAGACTGCCAATTCTGGTTGAGTTCTCAACATGAACTAAAGAGGATGAGAGAGCTCTCTGGGGTTCTTTCTCTAAGGGTACTAATCTCATTCAGGAGGGCTCCACCCTCATGACCTAATCACCTCAGAAAGACCCCACTTCCTCATACTGTTACATTAAGGGTTAGAATTTCAACATATGACTTTTTAGAGGAACACAACCATTCAGTCTATCACAAGTTTCCTCCATTTAGAGTTCCAGGATACTCAGGAGGAGGGAGTAGATGAAAAAAAGTAATCACATAAGCCAAGTATTTATCACATTATAAAGACGTCAGAGGAAATAGTAAGAACCTCTGAGAAGGGAGGTGTGGATGGGTGAGTCCTATGAATATTTGGAGAATTTTCATTACCTTTAGTATGGTCATAAAGAATGCCTGGGGAAATAAAGTCTATGATAAGATTAGATTCTAAAGAGTCGCATATAAGATTCTAGATGGAGCAGAAATTTAATGAGCTTAGCATTTTCTGGCATAATTATCAGTAGTGTAGATTTTCCAAAAATTCCAAATGCAACCTTAGTAACCATTTGTCCTGTTGTCCTTTGATGCTGGACTATATAATTTGAGGAAGAGGATATTTTTCCTGGAACAATCAGCCCAGAATGGAATTAATGGGAATTTAGGTTGTTTGAGAGGCTTCCATCTTCACAGCACACAGTGGTTTTCAATTCTCTTCGTGAGTAAGAATCACCTGAAGAACATCTAAAAAAGTGTTCATGAATAGGCCTAGACACAGAACTATTGAATCAAGCACCCACATTATTCCTCCACGATTACATCACCTTTGTTTGTACATCTAAATCTAGGCTTTAGAAGTCTGAGGTTTTCAACTTGGGAAAGGATTTCCATGTAAAATGGAGCCATAGGATATGAAATGGAAAATCTCACACATATACCTTCATAAGAATGGAACTTAAGAGCTGAGAGACTGATTTCCTGTAAATGTCTGATTTACAGAAGATTGAGATTCATCTCCTGACCAAAGAACATCTGCCAAAAATCCCTCTCCCTCTTCAAGCCAATGAATTTACTGCTTGGACTCTGGCTGAACTTCCCCATCCTTCCCTCCTTGCCCATAAATCCAGACTGCCCCAAACCCTCAACAGACTGGAGTGTAGTGGGCTACAGTGTGTGCTTTGCAAATTGCAATTCCTCTGTTATTCCTGAATAATCTCAATTTCTGGTCGTTTGAACTTGCCTCAGTTTACCTCCTTATCTAGGTTAACAAACAATTTATCCCATTTAATGCATTTATTTGTAATTCCAAATTTCCTTTTCTAGGAACTTTTAATGAAGTATAAAGCCCTTTAACCTAGTTAAACATTTTCACAAGCAAATCTCTTCTAAGCTGCGTCATGAAATGACTATGATAATTAAGAGTAATTACCTGCCAGACACTATTTCAATTACCTTTCTTTTATTATATGATTTAATTTAAATGTCATAATAATAGCTCCACAAGGTAAACACTATTATTATCACCACTGTGCAAAGGAAAAATACAAAGTTTAAAAACCTGCTCACTGCCATGATTATGATCAGACTGAAGATTTGAATCCAGGCCACCTGAGTCAAGTCTGTACTGTTATCTACATTACAGTGCCTCCTGCCTTAGGGTTTTGTCTCTGAATGCTTATTTGTTGGGATATGTACTACATTTACGTGCACTCCTTTCCCATTATCCCTCGTTCATGTACGTCTGTCCTTAAAGACCAAGTTCAGGAATCTTTCTAAAGTCTGATCCTGTTACTTTTGCCCACAACATTCTCTTTCCTCCTTTATATTTTTAATAGTCCCTTGTGATAACTCTAATGCAATCACAGTGGGCCATCGGTATCTGCTGTTCCACCTCGGGGATTCAACCCAAGGAGGATCCTGTGCTTTGTGAAGGGTCTGTGCAGGTTGAATCTGCACATTCAGAACCCCAGGAGGGCCAACAATGGGACTTGAGCATCCACGGACTTTAGTATCCAGAGAAGGTCCTGGAATCAATCCTCTTGACCTCCAAAAGGAGAGATGACTGTATATTTCTTGTGTCTCTTTTTATCACATAAGGACAGGATGTGTGTCATATCATCAAAGTGCCAAGCACAGAGTCTTACACATAAGGGTTTTTCAATTAAAATGTTATGAATGCATGAATTCACATGAATTAAAATAGGCTATAAAATCTTCACAAAATATTTGACCACTATACTCTGTTTCTTGTTGTAAATAGAAAATAAATAACAGATGAAGTATATAAAAACAGACTTAATATACATTTGAGAATTAACTGCAGTTCTTTACTTGGATTACAAAGAACATTATATTTTCTAACACTAGATTGATTTAGGAACCATAAATATCAGCCCGCTATTTTGTAGAGCAACAAATAATCACACATCTATAGGCAGTAACTTTCAAGATAAATTTACACTGATTATTTTCCTTCCTGAGAAGGAAACCCAACTTGTTACTCTCTTGAGAATGGTCAATGGAAAATCATAAAGTTCCTTATTTAATATTAGAATTTCTTTACAAGTTTATATCAATAAAAAGTTTTTAAATATATACTTGATCAAAAGAACAACAGTGAATAATTTAAAACAGCTTACTTCTACAGGCCCACCTCAAAGATATTCCATGTTTGGTTCCAGACCACTGCAATAAAGTGAATATTGCAATAAAGTGAGTCACCTGAATTTTTTGGTGCCCCTGTGCATACAAAAGTTATGTTTAAACTATACTGTAGTTTATTACATGTGCAATGGCATTATATCTATAAAAACATGTATATGCCCTTAATTAAAAAATACTTTATTGCTTAAAAAATGCTAACCATGATCTGAGCCTTCAGTGAGTTGTAATCTTTCTGCAATAGTAACATCAGAGATCACTGATCACAGATCACCATAACAAATTAAATAATAATGAAAAAGTTTGAAATGTGAGAATCACCAAAATGTAACACGGAGACGTGAAGTGTGCAAAGACAGTTGGTAAAATGGCGCTGATAGACTTGCCCGATGCAGGGTTGCCACAGACCTTCAATTTGTAAAAAGCATAATCTCTGTGAAGAACAGTAAAGTAAAGAACAATAAAAGAAGGTATGCCCGAATAGCTTAGAATAATAGTTAACATTTATGAGCTGTAAGGGAGTCTGGGATTTTTGGCCTATTCACTTTACATATGAGAAAAACAATAACTGAGAGGTTAAGTGACATGTTAAAATTTACCATCTTAAACCAACACAGGCAGAGCAATTCTGATTTAGAAGGGCAATCCTGTAATCTAATATTATATCTCACTATTTTCCCCAATTCTAAATCAAATTTGAAGTTATTTAAAACATCTCATATAAGGTAATACTTTTTTCTTTTATTTCCATGCAATCATAACATGGAATGGTTTTAAAATATTTACAATGATAGAGTTAAGTAAAAACTAATAGATACACTATTGGTGCCTTTCATAGTAACACTATCTAATTGGATATTACATCCTCATTAAGATTTTGTGAGTCATTATTTACTTAACGATAGACATTGAAGGTAAAACCATCACTTGTATAAGTTAGAGAATATTGTAATCCCTCCTACATTAAGAATTCTAGGAAAATGCTATTTCATATACTTTGTATTTTCTGCATTTTATAATTTCATTTGCTAATAATGAAAACATAAAGGAAATACCTAGATATTTCTTGTTTAATTGACTCTTTTAGAAATTTGACTCCTTTCTTGTTCCAAACAGTGATCTTCACATATATATTCATCCTCTTCTTCAAATGTTAAAAAAATGAATAATCAGTTGATTTATTTTGTCCAGTCTACCCTCCATATTTCATCATGGCCCTTACCTTCATCTTCCATGTCAAGTCTAAAGGGAGCTGTAAAATGAACCAGGTGGTTAATGTTTCTTAAAATTTTATTTCAAATCTCTAAGTTCACATTTTTAAGAAAACATTTTGCAATTGAGTGCCTTTGATTTTTCTAAATTTCTACTCTGTTTTAAAAGTAGACTTCTAAATAGCTCTTTTGCTTTGGATATGAGAAACTCCAGAGTACACGAATTCATAGGTGAAGTTTCTCAGAGAAATAATATGAGTGAATGTGCCTCAATGCTTGAAGGCAGACAGATCATGAGAGCGGGCTGCTGAAAGAATTACTTTAAAATGATTATAGAGGACCACAAGCAGAGGAGGAAGAAGGCAGTGCACCAAGTGCTGATGCAAAAAAATCTGAAGAATACTTGGGATTTGATAACTTATAGTCAACAGAGTTGGGATGGTAAGAAAGGCTTCTTAGGACTTCTTTGAAAGAAAGCTTATTATGAAATTATTTTTGGCAAGGCGTATACTTCTGTCTCTTTCTTACTGAATTAAATCTCATGATTTAGATACTTCTTGGTGTATTTCTATCATTCTCAAGTACAGTTAACCCTCCTCGCGTGCTGAATTACATAGAATTGCTGATAATTGAAAATTTTTGACATAAAAAGAACAATTTTATATGATTCAATCTACAATAATAAACTCACTCGTATTTCCACATCTATTACTATATAAAAATCCATCTTCATTCTCTCTGTTTATTCTCTGTTAATGAATAATCATATTCTCATGGCAAACAACTGATAGGTCGATCTAAAAATGTTTCAACTGAAAAATAAAATGACTAATGTTTAGAAGAAACAGAAAAGGCAATCTTATTAACATATTTTAGTAATAAGTGAACCAAAAAACCTTAGTTGAATCAAATCCTGGTTGTGCTGACGTGCGGATTAACTGAGACTGTCAGTGTTTCCGTTTCAACACTGTGTGTGTATGTGTGTGTGTGTGTGTGTGTTCTGTGTTTAATTAGTACTTTAACAACAATTGCTCTTAGTGACACTTTGGAAACTGTGTTTAACATTTATATTCAATTGCCTTCCACAATCATTTTTATCATACATTCTATTTCTAGTTTATAGTTTTCTTATCCTCATTCTGCAAATTTCCTGTCCTCTTTCCCCTTAAATAATTTCTAGACCTTTCATATTTCTTTTACTTAGCTCCCAGTGGCATTTCTTTCATTAAAACTGCTAGATTGACATCCTTAGTGAGATACACTTCTAGTTTTTCCTCCATATGCCCAGCAAGTCTGAGACTATTCAAATTGTGATAGCACCAGTTGCACCAAAAGAGATACATTTGGGCCTAATTAACTTTTTTTCATTAAAAATGACCTTGTTACAGTGAAACGGGCATTAGGCAGCCTCAGCCCTCCCAGAGTTACATTTAGAAACATAGCAAAAACGGAAGAGATCTTTTGGACACTTCTGAGTCTTACAGTCATATGACTTAGATAACATTAGCTGCGGAAGATGTTATTAACACTATCATCTTTAATAAGATGATTCATTTGTCCAATGATGCAAATGGCTGCTTTTCCCCAGTGAGCACTTTAATATTAGCAGAAATATTCACTATCCTGTGATGTCAATGTCTTTACTCCTTCTAGTGACAAATATGTGCATCAGTAGGACATGTGGAAAACACAAAGCTCCATGATAATATGATATACTGAATGATATTGTATTGAATTGCAGTATGTTCTCCTTTTGAAAGAGAAAGAAAAATTTGGAAAATAATAAAGTAATTGTGGGTTCTTGTATTTAATCCTCTTTGTTTTCTTATGTTTCCGTAGGTCAAATACATGATCTATTTTAAGTTTTTTGCTTTACTTATATTGTAACTCTATCAAGAGCAAGATTTTGAAAAATCTATTCAAAATACTTTAACTCACCACCAATTACAGCTCTGTTAGCCTGTAAAAGGTTCATTTACAAAGACAGTATGTGTTCCTTCCAGACTCCCTCTCAATATTTACTTAGATTCATTTCGTACAAACACTTCTATATATACGTTTCATTCAAAATCACACAAGTTTGACCGTTACTTCACATTTGCAGACAATCCTCTTCACCCTTTTTGCTTTCTGCTCTTTTTACTTGTCCTCTTCACACACTTCATCATATGTAAAAGAAATGTTAACAGACCTCCTTATCAACTTTCTCTGTTATTAGGTGGGTACACAATTGATCAATAGGTATAATAATCAAATCCTCGTTTATATCTAGTGGAAAAATGAATATATATGACATCATTATATTACCTTAGATATGAAAGTATTTTTATTTTGAACTTAGTATTTCTGATATGATATTTACTAGTTCAAATTACAGATATCTATGTAAAAGGTAAAATAAGAAAGCATATCGTTAGCAGTACTGTGAGCTTGAATTTAAACTTCAGGGTGATACTTGCTAATATGTATGAATAAAGTTGTAGATAAAATAATGCCAATTAAGAGGAGGCATTTCTTACTCTATTAGAAGAAATATTATGCTGTGGAACTGGGTGGGTTTCACTAATAATTATACTGATTTCCTTGGTCACCTTGGGTAAATCATTCTACTTCTCTGGGCCTCAGTTCCCACCTTCATTAAATAAAGGAATTAAACTAGAATCAAGGTCCTTAAACTTGAACGTATGTTAAAATAAACCTGGGAGATTTAAAAAAAATATTTATGCCCAAGACCAATGACCAGAATTTGTCTGGGGTGGGTTTGGGCATCAGTATATTTTAAAGTCCCCAGAAATTTTATAAAACTTGATTAGATGATCTTTAATGTTTCTCGCAGTTCAAAGAACTCTGAAAAGAGATGAATAAACTAGATGTTGATATGACAAAGCATTTAGAAACCAGTGAACCTAAAATATACCCTTATGGAAAACTTGAAATGTATGTTACATATACAAAAATGATAATTCCTATTCATTTTATATATATATATAAAATAGCACTGCCTGGGAGCATCAGCATGTGTTTCTAGGAATAGATTCTTCCTGGAGTTTTTAGTGACTGAAGCATCCCACACTTGCCATTCATCAGAAAAACATGCCCTGTGGGTTATCACTATACAGTCTGCCTTCTTCAGAAAAGTAACAGCAATTTGCTAAAGCAGTACAGTGAGTGCTACAGAACATAAGCTTATTGTTCCAATTACTCTTCAGTTCTTGGAAGGGAACTACCGAGAATAAAATCTGGCTTTAGTTTTCTGTTTCAAAGACATTTCTCTGCCAAACAAAGGTATATGTTTTAGAAGATAAAACCAAGAACTTAAAGGAATCTACAAGATTCAACTTCTTCCAATGCATATATTTAGCTACAAAGAATATGGCAATACTAAGTTTAATATGGTTGTAACTTGAAAAAGTATAGAGTTAAAATAAGGAAAACAATCTTCTTAATAAGTGCAAAAGAATTCAACACATTTTCTTCTTTATAAGCTTTAATTAAGTTTTCAATGAGTATCAGAATATTTTTCTTATTTAGAGAGCAAGAAGTAATTTAGATATATATTATATATGATAAGATATAGTTATTGTATACAGTATAATTATATATAAAATTTATATAATATACACAATTGCATTAGATTAAAATATTATATATTCTTAATTTTAATACATGGCTTTGTTACCCATTATTAATTATAATCTAATATATTTATATATTAGGAATTTATCAATCAGCTGCTATTGAAAACAACCTGAACACCAACTGGTTTATGCAAAGAATTTATTTCTCACTCATAAACATGTGGGTCAACTCAGGATCTGCTGAGCTCAACTCAGATGAGCTCATTGACTCTAAGCTGTGGGTTGGGTTCAAGTCTACTCTATATGTATCCACATTCAGGGACTATATTTCCTTAGCCATAGCCAGTCTTATAACAAAGGGTAGATTGACAATTTGCAAATGATATTTCATTCTACTACATTAGTTTATTCATCCATTTATTCAACCATCCATTCAATCATACTATTAAAAAAATGTATACTGAGAGCTATTATATGATTGGTACAATACAAAGCACTAAAAATACAAAGTGAGAAAAATAAGCATGGTGCCTCCTTTCATGGAGTCAAAAGTCCAGTGGAGCAGTGAGTGGTACTAATCAAGCAATTGCACAAACACACCTATAAGTAAACAATTTTTTAAATACAATTAAATGAAAATACTAAGTGGTATAAGTTATGCAATGGAGTAATACTAGAATTCAAGAAATCTTCATGCAGAAAACAATAAATGAGCTGAGAACTATGTATTATTCTATGTAGTTCAATGTGTTGTGGCAGAGAAAAGAGTATTTGAGGCAAATGAAAGAGTATGTGCAAACGTTTTGTAATGACAGAGATCATGTTTGTTTGAAGGAAATTTATTTTTTTTTTTGCGGTTCGCGGGCCTCTCACTGTTGTGACCTCTGCCGTTGCGGAGCACAGGCTCCTGATGTGCAGGCTCAGCGGCCATGGCTCACTGACCCAACCGCTCCGAAGCACGTGGGATCCTCCCGGACCGGGGCACGAACCTGTGTCCCCTGCATTGGCAGGCGGACTCTCAACCACTGCGCCACCAGGGAAGCCCTGAAGGAAATTTTTAAACGAGAGATAAGAGAGATGAAGGAGGATGGCATGGGTGAGAACTATAAGGAGAGTTGGGGTCATATTATTGAAGACCTCATAGACCATGGCAAACATTTTGAACATTTACCTAAGAGCAATAGGAAGTTGGTGAATGCTTTTGAGCAAAAAGCCTGATGTGAACTATTTATATTTCCATTTTAAAATATCGCATTGGATTCGTTAAAGATATTGGAAGGAGACAAGAGTGGATGTGGAGTTTTTCATCCAACAGACATTTTAGACAGTTCTAGTTTGATAATATAGAGACAGATGCATTGGAGAGAAATTTTGAAGACAAAATTCAAAATACTCTGAAAATTTAATTGCCGAGCATAAGGGAGGCAGAAGTTTCAAGACTCACGCCTACAGTTCAGGCTTGTGTCACTGAGTATGTCGTATATTCTTAGAAGATCATTCTCTTGACTCATTTTCCTCTTTATCTTCCCCAAGTATTTTAGATCTGTCATTACCTGTCCATGAAACTGCATATTCAGTTATGCTACGATAAGGTATTTTCTTGTCTGCACATCAGAAATGAACTAGAATGTCGTTTAAGCAGAAACAGTATAATCCATCTCAAATAGCACACGTGATCATTAAAATCCTGTCAAGATAAGGAAGCAATTCTTACTATAAATCAAACATTATTGCTAATATTCTTAAAGTAATCACAAGTTTAATTAGCTAAAAAATCACTGCAAATGATAAAAAGGATCAGTCTGTATGAATCATTTGATGCTCCTCGTATCAAATAATAGTCGAAGAGAGGCTATTTTTGAGGAAAAAAAGGGACAGGCATTACTCCTCAATTTTATGTCACAATGCTAGTTACAAAGGAGTGACATTATTTTCCACTTCATGCTAATCACTACTACCTGGGCAAAGGATTACCTATTTGCTTCCTAACATATATCATTTTTTCCTGAAATACGTGACTACCCAAGTACGTGGGGAAAAAAGCTACTCATTAATTATTTGGATAGCTATCCACATCAGCCATTCTCCTGAAAATCTTTCCCCTCAGTAATTTTAGAGCTAAAATAATTTATCTGAGAATACTTCAAACTTGATGATGTTATAATATTACAGAGAAGATAATTAGTAAATTATGGCTGTGATAATGACCTTGCTAATGTCTATCATCAATCTGATGGTCTAGCAATACATATGAATTATTATATTGCCAAAATTAATGTATTATCTTGAGTCCAAATTTATTTTGCAATATTTATTGAGTGTCTAATATATGTCATGGCTCGTGTTGGCCTCGGTAATACATTAGCCCCATCCTCAGGACTTTAAAATCCAACACATAGAAAACTCTAAATACTTTTCATGTGTATAGGATACACTTCATCTTTTAATCCAAAAAGTTAAGATTACAAATATTGATTGATTCTACTCTGGACTATAGAGCTGTATTATGTCCTGTTGGCTATTATTCTTTTATTTACAACAATCTTTAAACAGTAAATCATAATTTCAGAGTACAAAATCAGATTAAAGAAAAAGATGAGAGATTCTCTGAGCTAAGCAATAAAGGATGAAAGCTTTGGAAGTAAATTCATTGAAATCCAACCAGACTGTGATACAAGTTTTGAAACTTCATAAATATCTTCATTCCTCCAAACTTTATTTTTATTTTAAAATAATAATTGTGCCAAAGCTGACATTTTTGAGTGCTTATATATTTTAGGCTATGAACTAGGGCATTAAATAAATTGTCTCATTACTGAAAACCCTTCATTATAGTCAGCACTATTATTATCCATCACATTTTACAGAAGAGGAAACAAACTTAAAATTCACAAATTTAGTGAGGGACAGAGGCCGAAATTTAACTCATACTAAATTTAGACCCCATGATCTAAACACTATAACAAGATATTAGTATAAGATATTAACCTCAGAGGGCTATTTGGGGTGTCCAAAGAGGTTGAATATAAAGCAGGTAGGTCTCAATTGGGGGGCAAAATACGTTGATACTTGCTCTTCCTTCTCTTAAGAATACAATAAGGAGGTTCCTGAGACCAACACTTCCTAAACTAAAAAAGAGTAAACATATATGTTAGCCATTAATCTAAGACGAAAATGTCAAGCAAAATGTTCTTAAATGTTTCTTTTTTAACCTGGTACCAATTCTGACAAAGGAGATTCACATGCATAGCCCATCCACTCCCATCAGCTAACACTACATAACAGGGGTTACTAAATGGGTCAATATGAGAAGGTGCAGAAATAGCCCCTAAAATTATGTCAGTAAAAGCTTCAGCTTTTTCCTTTCTGATCCTTACTAATCCCTGACAAAAGAGCATGTGAGGTTGCTTATGTGGGTACCAGACACACCAGATCACACATTCTTTGATGAGCACAGGAGCTGTACCTTAAATTTCCATTCCTGTGCTCACTTTAGTGTCTGGCACAGAGTAGAGAACAGACTTTTGAATAAATGGATGAATTATTCTAGTGATGATACCAAATTTGTACTTGACAATCTTCTTAGAGTAAATGAGAAAATAAGCAGGTGTGTCACTTTAAGAAAGACATAGCTTCTACCTATAGTTTATAGTATATATATGATACCTATGCATTAAGGGTATAGATCAGGGCAAAAGTTATACCCGTGTCTACTTGTTTATGAACATATAGAAAGATGTCAGAATTAAGCCATTCTATTAGGAGCTAAGAAACCAACCAGAGGTAGTTTTTATTTACATAAGCAAACTGTGTGTGTACATATATATATAATTTTGTGTGTGTATATATATATATATATATAAATTATCTATAAATACATAATGTGAATTTGCTGGACAAGGCCTTATAACAGGCACATGGGGTCACTAGTGAATGGTATCTAAAGTTATTATCAAATGATTTCACAGACCTTTTGTCAGATGGACACAAAATGAGAAAATAAATGTCCCAGCAGCATTAGGAAGTCAGAGGTTAAAGAAACCTTAATCATGTTTTGTTAGCAAAGATTGTTTTAAAGATATTTAGGTTTGAAATTCATTCATCTTTACCCAGGATTTTAAATATCAGTCAAAGGAAGACTAAGAAATGATGTAGAAAGGAAATAAATACCTAAAGGGGAAGAAGAAAGAAAAAAAGAGATGAGCATAGGTTTTGGAATATTTCAGAGACTGACTCAGGCTGGTTTATACGTTCTCACTTTCTCTGGATATACTTTATGTTTGAAGAGAATTCCCTGTTCTCATAGAGAGAACTACTAAGAAAAGTAAGTGTGACAGTTAGAAAAGAGTCCTTTTCATACTAATATTTTTTTCTTGTATTTATACTTACATTTTAAATTAGTATTTTTCAGAATAGGGTATAACTGTATCTAATTTGTTTTTAATTATCAAATAACATGATGGAACATTTCTAATCCACAAGGTTTTTTTCAGGTTTATTGAGATATAATTGTTTAATATGTACAATGGGATGATTTGATATACATATATATTGTGAAATAATTACCATAATTAATAATTAAGTTAGTTAATACATCCATCACCTCACATAGTATTTTTTTTCTGTGTGGTGTGTACATGTAAGATCAACTGTCTGCAAATTTCAAGTATACAGTACAGAATTATTAACTATAGTCACTATGCTGTACATTAGATCCCCCAAACTTATTCATCTTAAAACTGAAAGCTTGTACTCTTTGACCAGCATCCTCCATTTTTACCACCTACAATTTTAAGTCAACTACTATTAATGAGTGTCCATTAAAGATCTCATTCTATGTGAGTGTAGGAGGTTGTTACATAAAAATTATTCTTTTCCACCAAGACTTTACTAAATTTGGGAAAGACATCACTTACTTTACTAAATTTGGGAAAAACATCACATAGATATTTGAAAATCAAGTGATGGTATTTCAGTATAAGAGTAACCACTAAATTGTAGTGTAATGAGTGTGCTTTTCCCATGCCCAGCCCCACTACCTTCCAAAGCTCATTCTACTGCAGTCCCTTTAGAAGTCAAGGACTCTCTGTGCTTTGGTGATGCTTACAAAGTCCTTGGCTGTGGCAAAGAGTTATCTACTCACAAGGTAGTTTTGATGAAGACTCAAAAGTGCATAGCATGGGAGGTCATCCATCTGTTGAAAGAGTCTCTGGTGTTATATAGGCAATGACTGTTAGAAAGAATTTTTCTGTAAGAAGGTAACACCAAACTGGCCTCTGTTCAGGGGAAGTAAGCTGCTCGCTTGACATCATGATGAGTTAATATTTTCAGCTGTTGTCTTGTCCTCTACTTGACAGCCTACATAAGTTGCTCTTGTCTTTTGATGACCTCATCCAAATCCCCCAGGTTATATCCTTCTGTTTTGACACGGGCTTCCATTTTGGCCATGGCCCACGGTCTTCTCTACCCCATTTACATCCCATAAGACTATCTTTTACTCTTACATGGACCACTGATGTTGCTTTCTATTCTTCTCCATAAGCTTTCTAAAGTTTTCTGTGGGACCAATTTGATATTTACATCCTCTCTGTACTGTCTGGACATCAGGAGCCTGGTCACGATTTTTCTGTATAGTAGTAGTTGTGCCTTTTCCTCTGCACTTGTGCTACAACAGCTCTAGGCATTTTTAAGTTACTTCATTCCCTTCAAATGAAAAGAGAAGGGACAGGGTGTAAAGAAAGTACAATAATTAATATTTTAAGATGTTTTCTCTTTAAAGTAACATTACAAAATCTACAGTTTAACTCTTTCTCATACTTTTTTCTTACATTTCCAGTGATCTGCTGATCATATTTTAGCATCTGTTCTACATACATGTAAACCAAAAAATGTTTACCCTGATCCTTCAAACTTGCTGTTCTTACTAACACTATTTCTTCTTGTCCTGCTCCTGTTGTCTCAGTCACTCAGTCTTGAAAATTGATAATGATACTCTCCATTCCCATTGCCATCATAATTAGTTGGCTGAACTTTCAGTGATATTGTAATGTTTCATCAATTTGCATCTTTTCCCCACTCTTTTCTTTATTGGATTAATTGTCGCTATTGGAATAATAAGCCCCTTGTTTTAAATATTATCATTGGAATGCAGACACAAAATAAAAATATAAGGCTCTAGACTTGCAGCTATGTGGGAGAATAAGCACATTTGATCCACATATCTGTTACTTGCACCTGAAAGTAGAACTGATACACAAAGATAAAAGGCAAAAGCAAAACTGTAAAAAAGAAAGTCAGAACACAAGAAGGAGATGGAAAAAAGGGTTTAGGACAGAAAATAAGAAGGAAAAAGAGTAAAGAAGGAAGAGAAAAGAAAAAAGAAAGAAAAAGAAAAGAGAAGAAAAGAAAAGAAAAAAAGAAAAGAAAAGAAAAGAAGAGCTACGAGAGAGTCAATACACTAGCAAAGTATTCTGAGAAGTTGTCACAAATGTCTAGAAGTAGTTTAGTCCCCAGTTCACTGCTTTTAGTTTTCTTTCCTAATTCTAGATTATGTAGAACATGTAGAAGAAGCTAAATAATTTAATATTAATAAAATTCAAACAGCAATGTCTTGCGACAAGAAAAAAGGGAACACTAAAGATTTTTAAGTAAAACTTGTTATGTTTACTAAAACTATTTTCAGGGCTATGGAAGTGAAAGTTCTAGGGAAACTGAGAGAACTCTTTCTCTTTCCCTACCTCCATTCCAGCAATAAAAGTTTTTTTCTTTGCTTTCTTGTTTACTTTTTAAGGAGACATAAATCTACCACCCAGCCTGAGTACTGGAACACTACCAATAACCTACAGCTATATCCTCATCTATTATCTCCATAAAGAGCTCTAAGAGCTCTTTATACATATTCATACATGTATTTTTCCTTTAGGTTCTATAATTCCACTGTTAGGAGTCTATATAGAAAAGTATATGCTTGTAGATGTTCATCACCACATTTCAAAATTATGCAATATCATAGGAAAATGTTTACATTAAGTGTATTTTGATGTGTGCATGTGTGTCTATGAATAAATGTGTATTTTGTATGTATATATTAAAAATAAAAAATATGCACGTAAAAATTAAAATATTACAGAGGTACTTATGATAAAAGAGAGATTACTATTTTTTCCATATCCTGTTCCCAGCTCAACTTCTCAAACTTAGCTGTATTTATTCGGATATACCTCCTTATGTGGAAATTACACACTTTACTTAAATTGCTTAAATAATCTTTTATAATTTATCAACTTAACATCTTATCTCTTAATGCTCTTCTAAGAAGGATGGTGATTTAGTTCACAGATATTCAACTTCATCTCTTTTCCTCCTCTCAATCAGTGAAATTATTATTTTAATACTTTTATCATTTTACTTTTAAAATATGCATTGAATTTGAGGAAGAATTTCACTCATACCTCCTGTTTTAGCATCCCTTTTCCTTCTCTCCTACTGTAGTTCCTTTCTGTTTTATTTTTAATACCTCTCTTTATTGCTTTTCTTTTCATCAGTACTGGTTCTCACATACTTCGTGGTTTGCAGCAGTTGATACAAATGTCTTTTTTTCACTGAAGGTTTTCTCTCATTCTTTTTTGCTGTTATAAGATTCTTTACTTAATATAATTTTATTGGTGCTTCGGAAAAGAGCAGATCAAAAGCTTGTACTCAATTAGCCATCTTGGAAGATGGACAATTGTATTATACTATACTCTCTAATGTATTTTTTGGGCGTCAAACATTCTATAATCCCCTGGGTTTCAATTGACTGCAGCTGTTGAAAATCAGGTCCCCAAGAAAGCTGACTCTGAGATGTGGATTAGCATGAATTACGTTTACTAGGGAGTGCTCCTAAATAAACACCTGCAGGAGAAGGGAAGTCAGCAAGACTGGGCAGAGTAAGTTATGTTGTGATGCATTCACAGCAGCTGAGTTAACTCATCAGCTTTATCCTGAATTGTGGTAAAATGTCCAAATCTTTACAGCCAAATCCATCAGTCACTGGACTGCCCCTGGGAAGGAGCTTGATGGATGAGTGCTGTCCACCACCAGCACCTCCAGCAGATGGAAACTTAATTCTCATTCCTATCGGTGAGTCTGAACTGCTCAGCACAATATCAAATACAACTACAAAATCTAAAATCAAAGCCTGGAATTCAAAACTGTGTCCAGCCTATCCTTAACCTGTTTATATATTTTTATTTCCCACAACTCCCCAGTCTCCCCAGTATGAATCTAAGTATTCTAGTAAAACTAAGCACACTCCATTGTTTCATAATCCCTCTTTTTTCCTGCCTTAGACAACATCTGAGCTCAACTTCAATATCATTTCACATATAAAGCTATTTCTGATCAGACAAGTTGAATGACCTTTCCTGCTTCTGAATTCTTTTAGAATTTTTTACCGTAGCCAAATGAATTTATGGCATTTCCCTGTATTATAATTATTAGAATGTGAGTCTTATCTCTTCACTAGATTGTGACTTAAGGTGCTCCATAATAGTTATTAAAATAGTAATTAAATGATTAATAAATGAGAAATGTTGAAAGCAGAGTGAAAAACTGAACCGTGTAGAAAAGGCTACAGAGAAGGAAATCAGATTTGAGTTGGATTTGCAAGTCTTAGTGAGTAAACATGGCTTTCTTCTTCTCCTGGGAATTCTCAGGTTATAGGAAGACTTGTTTTCTGATTTACTGGTTATGAGTCTCAAATCACTTGTTCCAATATTTAAATGCAGTGTGACCTTGCATGTGTTACTTACCTTTCTGAACATCAGTTCAGGATATTGATACCTTTTTGAGATTCCGATTCAGAGGTTTTGGGTATATATCCAGAAATGATATTGCTGGGTCAAATGGTATTTTAATTTTCAATTTTTTGAGGAACTTCCATACTGTTTTCCATAACAGTTACACCCATTTTGTATTCTCAACAACATTGTACAAGGGATCCAATATCTCCACATCCTTACCAACACTTGTCACTTTTAAAAATAATAATAGTAATAAATAGCCACTCTAGTAGGTGTGAGGTAATTCTTCATTGTGGTTTTTATTTTCATTTTTCTAAAGTGATGTTGAAATATTTTTATATACCTATTGGCTATGTGTAAGCTTCTTAGAGAAATGTCTTTTCAAATTTTTTGCTCACTTTGTAATTAAGTTATTTTATTTTATTTTTTTTACTATTGAGTTGTAGGAATTCCTTGAGTATTTCATATATTAACCCTTTGTCAGATATATGGTTTGAAACTATTTTCCCCATATTATAGGTTGCCTTTTCATTTTGTTATTTCCTTTGTTATGCAGAAATTTTTAGTTTAATGTAGTCTCATTTGTCTATTTTTTTCTTTTGCTATCCATGCTTATGATGTCATATCCAAGAAATTATTGCCAAGACAAATATTATCAAGATTTTCACTTATGTTTTCTTCTAGAAGTGTTAGAGTTTTACATCTTACACATAAGTCTTTAATCCATTTTGACTTGATTTTGTGTATGTTGTAAGGTAAAGAACCAATTCTATTTTTTTTTTGCTTATGCCTATCCAGTTTTCCCATAACCATTTGCTGAAGAGCCTATTGTTTCCTCATCGTGCACACTTGACATACTTGTTGACTATCATTTGACATTTAAGTGTGGGTTTATTTGTTGGCTTTCTATTTTGCTCCACTGGTCTATGTCTGGATCTATGCTGGTGCCATACTGTTTTGATTGCTGTAGATTTGTAATATTTTTGAAGATCAGGTAATGTCAGGAAGTTCCATCTTTGTTCTTCTTTCTCAAAGTTGTTTTCGCCATTCAGGGCCCTTTGTGGTTCCATATTAATTTTAGTATTAGGGTGTCTTTCCATCTATTTATGTCTCCTTTAATTTCTTGTAGTTTTCATTGTACATCTTTCAACTCCTAGGTTGTTTATTTCGAAGTATTATATTCATTTTATATTATAGTATATTTTATTTTATATTATATTCACTTTATTCAAAGTATTATATTTATATTTTGCTATTGTAAATGGGACTGTTTTGTTAATTCCTTGTTGGATAGTTTATTGTTAGTCTATAGAGACACGACTGACTTTTGTATTTCAATTTTTAGCACCCTGTAACTTTGCTGAATTTGTTTATTAGTTTTAACAACTCTGTGTGTGTATGTGTTTACCATGAGGCTTACATAAAACCTCTTAGAGTTACAAAGCCTATTTTAAGCTAACTACAACTTAACTTCAATCAAATACAAAATTCTACCTTTTTATTTCTCTTCCTTACACACGTTTTATATTATTAATACAAAATTTATATATTTTTATATTGTATATTGATTAACATTTTTGTCATTATAACTATTTTTAATGCTTTTGTGTTTTAACATTTATAGTACAATTAAAACCACCATTACAGTATTACGATAGTCTGTATTTGTCTATATATTTGCCTTTCCCAGAGAGTTTTATTGTTGCTCTTTATTTAAGATGTTCTTAGTCCCATGAAACCCTTAGGATTTCTTCATTCGTTTTCATCTTTTTTTTTTTTTTCCTCCTCTGAATGGATAACAAATGACTTGTCTTTGTATTCTCTCATTCTTTCTTCTGCTTGATTATGTCTGGTTTTGAACTCCTGTAGTGAATTTTTCAGTTCAGTTATTGTATTCTTCAGATCTAGAATTTCTGTTTAGGTCTTTTTTTTTAACAGTATCTATTTCTTCTGTTGATCTTCTCATTCTGTTCATGTATTGTTTTCCTGAATTTTAGTTGTCCATCTGCGATCTCTTGAATTTTTAAAATATAATCTATAGATCTCCATTGTTTTGGGGTTGATCACTGGAGATTTATTTTGAGTATTTTAATGAGTCATGTTGTTGCCCTAACTCTTTGTATTCCTTGTAGATTTACATCAATAACTGTGTATTTGAAGACACAACTCTCCTAGTCTTTACAGAATGGCTTCATGAGGGAATGACCTTCACCAATCAGCCCAGCTGGAGTTTCTGGGGGCTTCTCAAACCTCTTCTATGGACTTGTGCATTTTTATTACTAATCCGACATAGTTTTTTTTCCAAGAGCCTGTAATCACTTGCACTCTCTGGTTTCTGACTGTTTTACCACAGGCTTGGATATTGCAGGAAGCTCTATTTCTTTTCCTCCAGTTTGAGAGAGAGAGATCAGCCTCAGGGTCTGTGCCTTCTCCCAGTCTCACACAGCTGTGCCAGCTGCAGCAAGCTGCCCTCTGCTTTCCTTTGTTCTTAGCTGGCCAGGCATCCAAGCTATGCCCATTCTGTCAGCACTCTAGGTGAGGCTACACAAAAATCGTTTTTTTAGGCAGCCCTAGGAGACTGGAGTCACTCTCCATAGCTTTTCCCTTAAGGGAAAAGTCACAGTCAGTGGTGATTTCTCTTAGCACTGAGTTGAGCCAGTTTGGGGTAGGGACTGAACTAATGTAGGTAAAGTGAAACTATCCTCCTTACCTCTTTAAATGTGACTATTCACGGTCAGTTTCGTGCTCAGCTGGGGTACTACAACCTCTTGACAGGGATCTGAATTTCTCCTAAAGCTATTTTGGTCTGTGTATTGTTAAGTCACTGCTTCTGTGAGAAAAATAAGTCTAAGACTTACTATTCCACCATCTTGTTGCCATTACTCTTTGCATAAAAACTTCTTTTGAGTTATTATCTTCATTGTCAATATACAGTGTAGTTTATGAAAATAATCTTTAGAGAAAAAGATAGCAAATAACTTACATCCCATTTACCATTCCGGTCAGTAGCGGTTGCCTCGCGCAGCAGGAAGAGAAAGATCATAACAAATGAGCAACAGCTGTCGTGGTCATAGAATGGGGCATAGTGGCATGTATGTCTGGTATTTGCTATTCATCTGAAAAGAATGCTGCTTATAAATGTGTCTTGCTAAACTAACAATGACTACAACAATCATACCATGATAGTAATAACTGGCTGATACCAAATACTTTCTGTGTTGATAAGCACTAAAATAAGGATTAAGCTAAGTACTTTACATGTAGTACTGCCGCATTTACTTCTCATTGTAAGTTGAGAACTATTACACTCATTTACCCTTGAGATAGCTAAAGTTTAGAAAGATTAAGTAATTATAATGTCACAAACCTAGCAAGATTCAAATCCAGGTTTGTTTTTTAATATGTACTCTATCACCTGACAGATAAGAGCATGCTCCTAAATGGTGTTCTAAGGTTTTTACGGTACTTCTTCCATAATCCACCTCATTTATCACGTGAGAACTGTAATGGGGTTGTGGTTGACAGACAGATGATAACACTCATCTGACTTGTCCAAGGACATCAAAGGTTTTCCTTCAATTGATATGCATACTGGCTGAGCTAGAAGCAAGCTCATATAATGGAAAGACTCAGAAGTCAGACACATTATTAATTTACACATTCATTCATCTTCCATGCAGATATGCATTGAATGTCTTCTGTGTCACAGGTACTGAGCTCTAATTCTCCTTTTGCCTCTTTTTATCTAGGATGGTGGGTAGTTTAGTGCCTCATGATTTTACAATGTGAGAGCCAGGATACCTGTTTAAACAAATCCAGATGTAAGTCCTAACTAATGCATGATTTGCCCATTAGAAAAATATCCTACACAGTTGCCATTAACTTTCTAATAGTCTTTTTATTTTAAAGGTGTGGACTAAACCTCCCACACTATTTAGTTCTCAATATTTTCTAGGTAGTAAAATAAGCACTTTAGTTATAAGAACATATTTAATCCCCATAATAACTCTATAATGTAGTTACTACCATTATCATCTTCATTTTTTTCTTTTTGTAGTTTTTCAACTGTAGCACAGAGAAATTAAGTGATTTTCCCAAGATTACACAGCCTAGAAGTGGTAGAGTTTTTATTCTAGCCCAGAGATTCTATTTCTAAAGTATACTTGTATCCACACTTTATGATACATCATAATGTTGTTCTGAAGGTCAAATTAAACTGGATAATAAATGCAACACACCTAATAAAAAGTCTGAGACACAGTATATATTCAATAAATGTTAATATCCTTCCCTTGTGAGCCTAGGTTTTATTATTGCAAACGGTGCTACTTTCACTCTGCCACTCTGCTCAATCAATAGTGACAGAAAGGAATGCTGTGTCAGAGGGACTCTACACAAAGATCATGCAATTCGTATCACAAAAATAGTCAAGGAGAGAATGTGGCTTCCTGTAAGAAAACAGTTCCCCTATAGCCATTTTTTTCCCCTCTTCAGCCTGCATTTTTATACTGTCAGGTCATTGAGTATGATTTCAGGGACCTGTGTTCATATAAAACTTCAAATCTAGATAGTTAATTAAATAATAAGTTATTTAACTGGAAAGGAAAAGCAATATATATTCTCATTCTACATTGAAGTATCTTAGAAATGAGGTAAATTTGATATAGAATTTAAGTCTTTTCACTTATGGTTAATTGACTCTTCAGAATGTTTTTGCATTCAGAATGTACACAAAAACATGTATGCATATTACTATAGTCCTCATGCTTGGAAGACCAGGATAATTCACACTTTCTTTCTATATATTTATTTTTGGAACTATATGTTTGGTTGTTGTATACTTTCTTCACTACTGTTTGCCAAAGATCCGTTTCCTTAGGAAATGAGAAGCTGGCAACTGTAATATAATTCCAAGAGCCCTAGAATATTCTCATACCGTTCCAAGATAAACCACATTTAGTAACCCAATAGACACCAGATCACTTCAGTAAAGTCAGCAAGAAGCAATATTTCTTTTTCTAGTATGTTGTTTAACTGTGTAACGAATTAAAGATACCACGTCATCCATGAAAATGGAATCAGAGACAACTTAATTCTTCTAAAACATATTTTGAAAGAACCATAATGTTTCATTTCTCTGATTTTCTCTACCAAATAATAAATTACAAATACTGCTCTGCTCTATACAAGCTAAAAGCTCCCCCTACTGTTTGTTAAAGAAACTATTAAGAAAACATCTTCCAATTTTAGCTTCTTGATCAAATCAGATAGTCAATTCTTTGTTCCACTGGAAGGACTAAAACAGGGAAGGGGAGGGAGATAAAGTAAGGGGTTCAACCTGTCATAGTCTCTCAAGGATTATATGAACTGAATATGAGAAAGGTGCTCTAACATTTTGTTCCCTCAGTCTGCCTTATTTCATACATATTCTGAAAGTGTGAACTTTTCACCACACTAAATGGGATCCCAAATTTTAAAGATACCTCTTTTGTATAATATATCTCTGCAGTGAAATTCAATTAGGTCCTCTGATGCTGAACACAAAAATTAAAGAATCTGTTCTAAATGCCAGAGGAAAAGGCATATTTTGGACATGATGAGGAAAGGTACATATAAATGAAACACAATATGTAACTTACAGGTAAGGTTTTGATTACCTCAGGACAAATAGCGTAAGTGGAAATCAGTGGAACCATTTAAGAAGGATTTATGGGACAGCCTTGATTCTTAGTTTGGTTTCCTTCAGAAGTAGATGCTAAGATAATAATTGGTGTACAAATAATTTATTTGAGAAGAATCAGGAAGCAATAGATGAGAGTGGAAAATGAGATAAGATAGGAAGAAAGCTAATAAAATGTGCCTTATTAATATCTTATTGTTGTTGGTGAATGAGGCTTTTCATGCTGCCAAGCTCAGACAGATGTAGCACACACCTCAGAGTTACCCTCTTGGGGACAAGGGAGCCAACTCTCTTTCTGCCATGGATTGATGGTTCCTACATGACTCAGGTCATTAATTCTATGATCCTCCAAGCTTGCCTGGAGCGGGTGGTGCCCATGCACATGCCCAGAAATAAAGCCATCAGAGAGCCACACGTGTCTGCAGTACGTGGCTTTGTGGTACATAGACTTGAGTTTGAGGGAGATGCAGCCTCAACAATGCCAGCTACCCCAGTTAAAAAGGCACATGACAAATTGTTGAAAGGCTCTTTTATTCATTCTACACAGAATCATACTTATCATGGCAACTTTGAGTTTTTAACAGTTTGTTCACCCAAATTTGGGGGTTTTCAGTGCATTAGCGCATGGGCAGTGAGGCTCCTCAGGAAGCTTTATGGGTTGTGCATTGGGACACATGGGGATTCAGTGAAGTAAAGAAAGGACATCATGAAATATTATGTAGAGACACCAGCCAGAGGACTGTTTTGTTGTTCTCATGCAGCTGTCATCTTGGTATTTGTATCTGGAGGTTAATTGTTTACATACACCTGGCCACTGATGAATTGAAGAGATGGAGCCTGTAGACATCTCAGCTACACAAACAACTCTAACAAAGGTAAAATTTCCACTTGAACTTGTCTGTAGGCTCTAACAATATTTCACTCTACTTGAAATTAAAGAGAAGAAAATAACCCCTGTAAATGAGGCATACCTGCTGCTCCAGTAACTCCTCAAAATTTTTCTTCAGGGAGAGTTTGACATTGAACATAAGAAGGGCTGCTGTCATGTCCATTATGAATTATAATAGGTCATCTCTACTTTATTCTAAATTCGACCTTCACTAAGGCTTTATTTAACATGTAATAGAAAGCTTTTTATTGACATCTGCTAGGGAACAAATAGCTCAGTGACAGCAATTTTATTTTAAACTCTGTATCTTACACCGTAATAGGCTATTTTAAATAGAATAAACAGTACAATTTTGTCTAGTACATAAACTTTATAAGTTATTATATATGTTATATGTTATATATATATTTGAAAATATATGGGAATTTCAAATATTCTTTGTGGATCCTTGAATAAAATATTCTAATCCTAGAAATAAGACTTACTTGAGCTTTCATGAGCCTAGGGTTGAGTTTAGTTCACCAGCTTAAAAATAGTATATTTAAAGGGATTAATTATATAGGAACTAGATTTGAAAAATACTATGTATTTTTCATTGAAATTATTCAACTTCCAATTCCAGTTCTGCTGA